>NC_133655.1:271068154-271671058 GCF_009905375.1 Apium graveolens | reverse complement strand
ATGATGTTATGGGCCCACACAAGTCACCATGAACTATCTCCAAGGCCTCATTTGCAGTGTTAGTTGCATGTCTTGGGAAAGGAGTTCTCGCCTGTTTCGACATTATGCACCCTTTGCAAACCTCATTCTATGCTTTTATTACAGGTATACCATATGCCATTCTTCCAGTTGACATCAGAGTTAAATCCTTGAAGTTCACATGCCCGAGTCGGGCGTGCCAAAGCCAGGAGTTCTCGCTTGTTTTGGATAATAAACAATCTGCACTGCACTCTCACTATATATAATAATTTTATACAAGCGATTAGTTGAACGTTTTACCTTCATTATCAGCTTTCCTTGTCTTTCATAGACCCACAGATATTCTCCGTTTAGTACAACTCTGTTCCCTTCTTCAGCCAATTGTCCTAGACTGATTATATTGCTACATAAAGCAGGAATGTAGTATACCTTTTGTAAAAGTCTTTCTTCTCCGGTTCTGCATTTCATCAGAATTGTCCCCCTTCCTTCAATACGCACTGTGGATCCATCACCAAATTTGACCTGTCCCTTAACACTTTGGTCTAACTGTTTGAACTTTGACAACTAGCCTGTCATGTGGTTGCTGGCCCCGTTGTCAAGGTACCAAACGTTGGAATCACCTTGTTTTTCTTTGCTAACTTGATTCAGCCTGGGCGACACTTTTCCTTCGTCCACCAACAATACCTTTTCTGCCATTAGCAAAGCAGGTTCATCATCCATTCTGGCCAAATTCGCCTCCTCCTTTTGCTCCCTTTCCCGTTTTATTTTCTTAGATTCCGCAGCATAGTGTCAGTACCCAAGATAGCTGAAATAGCGAACTTTGCTCTTGTCGCGTGTTCCTCGAGTAAAATCTCTCCCATTTCAACCCCTTGAACTCGTAGAGCCCTGTGTTCCACCATTTCCACTCCGTTTCAACCACTCCTCTCTCGTGAGAAGTAGCTTGGTCTCGTCTATTTCCTTCTTGGACCATTCTTCTGCTGTTAAAAGTAACTGTCCCCCACTAGTATCACTCTGACCCCTGAGTCTTTCTTCATGGGCTTTAAGAGATCCAACCGTTTCCTCGACAGTCATAGTCTCCAAGTCACCAAATTGTTCAATGGTAGAGGCTATTTGAAGGAATTTTCCGGGTACTCCCCTCAGCAGGTTCTTCACAATATAGGCCTCCTGCATTTCTTCTCCTAAAGCTCAAATATTTGTCACCAAACTATTGAGTTTCATACAGAAGTCATCGATTACCTCTATCTCTTTCATACTCAGGGATTCAAACTCAGCCTTAAGAGTTTGTACCCTCGCCTTTTTCACTTTATCAGCACCTGGACACATGGTTTTGACAGCTACCCACGTCTCTTTTGCTGTCTTTTTCTCTGCCACAGACAACAGGATGTCCTCCGGAATGCTCTGATAAATGGCTGCCATTGCCATCTTATTTGTCTTTTCCTCGTCGGGCGTTGTTGACTCTGCCTCCACAGCGTGCCATACTCCTTGTGCTTGCAAATACACCTTCATTTTGATCGACCAGACCGTATAGTTTCCCCTGTTTAACATAGGGTAGCTTAGCCCGATCATACCATCCTTCACTTTGCTTGTCTCTGCCATAGTCCCCTTTGACATGTGCTCTGATACCAGATTATAGGAGATCTCTATGATATAAGACTGATATATGAAAGATAGTGCATAAACAAGAATACTCTAAATGGACGCCTTGACTAGAAAAGAGCAAAATACAGAATTTAAATACACCTGTAGATAGGTGATATGCTAACAATCAGGAAACTAATTCCTAAATTATCTCCAGTGCCTATCGCTTATTCAATCATCTCCTAAACTTACTGTACCGGCCATATGACCAAATCATATACTAAGAACAGAAAATAAATCTTGCAATAAATAAAATAAATAAGCATGGTTTTAGATTAAAACCAACAATTTTTAGCAATTAAATATTAAAAAAAATTAAAAAATCTAATAAAAATGATAAAAATAAATAAATTTGGACTGCTCCCTAGTAACGAACACTCGTTAATCTTGTAATTTGATGGTTCTGCAATAATAGATTTCGAATTCCATTACCATTATTTAGAATATTTTTCCTGCACTTGAATAGAATAGGTCTTTTTGGAGTTTAACATCCTAATTTTATATTGTCAATGCATACAAAACTTAATGTTTAAGAAGTTGAGAAATTGTACTTGTTCCTGCACTTGAATAGAGTAGATCTTTTTGTACTTGAATAGAGTATGCAACTTATATTCCTTCTCAATTTAAGACCACTAAAAAATTTCAACATTTTGCTGACCAAATGGCAAGATTTGATGAGACTAATGTACAAAAGGATGTCAAAAATCTCAGACAGTCTTTCATAGCTTTGCATGAGGTGGTTCAATAACAAATTACAAGCTCAAATGTTACAAAGCTCAAACAGAACCAGCTTCATCAAAGTAGATATGAGCCTTCTGCACTGCTAATGGAAAGAATAAGGGAAACTATGGAAGCAACCTTTGGGTCCTCAGTACCCTCAAGCTCTCAACAACCCACTTCTACATCTCCAAATCTCCAAATTCAAGCTCTTCAAGAACAAGTTTCAACTTTGTAGTCTTCCAATGACTCACTCACAGCTCAAGTGCAAGCTCTCACTACTATAGTGTAGAGTCAACAGGCAGACATACATATCTTGGTGGACTCCCACAAACACTTACAAATGCAAAACTCTGTATCTTTGGGAGCCATCATGGGAAAACTTAACATTCCATTGTCTGCACTTCTTGAGACTGCGAGGCCAGAAATTTCAACTCCCCTACTCATGCATGTTCCCAAGACTATGGGGGTGATAGAAACAAGAATTCAACAATCTAGGGATGCTGGTAAATCAAAAGAGCCTAGAAAATTGACATGTTCTAATCAAGTTGGTCAAAGTTCTTCAAAAGCTCAACTATCTAAAGATGTTGGAAATGACAGACTTCTAAAAGCTGCAGAAGAACCCTATCAAGATCAAGAATTCAATAAACTTCTAGCAGGCTTGAGGGTGTCTCTCCGTAACAACTACATCACATACAAAAGAGTATTGGCCAACAACATAAATTTTGTTAGAGTGGTGATTGGAGATATGGATAAGTCAATTTTCTCATTAGAGATCTCAGAGATATCAACAAGTCAAAATGCCTATAGAGATCTCAGAGATATCGACAAGTCAATTCTACATGCAGAAACTTAGAGACCTCGACAAGCCAGGTTCACTTATAGAGAACTCAGAGACCTCGACAAGTCAAAACACTTATAGAGAACTAAGAGATCTCGATACGTCATAATACTTATCGAGATGTCGAGTTCTCTATATAACAAACTGGAGATCTCGATATAAAACTCAAAGTACAAAGTGCAGGCCAGTTAAATATCCAAGATTATTAATCAATAAATAAATCAATCACTGATTTGAAAAGTCTACAAAGGCATCTTGAAGAGTAGAAGGTCAAAGGCCAAGATTAACTAACAAAGTAAAGTCACATTCATGCATGATTTGCAAAGATACACTAAGCCAGAATTAGAAAGATTTAGTTAACTTAAAGTAGGGTTTAGTACAACATGCTATGTAAAAGCTGGGTTTATTATTCTATAAATTAAATATTTACTTGATTTTAATATAAAATTAAGTGAGTTTTGAAGATAGTGTGTTATTGTGCATGTTTTTATTATTCCTTTTAAAACACTTATCTCTGCAAGTTAGACTACTTTGTTCACCACATCCATAATAATTCAAAAAGCTTAAAAATAATCTAAAACATATTCACCCTCACCCCCCCCCCCCCCCGTGTTGTATTCATTACCTAACACTTTGTGATGTCCCACACGTCCTTCTCTACCTTGCCATTTCTACCCTGATCCTAGAGACGTTTGTCCCTTCTTTTCTTTCCTCATCCATTCATCCATTGTGAGTAATAATTGACTCTCATTTCCCTCTTGTTTTTTCCATTCCTCTTCTGTCAATACTAGTTGTCCATCATTGCTTTCATTTTGTCCATATAGTCTTCCTTTGTGTGCCTTTAGAGACCCCATTGCCTCCTCGGTAGTCATTGTCTCAAAGTCACCAAAAATTCTTATAGAGGACGTAATTTTCAAAAACTTTGACGGAAGAGCTCAAAGTAGCTTCTTTATAACATATACCTCATCGATATTTTCCCCCAATGCTCGTATATTGTTTACTATTATGTTCAACTTCATACATAAACCATCGATTAGTTATGTGTCCTTTATACTCAAGACCTTGAATTAAGCCTTGAACATTTGGATACATGCCTTCTTAAACCAAACTGCGCCTAAGCACATTGTCTTTACAGCTTCCCAAGTCTTCTTCATTATTTTATTGTCTACAACAAATAATATAATATCCTCAGGATGCCTTGGTAAATGGAGGCTAGAGTCATCTTATCAGTTTTATCATCAACTGTCCCTTTTGTATTTATCGCTTCCGCTGCCTCCCAAACATCATGTGCTTACATGTAAACCTTCAATTTTAATGACCAGACTGTGTAGTTGCTTTTTGTCAACACCAGGTATTTAACCCATACTGATCTCGTTGCCTTTCTGTGTCTCCATTATTGTGTGTTTTGGTATAAACTTTGGCATGCAATAAACAGAGCTCAGAAATAAGTGATATATTCAAACCATATGCACACACAACAAGCCGAGAGCTCAGAAATAACTTCACGAGTAAATTCGAGTCGTCTCGTTTAGTTAAATGAGCCGGTTTTAACAAGCCTACTAGCTCATTTGATTTTATAGTTCAGATCAAGCGGCTTCGTTTAATTAAATAAGCCGATATCTCGTCCCGAACTCGACTCGTTTAACAAAACAAGCCGAGAGTTAAACGAGCTGAGTCTAGTACACTTAAACGAGTTCAAGACATGCTAGCTCACGAGCTAACTGACTCAAGTTACAGCCATTTCCTACTATATAATAAAATAACTTGTTTATTACGTGTCCAAAAATTTGGTCGAATAATTTTAAACACATTAAATCTGAGTCTTTTCAATAATATGATATTTCTATTTTGTTATAATATTCATAAGAAAAAATCAACATAAATGTAGATTTTATTAATAATATATGTTAACAATATTTGTTTAAAAGTTACAAAGTGAAAAATGTTTTTGCTAGAAGTACGAAAGAATAATTATTTAAGTCATATGATTGTTATTTTAAATTTTGATCGACAACTTTTACTATTATTACTTTAATAATTTTTTTTATTTTAACAAAAAAAACAGTCAATTTATAAGACTTTCTTAACTCGTAAGATATAAAATTTAAAAACCTCAAAGATAGTCACGTAAAATAGGAAAATTACGTAAATATTAAAATATCCAAATATGCAACTATTAGTTAAAATATTCTATTGAATATTAAGAAATTGTTATTCCAAATGACTATTATCCAAGTTCATATTCACTATAATTGTCCACAAACTTAACAATTTAACATACAATAACACTGTATTCCCACACATAACACAACTGTATGTTATGAGAAAATTGATATTTAAATTTTAATCTAATGATTAATTTTTCAATGGAAGTAGCTTTTGAGTTTAGCAACGTCCGGAGGTTTACTTTATAGAACAGTAAACACGGTTTTTACACAGCATGTAATAGCATGTACTAAACCCTACTTTAAGTTAACTAAATCTTTCTATTTCTCGCTTAGTGTATCTTTGCAAATTGTGCATGAATATGACTTTACTTTATCAATTAATCTTTCCCTTTGATCTCTTACTCTTTAAGCTGCCTTTGTAGACTTTTCAAATGTGATTGATTTGTTTGTTGCTTGATAATCTTGGATATTTAACTGGTCTGCACTTTGTACTTTGAGCTTTATATCGAGATCTCCAGTTTGTTATATAGAGAACTCGACATCTCGATAAGTATTATGACTTATCGAGATCTCTTAGTTCTCTATAAGTATTTTGACTTGTCGAGTTCTCTGAGTTCTCTATAAGTGAACCTGGCTTGTCGAGGTCTCTAAGTTTCTGCATGTAGAATTGACTTGTCGATATCTCTAAGATCTCTATAGGCATTTTGACTTGTCGATATCTTTGAGATCTAATAAGAAAATTGACTTATCGATATCTCCAATCTTCATATCTTCATTTTGATTTATCGATATCTCTGAGTTCTCGAATGCAGGAATGACTTGTCGATATCTCCAATCTTCACATTCTCATTTGGCTTGTCGATATCTCTGATACTTCTCGATCAATTATTCTTCACTTCTCGATAAGTCATTCTGGAGTTCTCGAATGACTTCTCTATATCACTTGATCTGTGACTTGTAAATTTTTTGACTTAGAATATTTTTCCCAAAACAGATTAATTCAACTCCAAGTTTCTTCATAATGTCTATGAGGCATGATCTTCATGACCTTCTTCCAGAGTTTATTCAAAGACTTTAGACTGTTTACAGAAAAATACTCCAGTCTAATCTATTGACACTTTTACAGACTCAAATAACACAATATACAATGCAAACTTAGATTATCATACAACTTACTTAGGGCTGTCAATTTGACTTAGTCTTGTTATAGTACAGGAATGTCTTGCACAACCATCTCCCCCAATTTGTGAGAATATTGCTTATCACAAATTCATGCCTGTTAACAAGACTAACTCCAAGCTATAATGAACAATGACACATTACATACAAAATTGACCGAAATACAACATTTATACATCAGGTTATTTTTTGAGTTTGAAATATAAATTTATTAGACAAATGTCTCATTTCCTGTTTCTTCTCTAATGAGGTCCTTTAACGTTACAAGTATTTCCAGTTCCTCTATGATTAGTGTCCCTCTTAGAGCTTCTTCAAGTTTGAGTTTTTCAGTTATTGGATAACCACTCAATAAATCAGTCCTAGATTTTGAGAATCTTCCAGCTTGATGTTTAGAAATTGTCCATCCTTGGTAATTTTGCACATCCCCTTTGCCTTGAAATCTTTAGATTTTTGTATATACATATTTATCTCCTCAATATACTTTCTTTTTCTGCTCATCCCCTTTCTTTTTCTCTCATCAATATACTCTTCTTTCATCCCTTTCAACCAATCATTCAGCCAAAACAGATCTCGATGCCTTAGTTGCAGTATGGTTGCAAATCTCTATAAAGTAAACAATGGATGTTTTTGTTTAAGTTATAACAAATAGATCTAGAAAATTTTGTAACTCTCTTAAGAAAGAAGCTGAGTTCTTTATCAACAAAGAACCCAGAAATTTATGGCAAGACATACTTGATTTTAATATAAAATTAAGTGAGTTTTGAAAATAGTGTGTTATTGTGCATGTTTTTATTATTCCTGTTAAAATACTTATCTCTGCAAGTTAGACTACTTGTTCACCACATCCATAATAATTACAAAATCTTAAAAATAATCTGAAACACATTCACCCCCTGTGTTGTATTCATTACCTAATACATTATCATGTCCCCCACGTCCTTCTCTTCCTTGCCATTTCAACCCTGATCCGAGAGACGTCTGTCCCTTCTTTTCTTTTCTCATCCATTCATCCCTTGTGAGTAATAGTGGACTCTCATTTCCCCCTTGTTTTTTCCATTCCTCTTCTGTCAATATTAGCCGTCCGTCATTGCTTTTATTTTGTCCACGTAGTCTTTCTTTGTATTCCTTTAGAGACCCCATTGCCTCCCCGGTAGTCATTGTCTCCAAGTCACCTAAATATCTTATAGAGGACGTAATTTTCAAAAACTATGACGGAACAACTCAAAGTAGCTTCTTTATACCTCATCGATATTTTCCCCTAATTCTCGTATATTGGTTACTATTATGTTCAACTTCATACATAAATCATCGATCAGTTCTGTGTCCTTTACATTCAAGAACTCGAATTAAGATTTCAACATTTGGATACATGCCTTCTTAAACTGATATGTACCTAAGCATATTGTCTTTGCAGCTTCCCAAGTCTTCTTCATTATTTTATTGTCTGCAACAGATAATAGAATGTCCTCAGGATGCCTTGGTAAATGGAGGCTAGAGTCATCTTATCAGTTTTATCATCAATTGTCCCTTTTATATTTGTCGATTCCGCTGCCTCTCAAACATCATGTGCTTACATGTAAACCTTCATTTTTAATGACCAGGCTGTGTAGTTGCTTTTTGTCACTACCAGGTATTTAACCCATACTAATCTCTTTGCCTTTCTGTGTCTCCATTGTTGTGTATTTTGGTATAAACTTTGGCATGCAATAAACAGAGCTCAGAAACAATTGATATATTCAAACCAGATGCACACACATATACATTTATATATTTGAATGATAAAAAATAAAGGTATGTACTGATATTTTTGAAAAAAAGATAAATCAGATTACATAATTGAATGAATAAACTATTAGGTACAACGTCTACAAGAAAAACTTCTAAAATCGCTACATGACTCCCACTTGCCAATGACTCTTCCAACATTTATCGAAACATATGCAACTACTTCTAGATGACTAAATCTATAGGTACAAACTCGAATTACATCTATAATTTATTTAAGACATATAATAAGCTTAGATTAAAAACACCAACAAAAAATCCTCATTATAGTTGTAGTCTATCATATATAGGAAATATTAACAACTAATGACAAGTATATACATAGTATCTATAAGGTAAATGCAAGTGTACATGCCCTAAATTATCTTTTTGATGATATGTGGAGCCTTGGTGCCAACTATATGAAATAAAGGAAGGAGCATTTAGACTAATAATATGAGAACTTCCATCCAAATTTGTGGAAAGCAAACTATGATCATGAACAACTTGACACTGATAATGAGGAGATTGTCATGAAATGGAAGATATGGAGATGATTCGTCAATCCAAACCACTCCAAAATGATTTAACAATTGGAACAAAAAAATAAAGACAAGAAACTTAAACGCATAATCTTGGTCTGGCAAGCTAGTTAGAACTGTCTCGCTCGTTTTTTTGTCATGGATAAATCCATGAACCGTACCATATTAGTAATTTTTGAGAGATATTTTGGGGTTATTCATGATAGTTTTGATAAATTTTTAAAAGAGAAGCATGTCAACACGTAAGGTTAAGGGGTGAATAAATTATGAGAAATGGTCATAGGTAAGGAATCGGATGATAATGAGGGTGGTTGGTTGATGTGAGATGTTGGACAATCAAACATGGAAACATTTCTAGGAATGAGATAGGTAATATTTTTACTATAGGTGGTGATGATTGGAAAAAATGAGGAATGAAGTAAGGAGGTAGAGGCTATGTTGGAGCTGGTTCGATGTAATAACGGTGGGATATGGTGGTTTGATTATTGGGCATATTGAGGGGCTCAATTATTGACAATAGGGAAGCCTTTGCTTATGACATGGAATATAACGACCGGGAAGCTGGAGGAAGAGGAGTGTAGTAAGGGATAACTAGGTCATAAATTTTCATGGGGTTCCCTATAGTTAGAAACAGTATTGGAGGGTTGCAAAGATCCAAATAGTGATGGCGGGTTGCAAAGATGGATGAGTAAAGTAGAATAGAACACTCGTTCATTGCCTAAGTTTTTTATTTTTAATAAAACCAAATTTAATAGTTTGTTAAGTATTTCACTACGGAAGTTTAAAAATATTGAAGGGATAAAGTCTACACCCATTGAGAGACATTAAAAGATTGGATTTGGTTCCACTTTATCTAATATATTACTAGTACTCAAAATAATATTTGTTCAAATACCTAAACCAATATATTAAAACTCAGAAAATTAAAATATATTAGAAGAAAATGCAAGGACACGAATAAATCAAATAATCGTGCATAGACCGAAGATTTAGCCAAAAATATTATAAAACGTCAAATATAACATGATTACAAACATTTTGTTTGCTTCTTTATGTAAAAAATTCAGTTTCGCGTCAAAGTGGTTGAGAAAAATATTCAATTAAATATTTTAATACTTGACGTATTTATTGTTCTTAAATTTAATAAGATAAATTGCATATATTAAAATGTTAACAAGATTTGAATATTAGATTAAATATTCATAATTATGATGGTATGAATATTTGAAATTAATTTGTTATTAATAAGAATTGAATTTTTAATATTTGCTAATATGAAATTTTAAATTTAAAAATGTTGGAAGTGATGATTGAACTCTAACCTTGGATAGTACTTTCAATATATAAGAATTAATTTTAACAATTGTCAATAAAAATCAATCCAATTGTTAATAAATATCAATTTAAAAAAAGTTGAGAAAATGATTTGAAGCTAGTACAGATACTTTACAAACTTTTATTGATCAATTGAATTTATATATTAAAAAAATATTACACCCATATAATAAAATGGTGATATTTTTATGAATAAATATAAAACATTACTTTTTCCATGTTAAATTCTAAAAATACTCCATGACTCCAACTTGCCAATGACTCTTCCTATATCTATCGAAACATATGCAACTACTTCTAGCTGACTAAATCTATATGTACTAACTCGAATAAACAAAAATAAGCTTAGATTAAAAATATAAACAAAAATTCCTTGTTAAAGTTGTAGTCTATCACATATAGGATGTAGTAATAGCTAATGACAAGTATATACATAGCATCTATAAGGTCAATGCAAGTTTACATGCCCTAAATTATCTTTTTGATGATATTAGGAGCCTTGGTGCCAAGTATATGAAATAAAGGAACGAGCATTTAGACTAATAATATGAGAGTTTCCTTCCGAATTTTTGGACAACATACTATGATCATGTACAAATTGAGACTGATAATAACGAGATTGTCATGAAATGGAAGATATAGAGATGATTCGTCAATCCAAACCACTGTAAATGATTTAACAACTGGAAAAAAAAATAAAGACAAGAAACTTAAACTCATAATCTGGGTCTGGCAAGCTAGTTAGAACTGTCTCGCTCGTTTCTTGCCAATGGATAAATCCATGAACCGTAGCATATTAGTAATTTTGAGAGATCTTTTGGGCGACTTATGGAATTGTAAATGATTGATATGGATGTTGGTGTTATTCATAATATTTTTGATAAATTTTTAAAAGAGAAGCATGTCAACACGCAAGGTCAAGAGGTGAATAAATTATGAGAAATGGTCATAGGTAAGGAATCTGATGATAATGACCGTGGATGGTTGATCCGAGATGTTGGACAATCAAACATGGAAACATTTTTGGGAATGAGATAGGTAATATTTTTACTATAGGTTTTGATGATTGAAACAAATGAGGAATGAAGTAAGGAGATAGAGTTGATGTTGGAGCTGGTTCGACTGTAATAACTGTGGGATATGGTGGTCTGATTATTGGGAATGGTGAGGGGCTCAATTATTGAAGTTAGGGAAGCCTTTGCTATTGACATGGAATATAATGATAGGGAAGCTCGAAGAAGAGGAGTTTAGTGGAGGGATAATTAGGTCATAAATTGTCATCGGGCTGCTTACACTTAGAAACAGTATTGGTGGGTTGCAAAGATCGCAATAGTGATGGCTGGTTGCAAAGATCGATGAGTAAAGTAGAATAGAACACTCGTTTATGGCCTAAGTTTTTCATTTTTAATAAAACCAAATTTTAATAGTTTGTAAAGTATTTCAGTAAGGAAGTTTAAAAATAATGAAGAGATAAAGTCTACACCCATTCAGATGGTTGTAATAGGATAGACATTAAAAGTTTACGTCAGTTCCACTTTATCTAATATATTACAAGTATTCAAAATAATATTTGTTCTGATACCTATAATAATATATTATAACTCAGAAAATTAAAATATATTAGAAGAAAATGTAAGGACACAAATAAATCAAATAATCGTGCATAGATAGAAGATTTAGCCAAAAATATTATAAAACATCAAATATAACATGATTACAAACATTTTGTTTGCTTCTTTATGCAAAAAATTTAGTATAGGGTCAAAGTGGTTGATAAAAATATTCAAATAAATGTTTTAATATTTGATGTATTTGTTGTTCTTAAATCTTAAATTTAATAACATAAATAGCATATATTAAAAGTTAACAAGATTTGAATATTAGATTAAATATTCATAATTATGATGTTATGAATATTAGAAATTAATTTGTTATTAATAAGAATTAAATTTTTAATATTTGCGAATATGAAATTTTAAATTTAAAAATTTTGGAAGTGAGGATAGAACTCTATCCTTCGATAGTACTTTCATATTATTTTTATGACCCTTAAAATATATAAGAATTAATTTTAACAATTGTCAATAAAAATCAATCCAATTGTTGAGAAAATGATTTGAAGCTAGTATAGATACTTTACAAACTTTTAATGATTAATTGAATTTATATATTAAAAAAATATTACACCCATATAATAAAGTGGTGATATTTTTATGAATAAATCTAAAATATTACTTTTTCGGTATATAATTATTTAGTGACACACACATATATATATACACATTATAAACACGTCCCCTTGCTCGCGTGGTGTTGTATACATGAAAGTAATAATGTTATTTTACATGCATTTTATGGATGTGAGATGAAAATAATCATCCTTTTTTTATATAATTCTAAATATTAAAATTGTGTTACAACTCCTCTATATGATATATACGACAAAATTGGGCATGTTCGAAGATGGTGTTACGAAATAGGTTTTCACTTTTCAGCCTTTAAGAAATTTCATATCTAATTTGATCTCAAATGGATAGTCCAATTTTATGATCAAAATTTCATATTTTTCAACTGACCTGTCCTACGGATTTTAGGTCTGTTACTACTTAAAAAAAACTGTTGTATGTTTACGATAATTTGAGCAATTTTTTTAATAAAATTTGCCTTAACTTGTGAGATAAATGGACGGCTTAGCTTATGATCAAAACCTTACAAAGTTAATGACAACTAGATTATGGTAAATAAACGAGAACTCTTATACTAATGACAAAAAATATTGGTTTCGAAATTATTGAACTCGAGGCTACTAATTCATTTGTAAATCATGATACCACTAGATCACTCTCATTCCCGATGAGTATCGAGCCCGAACATAGTATTTAAAATCTTTACTTATCATATCTGACCCTAAATATAATTTTTAAAGTTTTCATTCAATTATATGAACAGAAATAATATATTTTGCAATACTAAAATATTAAATATTATCATTTTAATTTTTGACTTCAGACTAATTTAGTTGGTAGTTGCAAGTGCAGTATTTGTGTTTTTTACATATTTTGTTTTAAAGGTAACAAAATCATGCTAGAGATAGACATAATAGCCTAACTTATAAATGAGTTAAAGAAGGGGCTTTTTCAAAAATATCTAAGTTTAAAAATATTTTTATAAAAATACCTGTCATTTTTTAAAATTACAGCCATTTCCTACTATATAATAAAATAACTTTTTATTACGTGTCCAAAAATTTGGTCGAATAATTTTAGACACGGTAAATGTGAGTCTTTTCAATAATATGATATTTCTATTTTCTTATTATATTCATAAGAAAAAATCAACGTAAATATTGCTTTTATTAATTATATACACTACCACATAAATGGTCTTTACCAACACACAAAAGTGATGTTGCCACGAAAAATGTTGCTTTATATCAGTGTAATCGAATAAAGGAGATATATGGCAACAACATAGTCGAATGTTGCCAATTATGTTGCCTTAGATTCTCTATGCCAACATCTTTAGTGATGTTTCCTTAGACAAATGAAAAATTGTATAAAAAAGCGGGGCAAAATGCCCGTCATCACAAAAATAGCAAGCCCTCTAAACAAAATAAAAAAGACCCGCTCAGTTAGTGACAAAACGACATCATTTTATGACAGAACGACGTCGTTTACTCTGAACAAACAAAAACTCCTGCTCGAACACTCTCACAAAATTATTGTCCTAAAATTCACAAACACAAACTCTCACACACTCTCTCACTCACAAACACCCTCTCACTCACAAATCTCAATGTTCAACCTATTCGTTCAACTCTTCCTATCGCCGTCAAAGCTCTTCCTCTCTCACAAACACTCGCAACCTCTCCGTTCAACCTCTCGCCATCGAAGCTCTGCATGTAAACACTTCCTCTCACCATCGAAGCTCCGGGTCGCCGTTTGTTTGTAGAAGCTCTTCCTCTCGCCGTTTGAAAGCTCCGAGTCTCCGTTTGTTCTTTGTTTCACAGCTCTTCCTCTCTAATTAAAGGTGCAAATCTTAATTTTAATTTGTCAATAAACCCTAATTTTTGGGGTTTTTATAATTTGTTTACAAACCCTGATCTTTGGGGGTTTTTGATTTGTTAATTTTGGGAGGGGGTTTAAACCCTAATTTTTGGCGATTTTTAATTTGTTAATTTTTGGAGGGGGTTTAAACCCTAATTTTTGGGGATTTTAATTGTTGTGTGCTATGTTTATTCTTGGGGGATTTGTTAATTTTGGGGTTACACGTGTGCCCTATTTTTTGGGGATTATGTTTTTCATTTTTCTATTTTTTGTACATGTGTGCCCTGTTTTATATAGTACAGAACATATCATACTATTTCTTCTCTTTGTATGTATTTTGCAATTTATTGGAATTATGATATGTATTTTTTCCATCTGTGTTAATGATGTTTGATATTTTATGTTGTGTTTGAAAATTTGATTGAAGTGTTTAATCTGATGTCGTATATTCTGTTTACTTATATTATATAAAATTTTAGTATATTATATACATTATATACTTAACCTAGTTTAATTAAGAAACGATGGTAGCTGAACATACGACTTAGTCTATTCGGACAAGAATTTTAGTTAATATTATTTTTGCAGATTATGGATATTAATTCATAAATAATTAGAGATACAATTATTATAAATAAGTTTGTTATGATTAGATAATATAATATAGGTTAGTGTAAATATATTTATATGTGTATATATATTTGTTACGTATAGAATTAACAACTAAAGTTAGTAAATGTTTCACCTATAGTAATGAGTGAGGCAGAGGAAATCTCGATAAATCTACCAAGACCAAGTGACGAGTATATTAATGGAGTTAAAAATTTCGTCAAAAATGCGATGGCTAAATATGCAATCGGCGCTGAATTGAAGTGCCCTTGTGGTAATTGTAATAGTAAGATATAGTGGGGTCTAGATGATGTCTTTAATCACCTTGTTTGCAAGGGTCCTTCCCTGGATGTTGTAAAATGGATATACGACGTCTCGAATTTGGGAGATACTGATGTGAGGGATTGCGAAATAAATATAGGGTTTAAAGATGATCTTAGTCAGATATTGAACCTTACTTACACCAATAGGGAACCTAATTCAGATGCTAGGAAATTTTATCGCCTTATCGAAGACGGGAAACAGCCCTTGTATCCTAGTTCCAAAAAAATTTCTAGATTAAGTTTTCTTGTTAGGTTGTACCACTGGAAGTGTCTTAATGGGGTGACACAAACTGCATTTGGTGAAATATTACAGTTATTAAAGGAGGCATTTCCTGATATTGAGATACCTACGTCATTTAATTCCGCTAAACACGTAATTAGGGCTTTAGGACTTGACTACCAAAAAATACATACATGTCCTAATGACTGCATGTTATATTGGGGTAAAAATCAGAATGAAGTGTCATATAAAACTTGTGGTGTCTCTAGGTGGAGGGATACGGAAGAAGAACATAAGAAGGATAAGATACCGTGAAAAGTCATGAGATATTTTCCTTTAAATCCAAGGCTACAGAGGATGCATATGTATAAAGAGTTCGCAAAATTAATGACTTGGCATGTAGCTTGAAAGAAGGACGGAATGTTACGGCACCCGGCTGATGGTGAAGCTTGGAAGACAATGGATGCCAAATATCCAAATTTTTCATCCGAAAATCGAAACATTAAATTAGGTATAGCTTCTGATGGACTCAATCCATTTGGTACAATGAGTGGCAGTCATAGTACCTGGCCAGTTATTGTGGTGAACTACAACTTACCTCCCTGGCTAAATATGAAACCAGAGAATTTAATTCTGTCCACACTTATACCAGGTCCAACTGATCCCAGAAATAGTATTGACATCTATTTGCAACATTTGGTAGAGGAGCTGAAAGTGTTATGGAATGTAGGTATACCCACTTTTGATGCAGCGACGAATCAGAATTTTGTATTAAGGGCAAGTGTATTGTGGATAATAAGCGACTTCCCCGGTTACGCAATGTTATCGAGATGGAGTACTAAAGGATATTTGGCTTGCCCTATATGCAATTACAAGATATGATCAACTTATTTGAAACATAGTAGGAAGGTGTGTTATATGAATCATCGACGATTCCTAGATTCCAATCATAAGTGGAGATCAGATAAAAAAAGATTTAATGGCCAAATTGAGGTTGGGCAGGCCCCTGCAGTTTTATGAGGAAGAATGATCAAGAGGCTGTTGGATGGTTACCAGAATACTTTTGGTAAGGTGAAGGGGAAACGGAAAGTCAATTGTAACTTTAATCCTTGGAATAAGAAGTCGATATTTTTTCAGTTACCTGATTGGAGTGAAAATTCAATACGACATCATCTTAACGTCATGTATATAGAAAAGAATATATATGATAGTATTCTCGGTAATTTATTAAATATCAGTGGTAAGACAAAAGATCATGTAAATGCTCGGTTAGATTTTCAAGAAATGGGTATAAGGAAGATCCTGCACCCGACCAACTCTACTAATGGGAAGTACCTTGAAATCAGGGCTGCAAACTTCGGCATGACAAATAAAGAAAAAGACATATTTTGTTCATTTTTGGAAAATGTGAAATTCCCACACGGTTTTGCTTCCAATATTAGCAAATATGGCCAAGATAGGAAAGTTTTCGGGTACAAGAGTCATGATGCACACATCATTATGCAATACTTGTTACAAATCGCTGTGAAAAAAGCATTGAAGCCTGAAGTTGCGATTCCATTAATAAGACTTGGTGAGTGTTTTAGAGGTATATGTTCCAAGGTAATTGAGGTGGATGATGTAAAGAAACTGCAAAAGGAAATTATTGAAATATTATGCCGACTTGAAATTAATTTCCCACTTGCCTTCTTCGACATCATTGTGCATTTACCAGTTCATTTATGTAATAAAATTGAACTTGGTGGTCCAGTCCACCAGAGATGGATGTACTCAATTGAGAGGTACCTGGGTAAATTAAAATGATATGTTTGTAATAAGAGTCAGCCAGAAGGGTCAATAGCGGAAGGATACTTGGCAGATGAATGTGTAACATTTTGTGCAAGATTTCTAGGAGATAACGAGATCGGTTCAGTGAATGAGTTAGGAACCAGAATTCATGAAACCAGTGAATATCCAATTCTTTCAGGGAGGAACCAGAAAGGGAAAGCTTATCAGTTGCCTGATCATGTATGGACTGCGACTCATCGGTACATATTGTTTAACTATGATGATAAGGAATTAGAGGCGCTAATTGAGTAAGTCCTAGAATCCTAGTTTAATTATGTTAATTTAAGTATTTATTGCTAACTTAATTTAAATTATTTAACATACTCTATATTTATATATTGTAGGCAACATCGTTCATTATTTGACGTAAATGCAAAGTCGAACAAGTATAAAAGAGCAAGAACACACACAGATGAAGTATGCGAGTGGTTCAAGACTGAAATTGGAAAAAACCTGAATGTTTCGAGGGAAATTGCGTCATTGGCGATAGGTCCTAAACGAGTTGCTAGACGGTTCAGAGGATATGTAGTAAATGGGTATAGGTTCCATACGAAAAGTAGAGATAAGAAGTGCATAATATAAAATAGCGGTGTTTATCTAACCGCCTTAACCACCAGTTTCGCTAGTGTAAAGGACCAAAAACCAACAACCGGGGATGTTACTTATTATGGTTCGATTGAGAAAATAATAGAGGTTACCTATTTGGGTTGTCTTAATATGGTTTTGTTTAGGTGTACCTGGTATGCTGATGAGAAGGATCATTTAGGTTTTACCCGAGTAAACTTTAACCGGGCTTGCAAAAAAAAAGACCCTTTTGTCATGTCAACGCAAGTCCATCAAGTGTTTTACATTGAAGATTATGTTGAAAATCATATTTATTATCCTATTAAGAAGCTGCGAACATACTTTGATGATTCACACACCGAGAATAGTCCAAGTGAAGATGACATAAATGGGTAGTTTGCACATGATAGGAGGTTTCCAGTTGTTGAAAACCAAGATGATGAAGCGAACTGGTTCAGGGATGATGTCCCGACAAAACAAATTCCGATTGGAGAATTCCAAAAGTGAAAATTAACATATATTAGCTTGTAAAATTTAGGGTTTTTTCCCTGAATTGTTTATTCTAGATTGTGCTTGGATTTAAATGGATTTTTTCCCTGTTTTTGCAATGGATGATCTTTATTTTTGTTTAATTTAAGAATTGTGCTTGATTCTAATTGTTATTTAATTTTCTTTCTCCTTGTTTAATATTTTGTTTAATTTAATAAATCTGATTGTATAATGGTCTTGCTCCTTATTTTACTATTTTGTTTAATTTTATTCGTTCCTGTTTTTTTAAGTAAATTAGAGTACAAGTTCAGTTTGTCCTTGTTTTACTTTTTTGTTTAATTTTTTGTTTAATTTTATTTGTCCCTATTTTTTTTAAGTAAATTAGATTACAAGTTTAGTGTGTGCGTTAAACTAATCATTTTTGAACTTTGTAATTGCAGGATGGGAGGTAACTTTATGACCTTCAATTTGCATCACAAGGGTGAGTTCCACAAAAGTAAATATGCTGGAGGAACAGTAAATACAGTGAAGGACTTCGAGCTTGATGTCTTCTCATATTCGGAATTGATGGAGTGGGTCAACCAACTTGGCTATAAGGAAATTGGAGGAATTTATGTGTAAAAAGAGGAAAATAGTGATGGTTGGGAATTGATTACTGATGACGCTGTCTGAAATGAGTATACTTTCAAAAGCGGGGCTTCTGAACTGGACTTATTTATCGACTGCGATGTCGATAAAAATATGCTGGCAATGCGTCAAATGCAACCTCATGTCATTGTAAGGCCCAAAAGAAGCCCCGTTAATCCAAAAAAGGATAATCCTAAAAAGCATCAGTTTGTGACATTAAAGGATATCAATGAAGAGAAGACCAGGAAAATGAATAAGTCCCAGAAGAAAACACAATCTACTGACAAAGTTTCAAAAGCATTTGCGATAGAGAGGAAATCTGATAAGTCTGACCTGATGGGAATGTCAGAGTATATGAAAAGATTTGAAATTCCTGATACGAACAAGAATTTGGGGGAAGGGGCTGGGGAAGGACCTGATGGAGGCAAAGCTATTGCTTATCAAATGTAAAGAAATAAAAATGTTGAGGAAAATATGAAGAAATTAAAGGAACTTGGGATAAAACCGTTGACTGGAAAATTGATCAAAAAGAAAGATGTAAGGCCCAACATAGAGAGTGATGAAGATGAAAGTGATTATCGCTGCCCAGAAAAGGATTTGGACCGAGAAAGTAATGAGGAAGAGCTTCCTCATATTGTTAAGCCAAAGGTATAATTCAGAATTAAATGATGTTTATTATCACCATCATGTTTAATTATGATTATATTATTAACATATATTTTGTTTAGGGTGAGAAAAAGGTTGAGAAGGTTGTGGTTAAGACTGATGGCCCAAAAACACGTTCTCGGACATCTAAAATGTCACTTCCATGTGATAAACCGGTGAACACAGTAGAGCCTAAGGTAAACCAATATTCAATTTTTTATTTTTTCTAAAATAAAAAACTGAACTTAGTAATTAATGTCTCTTTCAGGAGAATGATGCTTCTGAAGTTCCTATTGTTCCTATTGTGGAGAAGCTGAAGCAACTAAAAAATCGCGGTCCTGGTACGATGGAGAGATATTTAGAATTACGTAAGCGTGAAAAGGAGGCTGAAATGGAGGCTGAACTGGAGGCTAAAATGGAGGGTCAAATAGAGTCCCTTCATGATATATTTCAGTCTCAACAAGCTCAGGGTAATATTCTCCATTTCACTCTTATTTCGTACGCCTTGGTAATTAATTGTATGCTTACAGTTTTCTTAATTTTTAGCAGATGCACCTGCAGAAAAAATTAAAAAGCCTCGAGGGAAGTCAAAAATGAAGCATGTCCATACACGAGGTGAGAAGAGAGAGATCGTGCTGTCAAAGCTGGGCCAACCAATATCAGATGATGATCGCTTACTATCTGAGTTTAGTAATTTTTTGGGAACAACGGTAAGGGAGTTTGTTTCTCTGACATGTCGTACGTGGTCTGAAGTTCCTGATAAAGAAATCTTATGGCAATATGTCAAGATAAATTATTATATCATCTGTTCAAATAATATTCTTATAATTACTTGTTATCATTATTTACTTTCAGATTATATTTCTTCGTATAATTTCTGGCAGGATTGATAAATTGTGAAAGTTTTCAACCACCTTCGTAAAACATAATTAAGCATCTAATATAATCAATTCAAACTGAAATTTAAATAATCGAGATTAATCATAGTACTTTATTTAGGAAAAGGGATCCTTGCGTGGAAAACTAATTATGGTAATTAAGCGTATAATTTAGCTTTGTTTTGATCAAAATGAAACTACAAAATTGCAAGTGAAAATGCAAATATTGGACAAGTACATCATTTCACATCAGAAAAATATTGGGATCAGTTTACTTGATTTTTTTGAATTTCTTGAATCAGGTTCTTACCTGATTTTACTTGATTTGTTTCGTGTTTAGGACAAGTACATCACTTCCGAGGAGGGGTATAAATATGAAATGACAATAATGCGTGATCAGTTTAGGGGGTATAAAGCTTCCATCAAGAAGGATCATTACAGTAAGTATGATACCGATGAGTTAAGGTTGCAAAACATGCCTAGGGAGGTTCCTTTGAAATATTTTAAGATACTTTTGAATTATTGGGGTGATGAAAAAGTCCAGGTAACAAATATATTCATCCAATACTTTTTAATTTTATAATTAATATCGCATAATTAATCAAATCATCTAATTAAATTTGTTATTGTGTCATATAGGAAAGTGCCAGAAAAATGCAGAGGCCCGAAACAAGATAACAGAAACACATACTGTTGGGCCTAGAAGTTTCGCGCAAGTCTGCCATAAAATGGTAAGTCAAAATATTTGTTTCCGCTGTTTATTATAATTTTCGCAATTCTGCAATTTTTAAATCAAAATCTTTGTCATATATGCAAGGCAATTGAGAGGGAGCGCCTTGCTAAACCTGTTGAACAAGTTGTAGCAATATCGAATGTTGATGTTTACATTAAAACACGCAAAAGAGATGCCAAACGAGAATATAAGTTACCTATTGATGTGGTTGAAAAGAAGATTGTAAGTTATCTTTCCGTAATTAAATATATTTGCTGCATTTTTTAAATATTATTGTTTTAACTTTTCTTTTTGCAGGAGGATGTATATATTTGCTACAATTTTTATATATTATTATTTTAACTTTTCTTTTTACAGGAGGATGTGAAGAAAAATCTCAAGGATGGAAATATTGATGCTGCTAATGAATTAGTTCGTGCTGGGAAAGGAGTCAAAGGGTAATTCCCCAACACGTGCGTCTGATCAGTACTTGGCAAGCTTGACTGAAAAGATCAGGGATGAACTTAAGCAGGAGATGGAAGAAAAAATGGATCGGAATGTTCGAGAGCTTCGAGACAGTATCAAGGTGATGCTGTCGAAGTTGGCGAAAAAGAATCCGGAGTTGCAGATTGATATTGAAGAGCTGAGCAAGCTGCAACCGCCAAGTGAGCACCCACCAAGTGATGCAACTGGAACAAGTAAGCAGCCACCAAGTGATGCAACAAGAGCAAGCAATTTCAGTCCTTGATCCTGCATATTGTAGGTATAATGATGTCTTTTACGATATTAGACCATATATGGTACTTTTTTTAAAAATGTTCTTGTGGTCGTAGACTGTAAATGAAGTACTTCATTTTATTTAAATAGAATCAAGTCGGAATGTTGGAATTGATATTGGCATTATGTAGTGCTTGTATGACTGAAAGTATGTATTCAAGTTTTTTAAGTAGTTCTTGACCTGGCTTGCATCTGGGGATTTGGTTTTTGTGTTGTTGTGGTTGGATTTGAACTATATTGGGATGTTATAATTTAGGCAAGAACCTGTCAATTTTTTTTACCAAACATGTTGCCTTAACCTAAAATAATGTTGGCAAAAATAAATTAAAAGATGTTGCTATAGCCAGGTAAGTGTTGGCATTGATAAGAAATGTTAATAAAATTGGTGTGGCTATAGACTGAGACTGTGTTGCCATAAGAATGAAGGCAACATCAAATTTGTGTTGCCTTTAAAAACCAAGTGTTGCCATAAACTTAAAGTCAACACCAGTTCACATGTTACTATTGACATTATAATGTTGCCATAGAGGTCTACATCAACATATTTTTTGTGTTGGCATTGTTCTGTAAAATGTGTTGGTAAAACATCAAAGGTCACACCCTCAAAATTGACCAAAGTGTTTTCTTAAACTTTGTGGCAACATTTTTTAGCATTTTTCACATTTTTTTTGATGTTGCTGCAGCCCATTTATGTGGTAGTGATATGTTAACAATATTTGGTTAAAAGTTACAAAGTGAAAAATGATTTGGCTAAAAGTACGAAAGAATAATTATTTAGGTCATATGATTGTTATTTTAAATTTTGATGGACAACTTTCACTAATATTACTTTAATAATTTATTTTATTTTAACATAAAAAACAGTCAATTTATATGACTTTCTTAACTCGTAGGATATAAAATTTAAAAACCCCAAAGACAGTCACGTAAAATAGGACAAATTACGTAAATATTAAAATATCCAAATATGTAACTATAACTTAAAATATTCTATTGAATATTAAGAAATTATTATTCCAAATGACTATTATCCAAGTTCATATTCACTATGATTGACCTCAAACTTAACAATTTAACATACAATAACACTGTATTCCGACACATAACACAACTCTATGTTATTAGAAAATCAATATTTAAATTTTAATCTATTGATTAATTTTTCACTGGAAGCAGCTTTTGAGTTTAGCAACGTCCAGAGGTTTATCAAAGAGGTGATCCAACCCGGCCTCCATAAAACTTTGCTTTAGAGATGCATCATTGCAGGCAGTGGCTCCTATTATCTTGCAGTCCACTCCCATGGCCGGTAACTCTGCAGTGGCCTGAAATCAAACAATATAGACATCTAAATTTATTTATATTGGCAAATATTATTCGATAATTTGAAGAACTAACCTGGATACCATTCACCACCGGCATTTCCAAATCCATAACTATAACATCGAAATTTTGTAACTCTCTTAAGAAAGAAGCTGAGTTCTTTATGAACAAAGAACCCAGAAATTTATGGCAAGACATACTTGATTTAAATATAAAATTAAGTGAGTTTTGAAAATAGTGTGTTATTGTGCATGTTTTTATTATTCCTGTTAAAATACTTATCTCTGCAAGTTAGACTACTTGTTCACCACATCCATAATAATTACAAAATCTTAAAAATAATCTGAAACACATTCACCCCCTGTGTTGTATTCATTACCTAATACATTATCATGTCCCCCACGTCCTTCTCTTCCTTGCCATTTCAACCCTGATCCGAGAGACGTCTGTCCCTTCTTTTCTTTTCTCATCCATTCATCCCTTGTGAGTAATAGTGGACTCTCATTTCCCCCTTGTTTTTTCCATTCCTCTTCTGTCAATATTAGCCGTCCGTCATTGCTTTTATTTTGTCCACGTAGTCTTTCTTTGTATTCCTTTAGAGACCCCATTGCCTCCCCGGTAGTCATTGTCTCCAAGTCACCTAAATATCTTATAGAGGACGTAATTTTCAAAAACTATGACGGAACAACTCAAAGTAGCTTCTTTATACCTCATCGATATTTTCCCCTAATTCTCGTATATTGGTTACTATTATGTTCAACTTCATACATAAATCATCGATCAGTTCTGTGTCCTTTACATTCAAGAACTCGAATTAAGATTTCAACATTTGGATACATGCCTTCTTAAACTGATATGTACCTAAGCATATTGTCTTTGCAGCTTCCCAAGTCTTCTTCATTATTTTATTGTCTGCAACAGATAATAGAATGTCCTCAGGATGCCTTGGTAAATGGAGGCTAGAGTCATCTTATCAGTTTTATCATCAATTGTCCCTTTTATATTTGTCGATTCCGCTGCCTCTCAAACATCATGTGCTTACATGTAAACCTTCATTTTTAATGACCAGGCTGTGTAGTTGCTTTTTGTCACTACCAGGTATTTAACCCATACTAATCTCTTTGCCTTTCTGTGTCTCCATTGTTGTGTATTTTGGTATAAACTTTGGCATGCAATAAACAGAGCTCAGAAACAATTGATATATTCAAACCAGATGCACACACATATACATTTATATATTTGAATGATAAAAAATAAAGGTATGTACTGATATTTTTGAAAAAAAGATAAATCAGATTACATAATTGAATGAATAAACTATTACGTACAACGTCTACAAGAAAAACTTCTAAAATCGCTACATGACTCCCACTTGCCAATGACTCTTCCAACATTTATCGAAACATATGCAACTACTTCTAGATGACTAAATCTATAGGTACAAACTCGAATTACATCTATAATTTATTTAAGACATATAATAAGCTTAGATTAAAAACACCAACAAAAAATCCTCATTATAGTTGTAGTCTATCATATATAGGAAATATTAACAACTAATGACAAGTATATACATAGTATCTATAAGGTAAATGCAAGTGTACATGCCCTAAATTATCTTTTTGATGATATGTGGAGCCTTGGTGCCAACTATATGAAATAAAGGAAGGAGCATTTAGACTAATAATATGAGAACTTCCATCCAAATTTGTGGAAAGCAAACTATGATCATGAACAACTTGACACTGATAATGAGGAGATTGTCATGAAATGGAAGATATGGAGATGATTCGTCAATCCAAACCACTCCAAAATGATTTAACAATTGGAACAAAAAAATAAAGACAAGAAACTTAAACGCATAATCTTGGTCTGGCAAGCTAGTTAGAACTGTCTCGCTCGTTTTTTTGTCATGGATAAATCCATGAACCGTACCATATTAGTAATTTTTGAGAGATATTTTGGGGTTATTCATGATAGTTTTGATAAATTTTTAAAAGAGAAGCATGTCAACACGTAAGGTTAAGGGGTGAATAAATTATGAGAAATGGTCATAGGTAAGGAATCGGATGATAATGAGGGTGGTTGGTTGATGTGAGATGTTGGACAATCAAACATGGAAACATTTCTAGGAATGAGATAGGTAATATTTTTACTATAGGTGGTGATGATTGGAAAAAATGAGGAATGAAGTAAGGAGGTAGAGGCTATGTTGGAGCTGGTTCGATGTAATAACGGTGGGATATGGTGGTTTGATTATTGGGCATAGTGAGGGGCTCAATTATTGACAATAGGGAAGCCTTTGCTTATGACATGGAATATAACGACCGGGAAGCTGGAGGAAGAGGAGTGTAGTAAGGGATAACTAGGTCATAAATTTTCATGGGGTTGCCTATAGTTAGAAACAGTATTGGAGGGTTGCAAAGATCCAAATAGTGATGGCGGGTTGCAAAGATGGATGAGTAAAGTAGAATAGAACACTCGTTCATGGCCTAAGTTTTTTATTTTTAATAAAACCAAATTTAATAGTTTGTTAAGTATTTCACTACGGAAGTTTAAAAATATTGAAGGGATAAAGTCTACACCCATTGAGAGACATTAAAAGATTGGATTTGGTTCCACTTTATCTAATATATTACTAGTACTCAAAATAATATTTGTTCAAATACCTAAACCAATATATTAAAACTCAGAAAATTAAAATATATTAGAAGAAAATGCAAGGACACGAATAAATCAAATAATCGTGCATAGACCGAAGATTTAGCCAAAAATATTATAAAACGTCAAATATAACATGATTACAAACATTTTGTTTGCTTCTTTATGTAAAAAATTCAGTTTCGCGTCAAAGTGGTTGAGAAAAATATTCAATTAAATATTTTAATACTTGACGTATTTATTGTTCTTAAATTTAATAAGATAAATTGCATATATTAAAATGTTAACAAGATTTGAATATTAGATTAAATATTCATAATTATGATGGTATGAATATTTGAAATTAATTTGTTATTAATAAGAATTGAATTTTTAATATTTGCTAATATGAAATTTTAAATTTAAAAATGTTGGAAGTGATGATTGAACTCTAACCTTGGATAGTACTTTCAATATATAAGAATTAATTTTAACAATTGTCAATAAAAATCAATCCAATTGTTAATAAATATCAATTTAAAAAAAGTTGAGAAAATGATTTGAAGCTAGTACAGATACTTTACAAACTTTTATTGATCAATTGAATTTATATATTAAAAAAATATATGTACTAACTCGAATAAACAAAAATAAGCTTAGATTAAAAATATAAACAAAAATTCCTTGTTAAAGTTGTAGTCTATCACATATAGGATGTAGTAATAGCTAATGACAAGTATATACATAGCATCTATAAGGTCAATGCAAGTTTACATGCCCTAAATTATCTTTTTGATGATATTAGGAGCCTTGGTGCCAAGTATATGAAATAAAGGAACGAGCATTTAGACTAATAATATGAGAGTTTCCTTCCAAATTTTTGGACAACATACTATGATCATGTACAAATTGAGACTGATAATAACGAGATTGTCATGAAATGGAAGATATAGAGATGATTCGTCAATCCAAACCACTGTAAATGATTTAACAACTGGAAAAAAAAATAAAGACAAGAAACTTAAACTCATAATCTGGGTCTGGCAAGCTAGTTAGAACTGTCTCGCTCGTTTCTTGCCAATGGATAAATCCATGAACCGTAGCATATTAGTAATTTTGAGAGATCTTTTGGGCGACTTATGGAATTGTAAATGATTGATATGGATGTTGGTGTTATTCATAATATTTTTGATAAATTTTTAAAAGAGAAGCATGTCAACACGCAAGGTCAAGAGGTGAATAAATTATGAGAAATGGTCATAGGTAAGGAATCTGATGATAATGACCGTGGATGGTTGATCCGAGATGTTGGACAATCAAACATGGAAACATTTTTGGGAATGAGATAGGTAATATTTTTACTATAGGTTTTGATGATTAAAACAAATGAGGAATGAAGTAAGGAGATAGAGTTGATGTTGGAGCTGGTTCGACTGTAATAACTGTGGAATATGGTGGTCTGATTATTGGGAATGGTGAGGGGCTCAATTATTGAAGTTAGGGAAGCCTTTGCTATTGACATGGAATATAATGATAGGGAAGCTCGAAGAAGAGGAGTTTAGTGGAGGGATAATTAGGTCATAAATTGTCATCGGGCTGCTTACACTTAGAAACAGTATTGGTGGGTTGCAAAGATCGCAATAGTGATGGCTGGTTGCAAAGATCGATGAGTAAAGTAGAATAGAACACTCGTTTATGGCCTAAGTTTTTCATTTTTAATAAAACCAAATTTTAATAGTTTGTAAAGTATTTCAGTAAGGAAGTTTAAAAATAATGAAGAGATAAAGTCTACACCCATTCAGATGGTTGTAATAGGATAGACATTAAAAGTTTAGGTCAGTTCCACTTTATCTAATATATTACAAGTATTCAAAATAATATTTGTTCTGATACCTATAATAACATATTATAACTCAGAAAATTAAAATATATTAGAAGAAAATGTAAGGACACAAATAAATCAAATAATCGTGCATAGATAGAAGATTTAGCCAAAAATATTATAAAACATCAAATATAACATGATTACAAACATTTTGTTTGCTTCTTTATGCAAAAAATTTAGTATAGGGTCAAAGTGGTTGATAAAAATATTCAAATAAATGTTTTAATATTTGATGTATTTGTTGTTCTTAAATCTTAAATTTAATAACATAAATAGCATATATTAAAAGTTAACAAGATTTGAATATTAGATTAAATATTCATAATTATGATGTTATGAATATTAGAAATTAATTTGTTATTAATAAGAATTAAATTTTTAATATTTGCGAATATGAAATTTTAAATTTAAAAATTTTGGAAGTGAGGATAGAACTCTATCCTTCGATAGTACTTTCATATTATTTTTATGACCCTTAAAATATATAAGAATTAATTTTAACAATTGTCAATAAAAATCAATCCAATTGTTGAGAAAATGATTTGAAGCTAGTATAGATACTTTACAAACTTTTAATGATTAATTGAATTTATATATTAAAAAAATATTACACCCATATAATAAAGTGGTGATATTTTTATGAATAAATCTAAAATATTACTTTTTCGGTATATAATTATTTAGTGACACACATATATATACACATTATAAACACGTCCCCTTGCTCGCGTGGTGTTGTATACATGAAAGTAATAATGTTATTTTACATGCATTTTATGGATGTGAGATGAAAATAATCATCCTTTTTTTATATAATTCTAAATATTAAAATTGTGTTACAACTCCTCTATATGATATATACGACAAAATTGGGCATGTTCGAAGATGGTGTTACGAAATAGGTTTTCACTTTTCAGCCTTTAAGAAATTTCATATCTAATTTGATCTCAAATGGATAGTCCAATTTTATGATCAAAATTTCATATTTTTCAACTGACCTGTCCTACGGATTTTAGGTCTGTTACTACTTAAAAAAAACTGTTGTAAGTTTACGATAATTTGAGCAATTTTTTTAATAAAATTTGCCTTAACTTGTGAGATAAATGGACGGCTTAGCTTATGATCAAAACCTTACAAAGTTAATGACAACTAGATTATGGTAAATAAACGAGAACTCTTATACTAATGACAAAAAATATTGGTTTCGAAATTATTGAACTCGAGGCTACTAATTCATTTGTAAATCATGATACCACTAGATCACTCTCATTCCCGATGAGTATCGAGCCCGAACATAGTATTTAAAATCTTTACT
The DNA here is from genome assembly GCF_009905375.1 of Apium graveolens. Lineage (NCBI taxonomy): Eukaryota > Viridiplantae > Streptophyta > Magnoliopsida > Apiales > Apiaceae > Apium > Apium graveolens. The sequence goes on along the minus strand of NC_133655.1, from coordinate 271,641,979 downwards.
TATCATATCTAACCCTAAATAGAATTTTTAAAGTTTTCATTCAATTATATGAACAGAAATAATATGTTTTGCAATACTAAAATATTAAATATTATCATTTTAATTTTTGACTTCAGACTAATTTAGTTGGTAGTTGCAAGTGCAGTATTTGTGTTTTTTACATATTTTGTTTTAAAGGTAACAAAATCATGCTAGAGATAGACATAATAGCCTAACTTATAAATGAGTTAAAGAAGGGGCTTTTTCAAAAATATCTAAGTTTAAAAATATTTTTATAAAAATACCTGTCATTTTTTAAAATTACAGCCATTTCCTACTATATAATAAAATAACTTTTTATTACGTGTCCAAAAATTTGGTCGAATAATTTTAGACACGGTAAATGTGAGTCTTTTCAATAATATGATATTTCTATTTTCTTATTATATTCATAAGAAAAAATCAACGTAAATATTGCTTTTATTAATAATATACACTACCACATAAATGGTCTTTACCAACACACAAAAGTGATGTTGCCACGAAAAATGTTGCTTTATATCAGTGTAATCGAATAAAGGAGATATATGGCAACAACATAGTCGAATGTTGCCAATTATGTTGCCTTAGATTCTCTATGCCAACATCTTTAGTGATGTTTCCTTAGACAAATGAAAAATTGTATAAAAAAGCGGGGCAAAATGCCCGTCATCACAAAAATAGCAAGCCCTCTAAACAAAATAAAAAAGACCCGCTCAGTTAGTGACAAAACGACATCATTTTATGACAGAACGACGTCGTTTACTCTGAACAAACAAAAACTCCTGCTCGAACACTCTCACAAAATTATTGTCCTAAAATTCACAAACACAAACTCTCACACACTCTCTCACTCACAAACACCCTCTCACTCACAAATCTCTATGTTCAACCTCTTCGTTCAACTCTTCCTATCGCCGTCAAAGCTCTTCCTCTCTCACAAACACTCGCAACCTCTCCGTTCAACCTCTCGCCATCGAAGCTCTGCATGTAAACACTTCCTCTCACCATCGAAGCTCCGGGTCGCCGTTTCTTTGTAGAAGCTCTTCCTCTCGCCGTTTGAAAGCTCCGAGTCTCCGTTTGTTCTTTGTTTCACAGCTCTTCCTCTCTAATTAAAGGTGCAAATCTTAATTTTAATTTGTCAATAAACCCTAATTTTTGGGGTTTTTATAATTTGTTTACAAACCCTGATCTTTGGGGGTTTTTGATTTGTTAATTTTGGGAGGGGGTTTAAACCCTAATTTTTGGCGATTTTTAATTTGTTAATTTTTGGAGGGGGTTTAAACCCTAATTTTTGGGGATTTTAATTGTTGTGTGCTATGTTTATTCTTGGGGGATTTGTTAATTTTGGGGTTACACGTGTGCCCTATTTTTTGGGGATTATGTTTTTCATTTTTCTATTTTTTGTACATGTGTGCCCTGTTTTATATAGTACAGAACATATCATACTATTTCTTCTCTTTGTATGTATTTTGCAATTTATTGGAATTATGATATGTATTTTTTCCATCTGTGTTAATGATGTTTGATATTTTATGTTGTGTTTGAAAATTTGATTGAAGTGTTTAATCTGATGTCGTATATTCTGTTTACTTATATTATATAAAATTTTAGTATATTATATACATTATATACTTAACCTAGTTTAATTAAGAAACGATGGTAGCTGAACATACGACTTAGTCTATTCGGACAAGAATTTTAGTTAATATTATTTTTGCAGATTATGGATATTAATTCATAAATAATTAGAGATACAATTATTATAAATAAGTTTGTTATGATTAGATAATATAATATAGGTTAGTGTAAATATATTTATATGTGTATATATATTTGTTACGTATAGAATTAACAACTAAAGTTAGTAAATGTTTCACCTATAGTAATGAGTGAGGCAGAGGAAATCTCGATAAATCTACCAAGACCAAGTGACGAGTATATTAATGGAGTTAAAAATTTCGTCAAAAATGCGATGGCTAAATATGCAATCGGCGCTGAATTGAAGTGCCCTTGTGGTAATTGTAATAGTAAGATATAGTGGGGTCTAGATGATGTCTTTAATCACCTTGTTTGCAAGGGTCCTTCCCTGGATGTTGTAAAATGGATATACGACGTCTCGAATTTGGGAGATACTGATGTGAGGGATTGCGAAATAAATATAGGGTTTAAAGATGATCTTAGTCAGATATTGAACCTTACTTACACCAATAGGGAACCTAATTCAGATGCTAGGAAATTTTATCGCCTTATCGAAGACGGGAAACAGCCCTTGTATCCTAGTTCCAAAAAAATTTCTAGATTAAGTTTTCTTGTTAGGTTGTACCACTGGAAGTGTCTTAATGGGGTGACACAAACTGCATTTGGTGAAATATTACAGTTATTAAAGGAGGCATTTCCTGATATTGAGATACCTACGTCATTTAATTCCGCTAAACACGTAATTAGGGCTTTAGGACTTGACTACCAAAAAATACATACATGTCCTAATGACTGCATGTTATATTGGGGTAAAAATCAGAATGAAGTGTCATGTAAAACTTGTGGTGTCTCTAGGTGGAGGGATACGGAAGAAGAACATAAGAAGGATAAGATACCGTCAAAAGTCATGAGATATTTTCCTTTAAATCCAAGGCTACAGAGGATGCATATGTATAAAGAGTTCGCAAAATTAATGACTTGGCATGTAGCTTGAAAGAAGGACGGAATGTTACGGCACCCGGCTGATGGTGAAGCTTGGAAGACAATGGATGCCAAATATCCAAATTTTTCATCCGAAAATCGAAACATTAAATTAGGTATAGCTTCTGATGGACTCAATCCATTTGGTACAATGAGTGGCAGTCATAGTACCTGGCCAGTTATTGTGGTGAACTACAACTTACCTCCCTGGCTAAATATGAAACCAGAGAATTTAATTCTGTCCACACTTATACCAGGTCCAACTGATCCCAGAAATAGTATTGACATCTATTTGCAACCTTTGGTAGAGGAGCTGAAAGTGTTATGGGATGTAGGTATACCCACTTTTGATGCAGCGACGAATCAGAATTTTGTATTAAGGGCAAGTGTATTGTGGATAATAAGCGACTTCCCCGGTTACGCAATGTTATCGAGATGGAGTACTAAAGGATATTTGGCTTGCCCTATATGCAATTACAAGATATGATCAACTTATTTGAAACATAGTAGGAAGGTGTGTTATATGAATCATCGACGATTCCTAGATTCCAATCATAAGTGGAGATCAGATAAAAAAAGATTTAATGGCCAAATTGAGGTTGGGCAGGCCCCTGCAGTTTTATGAGGAAGAATGATCAAGAGGCTGTTGGATGGTTACCAGAATACTTTTGGTAAGGTGAAGGGGAAACGGAAAGTCAGTTGTAACTTTAATCCTTGGAATAAGAAGTCGATATTTTTTCAGTTACCTGATTGGAGTGAAAATTCAATACGACATAATCTTAACGTCATGTATATAGAAAAGAATATATATGATAGTATTCTCGGTAATTTATTAAATATCAGTGGTAAGACAAAAGATCATGTAAATGCTCGGTTAGATTTTCAAGAAATGGGTATAAGGAAGATCCTGCACCCGACCAACTCTACTAATGGGAAGTACCTTGAAATCAGGGCTGCAAACTTCGGCATGACAAATAAAGAAAAAGACATATTTTGTTCATTTTTGGAAAATGTGAAATTCCCACACGGTTTTGCTTCCAATATTAGCAAATATGGCCAAGATAGGAAAGTTTTTGGGTACAAGAGTCATGATGCACACATCATTATGCAATACTTGTTACAAATCGCTGTGAAAAAAGCATTGAAGCCTGAAGTTGCGATTCCATTAATAAGACTTGGTGAGTGTTTTAGAGGTATATGTTCCAAGGTAATTGAGGTGGATGATGTAAAGAAACTGCAAAAGGAAATTATTGAAATATTATGCCGACTTGAAATTAATTTCCCACTTGCCTTCTTCGACATCATTGTGCATTTACCAGTTCATTTATGTAATAAAATTGAACTTGGTGGTCCAGTCCACCAGAGATGGATGTACTCAATTGAGAGGTACCTGGGTAAATTAAAATGATATGTTTGTAATAAGAGTCAGCCAGAAGGGTCAATAGCGGAAGGATACTTGGCAGATGAATGTGTAACATTTTGTGCAAGATTTCTAGGAGATAACGAGATCAGTTCAGTGAATGAGTTAGGAACCAGAATTCATGAAACCAGTGAATATCCAATTCTTTCAGGGAGGAACCAGAAAGGGAAAGCTTATCAGTTGCCTGATCATGTATGGACTGCGGCTCATCGGTACATATTGTTTAACTATGATGATAAGGATGTAGAGGCGCTAATTGAGTAAGTCCTAGAATCCTAGTTTAATTATGTTAATTTAAGTATTTATTGCTAACTTAATTTAAATTATTTAACATACTCTATATTTATGTATTGTAGGCAACATCGTTCATTATTTGACGTAAATGCAAAGTCGAACAAGTATAAAAGAGCAAGAACACACACAGATGAAGTATGCGAGTGGTTCAAGACTGAAATTGGAAAAAACCTGAATGTTTCGAGGGAAATTGCGTCATTGGCGATAGGTCCTAAACGAGTTGCTAGACGGTTCAGAGGATATGTAGTAAATGGGTATAGGTTCCATACGAAAAGTAGAGATAAGAAGTGCATAATATAAAATAGCGGCGTTTATCTAACCGCCTTAACAACCAGTTTCGCTAGTGTAAAGGACCAAAAACCAACAACCGGGGATGTTACTTATTATGGTTCGATTGAGAAAATAATAGAGGTTACCTATTTGGGTTGTCTTAATATGGTTTTGTTTAGGTGTACCTGGTATGCTGATGAGAAGGATCATTTAGGTTTTACCCGAGTAAACTTTAACCGGGCTTGCAAAAAAAAAGACCCTTTTGTCATGTCAACGCAAGTCCATCAAGTGTTTTACATTGAAGATTATGTTGAAAATCATATTTATTATCCTATTAAGAAGCTGCGAACATACTTTGATGATTCACACACCGAGAATAGTCCAAGTGAAGATGACATAAATGGGTAGTTTGCACATGATAGGAGGTTTCCAGTTGTTGAAAACCAAGATGATGAAGCGAACTGGTTCAGGGATGATGTCCCGACAAAACAAATTCCGATTGGAGAATTCCAAAAGTGAAAATTAACATATATTAGCTTGTAAAATTTAGGGTTTTTTCCCTGAATTGTTTATTCTAGATTGTGCTTGGATTTAAATGGATGTTTTCCCTGTTTTTGCAATGGATGATCTTTATTTTTGTTTAATTTAAGAATTGTGCTTGATTCTAATTGTTATTTAATTTTCTTGCTCCTTGTTTAATATTTTGTTTAATTTAATAAATCTGATTGTATAATGGTCTTGCTCCTTATTTTACTATTTTGTTTAATTTTATTCGTTCCTGTTTTTTTAAGTAAATTAGAATACAAGTTCAGTTTGTCCTTGTTTTACTTTTTTGTTTAATTTTTTGTTTAATTTTATTTGTCCCTATTTTTTTTAAGTAAATTAGATTACAAGTTTAGTGTGTGCGTTAAACTAATCATTTTTGAACTTTGTAATTGCAGGATGGGAGGTAACTTTATGACCTTCAATTTGCATCACAAGGGTGAGTTCCACAAAAGTAAATATGCTGGAGGAACAGTAAATACAGTGAAGGACTTCGAGCTTGATGTCTTCTCATATTCGGAATTGATGGAGTGGGTCAACCAACTTGGCTATAAGGAAATTGGAGGAATTTATGTGTAAAAAGAGGAAAATAGTGATGGTTGGGAATTGATTACTGATGACGCTGTCTGAAATGAGTATACTTTCAAAAGTGGGGCTTCTGAACTGGACTTATTTATCGACTGCGATGTCGATAAAAATATGCTGGCAATGCGTCAAATGCAACCTCATGTCATTGTAAGGCCCAAAAGAAGCCCCGTTAATCCAAAAAAGGATAATCCTAAAAAGCATCAGTTTGTGACATTAAAGGATATCAATGAAGAGAAGACCAGGAAAATGAATAAGTCCCAGAAGAAAACACAATCTACTGACAAAGTTTCAAAAGCATTTGCGATAGAGAGGAAATCTGATAAGTCTGACCTGATGGGAATGTCAGAGTATATGAAAAGATTTGAAATTCCTGATACGAACAAGAATTTGGGGGAAGGGGCTGGGGAAGGACCTGATGGAGGCAAAGCTATTGCTTATCAAATGTAAAGAAATAAAAATGTTGAGGAAAATATGAAGAAATTAAAGGAACTTGGGATAAAACCGTTGACTGGAAAATTGATCAAAAATAAAGATGTAAGGCCCAACATAGAGAGTGATGAAGATGAAAGTGATTATCGCTGCCCAGAAAAGGATTTGGACCGAGAAAGTAATGAGGAAGAGCTTCCTCATATTGTTAAGCCAAAGGTATAATTCAGAATTAAATGATGTTTATTATCACCATCATGTTTAATTATGATTATATTATTAACATATATTTTGTTTAGGGTGAGAAAATGGTTGAGAAGGTTGTGGTTAAGACTGATGGCCCAAAAACACGTTCTCGGACATCTAAAATGTCACTTCCATGTGACAAACCGGTGAACACAGTAGAGCCTAAGGTAAACCAATATTCAATTTTTTATTTTTTCTAAAATAAAAAACTGAACTTAGTAATTAATGTCTCTTTCAGGAGAATGATGCTTCTGAAGTTCCTATTGTTCCTATTGTGGAGAAGCTGAAGCAACTAAAAAATCGCGGTCCTGGTACGATGGAGAGATATTTAGAATTACGTAAGCGTGAAAAGGAGGCTGAAATGGAGGCTGAACTGGAGGCTAAAATGGAGGGTCAAATAGAGTCCCTTCATGATATATTTCAGTCTCAACAAGCTCAGGGTAATATTCTCCATTTCACTCTTATTTCGTACGCCTTGGTAATTAATTGTATGCTTACAGTTTTCTTAATTTTTAGCAGATGCACCTGCAGAAAAAATTAAAAAGCCTCGAGGGAAGTCAAAAATGAAGCATGTCCATACACGAGGTGAGAAGAGAGAGATCGTGCTGTCAAAGCTGGGCCAACCAATATCAGATGATGATCGCTTACTATCTGAGTTTAGTAATTTTTTGGGAACAACGGTAAGGGAGTTTGTTTCTCTGACATGTCGTACGTGGTCTGAAGTTCCTGATAAAGAAATCTTATGGCAATATGTCAAGATAAATTATTATATCATCTGTTCAAATAATATTCTTATAATTACTTGTTATCATTATTTACTTTCAGATTATATTTCTTCGTATAATTTCTGGCAGGATTGATAAATTGTGAAAGTTTTCAACCACCTTCGTAAAACATAATTAAGCATCTAATATAATCAATTCAAACTGAAATTTAAATAATCGAGATTAATCATAGTACTTTATTTAGGAAAAGGGATCCTTGCGTGGAAAACTAATTATGGTAATTAAGCGTAGAATTTAGCTTTGTTTTGATCAAAATGAAACTACAAAATTGCAAGTGAAAATGCAAATATTGGACAAGTACATCATTTCACATCAGAAAAATATTGGGATCAGTTTACTTGATTTTTTTGAATTTCTTGAATCAGGTTCTTACCTGATTTTACTTGATTTGTTTCGTGTTTAGGACAAGTACATCATTTCCGAGGAGGGGTATAAATATGAAATGACAATAATGCGTGATCAGTTTAGGGGGTATAAAGCTTCCATCAAGAAGGATCATTACAGTAAGTATGATACCGATGAGTTAAGGTTGCGAAACATGCCTAGGGAGGTTCCTTTGAAATATTTTAAGATACTTTTGAATTATTGGGGTGATGAAAAAGTCCAGGTAACAAATATATTCATCCAATACTTTTTAATTTTATAATTAATATCGCATAATTAATCAAATCATCTAATTAAATTTGTTATTGTGTCATATAGGAAAGTGCCAGAAAAATGCAGAGGCCCGAAACAAGATAACAGAAACACATACTGTTGGGCCTAGAAGTTTCGCGCAAGTCTGCCATAAAATGGTAAGTCAAAATATTTGTTTCCGCTGTTTATTATAATTTTCGCAATTCTGCAATTTTTAAATCAAAATCTTTGTCATATATGCAAGGCAATTGAGAGGGAGCGCCTTGCTAAACCTGTTGAACAAGTTGTAGCAATATCGAATGTTGATGTTTACATTAAAACACGCAAAAGAGATGCCAAACGAGAATATAAGTTACCTATTGATGTGGTTGAAAAGAAGATTGTAAGTTATCTTTCCGTAATTAAATATATTTGCTGCATTTTTTAAATATTATTGTTTTAACTTTTCTTTTTGCAGGAGGATGTATATATTTGCTACAATTTTTATATATTATTATTTTAACTTTTCTTTTTACAGGAGGATGTGAAGAAAAATCTCAAGGATGGAAATATTGATGCTGCTAATGAATTAGTTCGTGCTGGGAAAGGAGTCAAAGGGTAATTCCCCAACACGTGCGTCTGATCAGTACTTGGCAAGCTTGACTGAAAAGATCAGGGATGAACTTAAGCAGGAGATGGAAGAAAAAATGGATCGGAATGTTCGAGAGCTTCGAGACAGTATCAAGGTGATGCTGTCGAAGTTGGCGAAAAAGAATCCGGAGTTGCAGATTGATATTGAAGAGCTGAGCAAGCTGCAACCGCCAAGTGAGCACCGACCAAGTGATGCAACTGGAACAAGTAAGCAGCCACCAAGTGATGCAACGAGAGCAAGCAATTTCAGTCCTTGATCCTGCATATTGTAGGTATAATGATGTCTTTTACGATATTAGACCATATATGGTACTTTTTTTAAAAATGTTCTTGTGGTCGTAGACTGTAAATGAAGTACTTCATTTTATTTAAATAGAATCAAGTCGGGATGTTGGAATTGATATTGGCATTATGTAGTGCTTGTATGACTGAAAGTATGTATTCAAGTTTTTTAAGTAGTTCTTGACCTGGCTTGCATCTGGGGATTTGGTTTTTGTGTTGTTGTGGTTGGATTTGAACTATATTGGGATGTTATAATTTAGGCAAGAACCTGTCAATTTTTTTTACCAAACATGTTGCCTTAACCTAAAATAATGTTGGCAAAAATAAATTAAAAGATGTTGCTATAGCCAGGTAAGTGTTGGCATTGATAAGAAATGTTAATAAAATTGGTGTGGCTATAGACTGAGACTGTGTTGCCATAAGAATGAAGGCAACATCAAATTTGTGTTGCCTTTAAAAACCAAGTGTTGCCATAAACTTAAAGTCAACACCAGTTCACATGTTACTATTGACATTATAATGTTGCCATAGAGGTCTACATCAACATATTTTTTGTGTTGGCATTGTTCTGTAAAATGTGCTGGTAAAACATCAAAGGTCACACCCTCAAAATTGACCAAAGTGTTTTCTTAAACTTTGTGGCAACATTTTTTAGCATTTTTCACATTTTTTTTGATGTTGCTGCAGCCCATTTATGTGGTAGTGATATGTTAACAATATTTGGTTAAAAGTTACAAAGTGAAAAATGATTTGGCTAAAAGTACGAAAGAATAATTATTTAGGTCATATGATTGTTATTTTAAATTTTGATGGACAACTTTCACTAATATTACTTTAATAATTTATTTTATTTTAACATAAAAAACAGTCAATTTATATGACTTTCTTAACTCGTAGGATATAAAATTTAAAAACCCCAAAGACAGTCACGTAAAATAGGACAAATTACGTAAATATTAAAATATCCAAATATGTAACTATAACTTAAAATATTCTATTGAATATTAAGAAATTATTATTCCAAATGACTATTATCCAAGTTCATATTCACTATGATTGACCTCAAACTTAACAATTTAACATACAATAACACTGTATTCCGACACATAACACAACTCTATGTTATTAGAAAATCAATATTTAAATTTTAATCTATTGATTAATTTTTCACTGGAAGCAGCTTTTGAGTTTAGCAACGTCCAGAGGTTTATCAAAGAGGTGATCCAACCCGGCCTCCATAAAACTTTGCTTTAGAGATGCATCATTGCAGGCAGTGGCTCCTATTATCTTGCAGTCCACTCCCATGGCCGGTAACTCTGCAGTGGCCTGAAATCAAACAATATAGACATCTAAATATATTTATATTGGCAAATATTATTCGATAATTTGAAGAACTAACCTGGATACCATTCACCACCGGCATTTCCAAATCCATAACTATAACATCAAAATGCTCCGCCCCCAAGGGTTGGCTCAGTTGGTTAAACAGAGGAAAATTGTCCTTTTGGTCACACGTTCCAATCTACTTTATGATTATGCCTCCTCAGTCAGAGCATGTCGTTTAAATGCGTTTACCCCCACCAAAGGGTAGCGGCTGCGGGTTACCTCACATAAAAAAAAAACATGGAAATGCCCCTTTGGAGCTTCATACATAGCTACAACTTCCACTCCATCTTTAACCGAGGAATCTTCAAACTCCATGGTACTCAGGTGTTTTGTGGTGATCATTCTAACTATGGAACTATCATCAACAATCTATCATCAACAATAAGAGCAGATGCTCTTCTCTTAGCAACCGTCGTGCTTCCTGCTTCAGTGGCCATGCGTGCAATAATCTGTGATCAAGAAACAGAACATAGATATTAAATTCTTACAAATTACTATAAAAAAACGGGGAAGTGACAATTTCATATGTTCATGCATTCATGTAATAACCAGAGAAGAATAGAGAGTAACATTACCTATCTGGTGATTGATAGCTGCTAAACTGATGACAATAGCAATGGAGGAATTTCCGTTTTTTAGGCTTAGAGATGAGGATTTGGATATTTTGAGATTGTGAATTAAGAAAATCTTGATATAATATTTTATAAATGCATAACTTATTAAAAACTCTAAATTAATGAGGATTTTATTCAGGATTTTATATATTTTAGGTGCATTTGGATCTTTTTAACGTCAAAATATATCTATATTTGTGACTGGTTTTGTATAGAAAATTATAAGATAGTAGATATTGATATTCCACTGAATCCAAATCTTTGGATTTTATAAATCCACCTCCTTCTACAGTAAACTATTGTTGTAAGCACGGGGTAAGTTTAAATTTTTCATTTTATGAGATAATGTAAATATTTTTTAGACATGTATTTTTATTTATTTATTTATTCTTCAATTATCTATTTTAATTTTTTTTTTAAATTAAAAACCTAAACCCATCTCTGATTTTTTTATCAGTTTAATTTATATACACTATATTGATTGTCAATTAAGTTACACAAACAACCTTAGTAAAATAATTTACAATGGTAGTTCATTTTCTTAATATGGGTCCATTCACTTATGGAATAGAGGTGCTCCCAAGAAAATAAAAAATATTATCTTTTTACTATTATTTTAAAGTATAAGGGCATATATAAATATATATATATATATATATATATATATATATATATATATTATAAAATATCTTCTTAAAAAAGATTATGATCCCTTTAATGTTAGTAAATTTTTCATTTTTTGAGTTATATTTAATTTTATTTATAATTATATGAGTATAAATTGGACATTAAAAGATTAAAGCCTGAAATATTAATTTTTAGCAATTAAATATTAAAAAAAATAAAAAATCTAATAAAAATGATAAAAAAAATGAATTTGGACTGCTCCCTAGTAACGAACACTCGTTAATCTTGTAATTTGATGGTTCTGCAATAATAGATTTCGAATTCCATTACCATTATTTAGAATCTTTTTCGGGCACTTGAATAGAATAGGTCTTTTACGAGCTTAACATCCTAATTTTATATTGTCAATGCATACACAACTTAATGTTTAAGAAGTTGAGAAATTGTACTTGTTCCTGCACTTGAATAGAGTAGGTCTTTTTGTACTTGAATAGAGTATGCACCTTATATTCCTTCTCAATTCAAGACCACTTCAAAATTTCAACATTTTGCTGACCAAATGGCAAGATTTGATGAGACTAATGTACAAAACGATGTCAAAAATCTCAGACAGTCTTTCATAGCTTTGCATGAGGTGGTTCAATAACAAATTACAAACTCAAATGTTACAAAGCTCAAATAGAACGAGCTTCATCAAAGTAGATATGAGTCTTCTGCACTACTAATGGAAGGAATAAGGGAAGCTATGGAAGCAACCTTTGGGTCCTCAGTACCCTCAAGCTCTAAACAACCCACTTCTACATCTCCAAATCTCCAAATTCAAGCTCTTCAAGAATAAGTTTCAACTTTGCGGTCTTCCAATGACTCACTCACACCTCAAGTGCAAGCTCTCACTACTCTAGTATAGAGTCAACAGGCAGACATACATACCTTGGTGGACTCCCACAAACACTTACAAATGCAAAACTTTGTATCTCTGGGAGCCATCATGGGAAAACTTAACATTACATTGTCTGCACTTCCTGAGACTGTGAGGCCAGAAATTTCAACTCCCCTACTCATGCATGTTCCCAAGACTATGGGAGTGATAGAAACAAGAATTCAACAATCTACGGATGCTGGTAAATCAAAAGAGCCTAGAAAATTGACATCTTCTAATCAAGTTGGTCAAAGCTCTTCAAAAGCTCAACTATCTAAGGATGTTGGAAATGACAGACTTCTAAAAGCTGCAGAAGAACCCTGTCAAGATCAAGAATTCAATAAACTTTTAGCAGGCTTGAGGGTGTCTCTCCGCAACAACTACATCACATATAAAAGAGCATTGGCCAACAACATAAATTTTTGTTAGAGTGGTGATTGTCAAGATTAATAAATTTTTGGAGAAGAGAATTGTAGCTAATGTGTATGATTGTGGATTGGAAAGATGTCTACAGGTATATCTCTACAATATTCAAAAATTGAGAGCATCTGAGCTGGATGTAGTGATTGACAAGGTACAAGCAGTTATTCTAGAGGACACCCAATTGCTACATGAACTCAAGAAAGCTCTAATAGATGTGTTTCCTGAATCCTATCTCTATCCAAGCAAAGGGGTGGCCTACATCTGTCCTCAGTCTAAAAGATGCAAAATATTCAATGTTCCTAAGATTGTGTAAGAGGAAACATGAGACTGAAAATGACTCTTCAATATGATCTGAAATGCAAGAAGCACAAGAAAACTAAAGATGAAGAGATGATTAGAATCCTTGAAAGATACCTTGTGAATATTGATACCATGTTTCCAAACTCATAATATAACTTAAAGGATGACAAGGATGATGATGAGCAGAAGCAAGATAATCAACCACCTTTTAGCTCAAATTTAAGCCAAACTTCTAGAGCAACTGGTAGCAAAGATAAGAAGCAGGATGAGAAAAAGCAAGATGAGAAGAAGAGAGGGGAAAAGAAAAGAAGGAAGAAGAAGGAAGACACCTCTGAGCCACAACAACAAACCCTAAATATCCAAACCAATTAAGCTCAACCCTCTAAGCCAACAAACTCAAATATTAAACCACCTCAAACCTTAAAGCCTAAATTCTTGTACAAACAAATTGCCAATACCTTATTAAAAATACCAATCACCTCAAGACAAATATATCTAAAGATAATCTCAAACCTACCTTCTGTAAAGCCACCAACCGAAATTTATTACAAAACTGTTGGGAGAAAATCAAAGAAACTGTGAGTAACTGAGAAGGCCATCTGGAACTATTTCAATCAAAGTGATTTTTAACCTCTGAACCGATGCATCTCAGATTAAGACTACTTTCAACAATTAGCTGAAGAAATGGTCAGAGTTTGTGTTGTAACACTAAGGGAAGTAAGAATCTACTATCAGGATGGATCCTTCACATTTATTGGTAGCAACATAATGGACATATTTTCACCCACATAGATCAAAAGAGTGATAAGCTTACTCAAGGATAAAGATACTGCAAATAAGGCATCGAGATCTGTTTTGGGTGAATGGTTGGTAGAAAGGGAAGAAAGAAGAGTAAGAACCAAGGCTGAAAGTGGGGGGAGAAAAAGAAAGTATATTGAGGAGATAGACATGTATATACAAAAATCTAAAGATCTCAAGGAAAAGGGGATGAGTAGAATTACCACGGATGGACAATTTCTAAACATCAAAGCTGGAAGATTCTTAAAATCTAAGATTGATTTATTGAGTGGTTATCCAATACCTAAAAAACTCCAACATGTAGAAGCTCTAAGAGGGACACTAATCATAGAGGAACTGGAAACACTTGTAAAGTTAAAGGACCTCATTAAAGAAGAAACATGAGATGAAACATGTGTCTGATAAATATATCTTTCAAACTCAAGAAATTACCTAATGTATAAATGTTGTATTTTTGTCAATTTTGTATGTAATGTTTCATTGTTCATTATCGCTTGAGGTTAGTCTTGTTAACAGGCATGAATTTGTGATAAGAAATCTTCTCACAAATTAGGGGAGATTATTGTGCAAGACATGTCTGTACTATAACAAGACTAAGTCAAAGTGACAGCCCTAAGTAAGTTATATGATAATCTAAGTTTGCATTGTGTATTGTGTTATTTGAGTGTGTAAAAGTGTCAATAGATTAGACTGGAGTATTTTTCTGTAAACAGTCTCAAGCCTAAGAATAAACTCTGGAAGAAGATCATGAAGATCATGCCTCATAGACATTGTGAAGAAACTTGGAATTGAATAAATCTGTTTCGGGAAAAATATTCTAAGCCAAGAAATTTACAAGTCACAGATCAAGTGATATAGAGAAGTCATTTGAGAACTCCAGAATGACTTATCGAGAAGTCAAGAATAACTTATCGAGAAGTCTCAGAGATATCGATAAGCCAAATAAGAATGTGAAGATTGGGGATATCGACAAGTCATTCCTGCATTCGAGAAATCAGAGATATCGACATTTAAAACTGAAGATATGAAGATTGGAGATATGGACAAGTCAATTTTCTCATAAGAGATCTCAGAGATATCAACAAGTCAAAATGCCAATAGAGATCTCAGAGATATCGACAAGTCAATTCTACATGTAGAAACTTAGAGACATCGACAAGCCAGGTTCACTTATAGAGAACTCAGAGACCTCGACAAGTCAAAACACTTATAAAGAACTAAGAGATCTCGATACATCATAATACTTATCGAGATGTCGAGTTCTCTATATAACAAACTAGAGATCTCGATATAAAACTCAAAGTACAAAGTGCAGACCAGTTAAATATCCAAGATTAACAATTAACAAATAAATCAGTCACTGATTTGAAAAGTCTACAAAGGCAGCTTGAAGATTACAAGATCAAAGGGCAAAATTAACTAACAAAGTAAAGTCACATTCATGCACGATTTGCAAAGATACACTAAGCTAGAAATAGAAAGATTTAGTTAACTTAAAGTGGGGTTTAGTACATGCTGTTACATACTATGTAAAACCTGTGTTTACTGTTCTATAAAGTAAACATTGGATGCTTTGTTTAAGTTGTAATAAATAGTTCTAGAAAATTTTGTAACTCTCTCAAGAAAGAACAGAGTTCTTTATCAACAAAGAACCCAGAAATTTGTAGCAAGACATACTTGATTTTAATATAAAATTAAGTGAGTTTTGAAGATAATGTATTATTGTGCATGTTTTTATTATTCCTGTTAAAATACTTATATCTGCAAGTTAGACTACTTTGTTCAGCACATCCATAATAATTCAAAAAGCTTAAAAATAATCTAAAACACATTCACCCCCTTATGTTGTATTCATTACCTAACACTTTGTCATGTCCCCCATATCCTTCTATGCCTTGCCATTTCGACCCAGATCCTAGAGACGTATGTTCCTTCTTTTCTTTCCTCATCCATTCATCCCTTATGAGTAATTGCTAAATAAAATACCATAGTAGATTTAACTTAGTGAATTTTATAGCACCCGATGGATGATCAATTATAGTCCCGATGGATGATTCAATATAGTCCCGACGGATGACTAATTGATATCCATCGGGTGAGTAGCTTATGTAACAATAATTACTGTAGCACATTTCTGCAAACAACTTTGTATAAATTCTGTAGTAGCTTATGAATCATGTAGATTGCTAGTAGACGTGCAGAATAGGTTGATTAAATGTAAATATAAGATGTCTTCTAATTCTGCACAAATGAAATGGAGTCAAGTGATAAATAGCTACATGACGGATGATCAACAAAGCTACCCTACGGATGATCAACAAGGCTACCCGATGGATAACAAGAATGTACCCAACAGATGATCAATTCAAATATATGTTGACACTGACAACACAGTTACATGCGTTGAGAACAAATAAGCATTGCCATTTCCATGCTATTATGAAGATATTCAAAGATGCTAGAATAGAGTAGTGAAGCAGCATGGAGTTAGACTTGATAGGTTTTGTTTTATTATCTTGTCTTATTACTATGTAAAGTTGGTGATATATAAACGAAGAGTAGCAAGTAGAACAATTAACAAGACTAAGCAAATACATTCTCAGAGAAATATTTTTAAGTTGAATCCTGTAGCATTTCTCTGTAAGTTTAGTTGTTCATAATTATAAGCAGATGTGAGCTATTCAAGCTCCATTCTCACAAACCTCTTCAATAGTGTACTCCAACACACGAGTTTGTGGGTTCACATCTCGACAAACAACGTGCCCACCAACAATGACATTGTTCATTGATTTTAAAATGTAATCAATCAAACCAGTATATATATATATATATATATAATGGATATATTCAAATCCACCAGAAAGTTTTAAAGACCTGAGTTTTTATTACTTTGTGTTTGATTTACTTAACTCTTTATTCCGCACTTTGCAAATCAAACAGTTATATATAAATTGAGTTAGAACCATTTTTCATAAATCTAAAAAAAAGCCAGAATTACATTCAACCCCCCTTCTGTAATTCTTGTTGTATTGTTAGGGAATAACAATTGCTATCAGAGCAAGCTCTTGAAGTACAAAGAGTTTAAAGATCACAACAAAACAGCAAAATGAACAAGAAGGATGTTGGAGTGAAGATTCCATTTCTGGACAAAGATAATTATCACCACTGGCAGGTGAAGATGCAAATACATCTTCATTCTCAAGATGAGGCCTATGTGGATTGCATAGAGAGAGGTCTTCATGTGCCAGTGAGAGCTGCAACGGGCAATGAACCATCCGTTCCCAAACCAAGGCAAGAATGTTCAGATCCTGATATTGAGCAAGTCAGGAAAGACAAGAAGGCCATGAATATATTATTCAATGGAGTTGATGGTGAAATGTTTGATAACATCATTAACTGCAAAACAACCAAGGAGGTTTGGGATACAATTTAGATTATCTGTGATAGTACTGAGCAAGTAAGGGAGAATAAGATGTAGCTGCTAATTCAGCAATATGAGCACTTTCATTGTGAAGATAGTGAGTCTCTCACTGACATTTTTAGTAGATTTCAAAAACTACTAAATGTTTTGAAGTTCCATGGAAGAGTCTATCAGACAAAAGACTCAAATCTCAATTTCCTTAGATCTCTTCCAAAGGAGTGGAAACCAATGACAGTCTCACTGAGAAATTCTCAGGATTACAAGGAGTTTACCTTGGAGAGACTGTATGGCATCCTGAAAACTTATGAGCTTGAAATAGAGCAAGATGAGAGGATGAAAGAAGGAAGGAAGAAAGGAGGGTCCATAGCACTGGTTGCTGAGTTGGAAAAGGAGAAGGAGGTGAAGGTAGAAGTTGTTGAGTCTACTTCAAGGGTCTGTGAGAACAAGGGCAAGGGGCTGGTAGCTGAAACTGAAGATCATTTGAACCAGGATGATAATGATGATATTGATAAACATCTTGCATTTCTTTCCAGAAGATTTTCCAAGCTCAAGCTCAAGAACAACTTTGGAGCAGCTAAGCCAAACAGAAACATGGTGGATAAATCAAAATTCAAATATTTCAAATGTGGCTTGGCAAGGCATTTTACCAGTGAGTGTAGAAAGTTAGATTCTAGCAAAAAGAAGTTTGAGCCTGTGAATTATTAACAAAAGTATTTTGAGTTGATCAAGCAAAATAAAAGGGATTTCATTACACAAGAAAATGACTGGGCAGAAGATGGATTGGATGAGGATGAAGATGTCAGCTATGTCAATCTAGCCCTAATGGCCAAGTTGATGAAACAGAAACAAGTTCTTCAAGTAATCAGGTAATCACAACTAACCTAGCACATTTGTCTAAAGCTGAGTGTAAGGATGTAATCAATGAAATGTCTACTGAATTATATCACTTGTGTATTACACTTAAGTCCCTCACTAAGGAAAATGCTAAAATTAAAGAAAATAATTTGTTTTTAAGTGAAAGAAATAATGTGCTAGAGTCTTAGTTTATTGAATTTGAAAAATTGAGAATTGAATGTAAGATTGCTAAGGATGAATTAACTGAGTCCTTGAAGAAATAGGAGATTTTGAAGAAGCAGCTTGAACGACAACATGAAGTGATTAAAGCATGGAAATCATCCAGAGATGTCCATGCTCAAATCACTAAAGTTCAAGATATTGAGTCCTTTTGTGATGCAGCCTGGAAAAAGAGTAAGAAGAAGCTGGAATCCAATTTAGTTGAAGGATTGCTAACAGATGTAGACTCGACGGATGATAAGAGTCATCCGTCGGATAATCAAAAGGATTATTCGTCGAGTGACATAAATCCTCATCCATCGGCTGTGAGCAAACCTGTGAGTAAAGCCAAACTTGCCAAGTTAAATGAAAAATATGGACAGTTTCCAAAAACTTTGTTCCAGGAGAATCAAGTCAAGTGAATGAGGAGAAGAAAGTGAATGTTGGTCATCTGTCCATCAAGCAATTGAATGACAGATTAGAAAAGATTGAGGTTAAAATAGAAACTAAAAAGAAAAATAATAAAAATGGGAAAGTAGGGATTAACAAGCATAACAACTACGCACCTGATAAGTATGCTCCAAGAAAAATCTGTGTTAAGTGTGGTAGTATTAATCATTTGTCTGTTAATTGCAAACATGCCATACCTACTCCTATATATGTAACATCTTATTTTCCCAACATGAATGTCACGCCTTCTATACCTATGAATGATATGTCTGCTCAGAATAAGAATGCACAATTTGTTAATTTGCCATTTGTACCTAATCATTATTATGCTACATTTAGTATGCCTCAAATGCCATTTAGCATGCCTTACTGGAATAACATGTTTGTAAATAGCATGCCTTTTCCTGTCAATCAAAATATGCATGATAATTCTATTTTAATGACTGGTTTAAAAGGTCCAACTCTGATGACTAAAGATGAATCAGATATCCCCAAGTCAAATGAGACCAAATCTAAGAAACAAAAGAAGAAAGCTAACAAGGTAGGACCCAAGGAAACTTGGGTACCAAAATCAACTTGATTTGGTTTTGATGTGTGCAGGGAAACAGAAAGAATCTTTGGTAGCTGCATAGTGCTTGTTCAAGGCACATGACTGGACATTCTACCCTGCTCATAGAGTTCAAGGAGAGAGTTGGCCCAAGTATTACTTTTGGAGATGACAACAAGGTTTATATTGTGGGATATGGCTTGATTTCAAAAGACAATGTCATCATTGAGGAGGTTGCCCTAGTGGATGGTCTCAAGCATAATTTGATGAGTATCAGTCAGCTTTGTGATAAGGGTAATTCTGTAACATTCAATTCAGAAGTCTGTGTTGTGACTAACAAAAGAAGCAACAAAGTGGTTCTCACTAGTGTGAGAAGAGGAAATGTGTATCTAGCTGACTTCAACTCATCAAATGCAGAATTTGTTACTTGCCTTCTCAGTAAAGCAAGTCAAGATGAAAGTTGGTTGTGGCACAAGAAGTTATCTCATCTAAACTTCAAGACCATGAATGAGCTTGTCAAGAAAGAACAGGTTAGAGGCATTCCTCAAGTGGAGTTTTCTAAGAATGGACTGTGTGATGCCTGCCAAAAGGGAAAGCAGATTAAAGCATCATTCAGAAAGAAGCTTCATTCAACAATTGAAGAATCTTTGCAATTGTTACACATGGATTTGTTTGGACCAGTCAATGTGCCATCTCTAGGAAAAGATTTTGCCTAGTAAATGTAGAAAATTTCTAAAAGTTCTCTTGGACTTTTTTCCTAAAGTCTAAAGATGAGGCTAGTGAAATCATCATCAATCACATATGGCAAGTCAACAATCATCCTGATTTCAAAGTAAGAAGAATCAGGAGTGACAATGGAACTGAGTTTAAAAATTCTGTGATAAGATCATTTTGTGAAAAAAATGGGATAATTTATGAGTTTTCTGCAGAAAGAACTCCACAATAAAATAGAGTGGTAGAAAGGAAAAACAGATCTCTTATTGAAGCTGCAAGGACAATGCTTGAAAAATCAAAGTTACCAACATATTTCTGGGCTGAAGCTGTGAATACTGCCTGCTACGCTCAGAATATTTCTTTGGTTAATCAAGAAAAATGCATGACACCATATCAATTGTTGAAGAACAAAAAACCAATTCTAAATGTCTTTGGCTGCAAATGTTATATCTTCAGAATTCAGACTAATCAAAAATTCTAAAAATACTCCATGACTCCAACTTGCCAATGACTCTTCCTATATTTATCAAAACATATGCAACTACTTCTAGCTGACTAAATCTATAGGTACTAACCCGGATTCCATCTATAATTTATTTAAGACATATAATAAGCTTAGATTAAAAATATCAACAAAAATTCCTTGTTAAAGTTGTAGTCTATCACATATAGGTTGTATTGATAGCTAATGACAAGTATATACATAGTATCTATAAGGTAAATGCAAGTGTGCATGCCCTAAATTATCTTTTTGATGATATTTGGAGCCTTGGTGCCAAGTATATGAAATAAAGGAAGGAGCATTTAGAGTAATAATATGAGAGTTTGCTTCCAAATGTTTGGACAGCATACTATGATCATGTACAAATTGAGACTGATAATAACGAGATTGTCATGAAATGGAAGATATGGAGATGATTTGTCAATCCAAACCACTGTAAATGATTTAACAACTGGAACAAAAAAATAAAGACAAGAAACTTAAACTCATAATCTCGGTATGGCAAGCTAGTTAAAACTGTCTCGCTCGTTTCTTGCCAATGGATAAATCCATGAACCGTACCATATTAGTAATTTTGAGAGATATTTTGGGCGAGTTATGGAATTGTAAATGATTGATATGGATGTTGGCGTTATTCATAATATTTTTGATAAATATTTAAAAGAGAAGCATGTCAACACGCAAGGTGAAGGGGTGAATAAATTATGAGAAATGGTCATAGGTAAGGAATCAGATGATAATGAGGGTGGATGGTTGATCCGAGATGTTGGACAATCAAACATGGAAACATTTTTGGGAATGAGATAGGTAATATTTTTACTATAGGTGTTGATGATTGAAATAAATGAGGAATGAAGTAAGGAGGTAGAGTTGATGTTGGAGCTGGTTCGACTGTAATAACTGTGGGATATGGTGGTCTGATTATTGGGAATCGTGAGGGGCTCAATTATTGAAGATAGGGAAGCCTTTGCTATTGACATGGAATATAATGACAGGGAAGCTCGAGGAAGAGGAGTTTAGTAGAGGGATAATTAGGTCATAAATTGTCATGGGCTGCTTACACTTAGAAACAGTATTAGTGGGTTGCAAAGATCGAAATAGTGATGGCGGGTTGCAAAGATCGATGAGTAAAGTAGAATAAAACACTGGTTTATGGCCTAAGTTTTTCATTTTTAATAAAACCAAATTTTAATAGTTTGTAAAGTATTTCAGTAAGGAAGTTTAAAAATAATGAAGGGATAAAGTCTACACCCATTGAGATGGTTGTAATAGGATAGACATTAAAAGTTTAGGTTAGTTCCACTTTATCTAATATATTACTAGTATTCAAAATAATATTTTTTCCTATAACTATAATAATATATTGTAACTTATAAAATTAAAATATATTAAAAGAAAATGTAAGGACATGAATAAATCAAATAATCGTGCATAGACAGAAGATTTAGCCAAAAATATTATAAAATGTCAAATATAACATGATTACAAACATTTTGTTTGCTTCTTTATGCAAAAAATTCAGTTTAGCGTCAAAGTGGTTCATAAAAATATTCAAATAAATATTTTAATATTTGACGTATTTGTTGTTCTTAAATTTAATAACATAAATAGCATATATTAAAAAGTTAACAAGATTTGAATATTATATTAAATATTCATAATTATGATGTTATGAATATTAGAAATTAATTTGTTATTAATAAGAATTGAATTTTTAATATTTGCTAATATGAAATTTTAAATTTAAAAATT
The DNA here is from genome assembly GCF_009905375.1 of Apium graveolens. Classification (NCBI taxonomy): domain Eukaryota; kingdom Viridiplantae; phylum Streptophyta; class Magnoliopsida; order Apiales; family Apiaceae; genus Apium; species Apium graveolens. The sequence goes on along the minus strand of NC_133655.1, from coordinate 271,619,653 downwards.
TTGAAAGTGAGGATCGAACTCTAACCTTGGATAGTACTTTCACATTATTTTTATGACTCTTAAAATATATATGAATTAATTTTAACAATTGTCAATAAAAATCAATCCAATTGTTAATAAATATTTATTTAAAAAAGTTGAGAAAATGATTTGAAGCTAGTATAGATACTTTACAAACTTTTAATGATTAATTGAATTTATATATTAAAAAAATATTACACCCATATAATAAAGTGGTGATATTTTTATGAATAAATCTAAAACATTACTTTTTCGGTATATAATTATTTAGTGACACACACATATATATACACATTATAAACACCTCCCCTTGCTCGCCTGGTGTTGTATACATGAAAGTAATAATGTTATTTTACATGCATTTTATGGATGTAAGATGAAAATAATCATCCTTTTTTTATATAATTTTAAATATTGAAATTGTGTTACAACTCCTCTATATGATATATACAACAACATAAATAATCTAATTGGGCATGTTGGAAGATGGTGTTACTAAATAGGTTTTCACTTTTCAGCCTGTTAAGAAATTTCATATCTAATTTGATCTCAAATGGATAGTCCGATTTTATGATCAAAATTTCATATTTTTCAAGTGATGTAAAAAAATTTGCCTTAGCTTGTGAGATAAATGGACGGCTTAGCTTATGATCAAAACCTTACAAAGTTAATGACAACTAGATTATGGTAAATAAACTAGAACTCTTATACTAATGATAAAAAATATTGGTTTCGAAAATATTGAACTCTAGACTACTAATTGATTTGTAAATCATGATACCACTAGACCACTCTCATTCCCCATGATTATCCAGCCCGAACATATTATTTAAAATCTTTACTTAGCATATCTGACCCTAAATAGAATTTTTAAAGTTTTCATTCAATTATATGAATAGAAATAATATGTTTTGTAATACTAAAATATCAAATATTATCATTTTAATTTTTAACTTCAGACTAATTTAGTTGGTAGTTGCCAGTGCAGTATTTGTGTTTTTTACATATTTTGTTTTAAAGGTAACGAAATCATGCTAGAGATAGACATAATAGCCTGACTTATAAATGAGTTAAAGAAAGGGCTTTTTCAAAAATATCTCAGTTTAAAAATATTTTTATAAAAATACCTGTCATTTTTTAAAAAATTGCAAAATAATTTTTTATTTGCAAGAATGCTATTTTAAAAAAAATACAAAATTACAGCTTTCTACAACTGGATGCAACATCAACAAGTTTTTGTAGCTCTAATCAACCTCAAATACAACCAAAAAAACTCGATACCACTAGTTACATATCTGGTTGATTTTTGTTGTACTGTATTTTAACAAATATTTTCAGAAGATTGTAAATTCAAAAAAATTTAAAAAGTTCGTAAGTTTTGGTAATTTTCTTAAAACATTGTACGCATAGCCTTAGCAGTTATAAGTTTATTAGCCGCAGTAGCACTGGCTTATATTTATGAATACCTTGGCTGTAATTCGGGTTGAGCGAGCCGAGTTTCGAGCCGAGATTAATCAAGTTGAGTCGACCCAGCTCATTTAACTAATCGAACCTAAATCTCTACCTAAACTCGACATGTTTAACTTCACGAGTAAAGTCGACCCATTAAATGAGCCGGTTTTAACAAGCTGACTAGCTCATTTGATTTTACGGGTCAAATTGAGCGGTTTCGTTTAATTAAATAAGCCGATATCTCGGCCAGAACTCGACTCGTTTAACTAAACAAGCCGAGAGTTAAACGAGCTGAGTCGAGTCCACTTAAACGAGCTCGAGATATGCTAGCTCACGAGCTCACCGATTCAAATTACAGCCATTTCCTACTATATAATAAAATAACTTTTTTATTACGTGTCCAAAAATTTGGTCGAATAATTTTAAACATAGTAAATTTGAGTCTTTTCAATAATATGATATTTCTATTTTGTTATTATATTCATAAGAAAAAATCAACGTAAATATAGCTTTTATTAATAATATACACTACCACATAAATGGTCTTTACCAACACACAAAAGTGATGTTCCCACGAAAAATGTTATCTTATATCAGTATAATCAAATAAAGGAGATAGATGGCAACAACATAGTCGAATGTTGCCAATTATGTTGCCTTAGATTCTCTATGCCAACATCTTTAGTGATGTTGCCTTAGACAAATGAAAAATTGTATAAAAAAGCGGGGCAAAAAGCCCGCCATCACAAAAATAACAAGCCCGCTAAATAAAATAAAAAAGACCCGCTCAGTTAGTGACAAAATGACGTCATTTTATGACAGAACAACGTTGTTTACCACTGAACAAACAAAAACTCCTGCTCGAACACTCTCACAAAATCATTGTCCTAAAATTCACAAACACAAACTCTCACACACTCTCTCACTCACTAACACTCTCTCACTCACAAATCTCTCTGTTCAACCTCTCCGTTCAACTCTTCCTATCGCCGTCAAAGCTCTTCCTCTCTCACAAACACTCGCAACCTCTCCGTTCAACCTCTCGCCATCGAAGCTCTGCATGTAAACACATCCTCTCGCCATCGAAGCTCCGGGTCGCCGTTTGTTCGTAGAAGCTCTTCCTCTCGCTGTTTGAAAGCTCCGAGTCTCCGTTTGTTCTCTATTTCGCAGCTCTTCCTCTCTAATTAAAGGTGCAAATCTTAATTTTAATTTGTTAATAAACCCTAATTTTTGGGGTTTTTATAATTTGTTTACAGACCCTAATCTTTGGGGGGTTTTTGATTTGTTAATTTTGGGAGGGGGTTTAAACCTTAATTTTTAGGGGGTTTTAATTTGTTAATTTTGGGAGGGGGTTTAAACCCTAAATTTTTGGGATTTTAATTGTTGTGTGTTTATTCTTGGGGGATTTGTTAATTTTGGGGTTACACGTGTGCCCTATTTTTTGGGGATTATATTTTTCGTTTTTCTGTTTTTTGTACATGTGTGCCCTGTTTTATATAGTAGAGAACATATAGTACTATTTCTTCTCTTTGTATGTATTTTGTAATTTATTGGGATTATGATATGTATTTTTTCCATCTGTGTTAATGATGTTTGATATTTTGTGTTGTGTTTGAAAATTTAATTCAAGTGTTTAATCTGATGTCGTATATTCTGTTTACGTATACGGACAGAGCTTGACTATTAAAATTTTAGTATATTATATACATTATATACTTAACCTAGTTTAATTAAGAAATGATGGTAGCTGAACATACGACTTAGTCTATTCGGACAAGAATTTTAGTTAATATTATTTTTACAGATAATGGATATTTATTCATAAATAATTAGAGATACAATTATTATGAATAAGTTTGTTATGATTAGATAATATAATATAGGTAAGTGTAAATATATTTATATGTGTATATATGTTTGTTACGTATAGAACTAACAACTAAAGTTAGTAAATGTTTCACCTGTAGTAATGAGTGAGGCAGAGGAAATCTGGATAAATCTACCAAGATCAAGTGACGAGTATATTAATGGGGTCAAAAATTTCGTCAAAAATGCGGTGGCTAAATATGCATTCGGCGTTGAATTGAAGTGCCCTTGTGGTAATTCTAACAGTAAGATATGGTGGGGTCCAGATGATGTCTTTAATCACCTTGTTTGCAAGGGTCCTTCCCTGGATGTTGTAAAATGGATATACGACGTCTCGAATTTGGGTGATACTGATGTGAGGGATTGCGAAACAAATATAGGGTTTGAAGATGATCTTAGTCAGATGTTGAACCTTATTTACACCAATAGGGAACCTAATTCAGATGCTAGGAAATTTTATCGCCTTATCGAAGACGGGAAACAGCCCCTGTATCCTGGTTCCAAAAAAAATTTCTAGATTAAGTTTTCTTGTTAGGTTGTACCACTGGAAGTGTCTTAATGGGGTGACACAAACTACATTTGGTGAAATGTTAAAGTTATTAAAGGAGGCATTTCCTGATATTGAGATACCTACTTCATTTAATTTCGCTAAACACGTAATTAGGGATTTAGGACTTGACTACCAAAAAATACATACATGTCCTAATGACTTCATGTTATATTGGGATAAAAATCAGAATGAATTGTCATGCAAAACTTGTGGTGTCTCTAGGTGGAGGGATACGGAAGAAGAACATTAGAAGGATAAGATACCGGAAAAAGTCATGAGATATTTTCCTTTAAAACCAAGGCTACAGAGGATGTATATATGTAAAGAGTTCGCAAAATTAATGACTTGGCATGTAGCTTGGAAGAAGGACGGAATGTTATGGCACCCGGCTGATGGTGTAGCTTGGAAGACAATGGATGCCAAATATCCAAATTTTTCATCCGAAAATCGAAACATTAGATTAGGTATAGCTTCTGATGGATTCAATCCATTTGGTACAATGAGTGGCAGTCATAGTACCTGGCCAGCTGTTGTGGTGAACTACAACTTACCTCCCTGGCTAAATATGAAACCAGAGAATTCAATTTTGTCCATACTTATACCAGGTCCAACTGATCTCGGAAATAGTATTGACGTCTATTTGTAACCTTTGGTGGAGGACCTGAAAGAGTTATGGGATGTAGGTGTAATCACTTTTGATGCAGCGACGAATCAGAATTTTGTATTAAGGGCAAGTGTATTGTGGATAATAAGCGACTTCCCCGGTTATACAATGTTATCGGGATGGAGTACGAAAGGATATTTGGCTTGCCCTATATGCAATTACAAGATATCATCAACTTATTTGAAACATAGTAAGAAGGTGAGTTATATGAATTATCGACGATTCCTAGATTCCAATTATAAGTGGAGATCAGATAAAAAAAGATTTAATGGCCAAATAGAGGTTGAGCAGGCCCATGCAGTTTTATCAGGAAGAATGATCAAGAGGCTGTTGGATGGTTACGAGAATACTTTTGGTAAGGTGAAGGGGAAACGGAAAGTCAGTTGTGACTTTAATACTTGGAATAAGAAGTCGATATTTTTTCAGTTACCTGATTCGAGTGAAAATTCAATACGACATAATCTTAACGTCATGCATATAGAAAAGAATATATATGATAGTATTCTCGGTACTTTATTAAATATCAGTGGTAAGACAAAAGATCATGTAAATGCTCAGTTTGATTTGCAAGAAATGTGTATAAGGAAGATCATGCACCCGACCACCTCTACTAATGGGAAGTACCATGAAATCAGGGCTGTAAACTTCGGCATGACAAATAAAGAAAAAGACATATTTTGTTCAGTTTTGGAAAATGTGAAATTCCCACATGGTTTCACTTCCAATATTAGAAAATGGGTCCAAGATAGGAAAGTTTTCGGGTACAAGAGTCATGATGCACACATCATTATGCAATACTTGTTACAAATCGCTGTGAAAAAAGCATTGAAGCCTGAAACTGCGATTCCATTAATAAGACCTGGTGAGTTTTTTAGAGGTATATGTTCCAAGGTAATTGAGGTGGATGATGTAAAGAAATTGCAAAAGGACATTATTGAAATATTATGCCGACTTGAAATTAATTTCCCACTTGCCTTCTTCGACATCATGGTGCATTTACCAGTTTATTTATGTAATAAAATTGAACTTGGTGGTCCAGTCCACCAGAGATGGATGTACTGAATTGAGAGGTACCTGGGTAAATTAAAATGATATGTTCGTAATAAGAGTCAGCCAGAAGGGTCAATAGCGGAAGGATACTTGGCAGATGAATGTGTAACATTTTGTGCAAGATTTCTAGGAGATAACGAGATCAGTTCAGTGAATGAGTTAGGAACCAGAATTCATGAAAGCAGTGAATATCCAATTCTTTCAGGGAGGAACCAGAAAGGGAAAGCTTATCAGTTGTCTGATGATGTATGGATTGCGGCTCATCGGTATATATTGTTTAACTATGATGATAAGGAAGTAGAGGCGCTAATTGAGTAAGTCCTAGAATCCTAATTTAATTATGTTAATTTAAGTATTTATTGCTGACATAATTTAAATTATTTAACATACTGTATATTTATATATTGTAGGCAACATCGTTCATTATTTGACGTACATGCAAAGTTGAACAAGTACAAAAGAGCAAGAACACACACATATGAAGTATTCGAGTGGTTCAAGACTGAAATTGGAAAAAAACTGAATGTTTAGAGGGAAATTGCGTCGTTGGAGATAGGTCCTAAACGAGTTGCTAGACGGTTTAGAGGATATGTAGTAAATGGGTATAGGTTCCATACAAAAAGTAGAGATAAGAAGTGCATAACACAAAATAGCGGCGTTTATCTAACCGCTTTAACCACCAGTTTCACTAGTGTAAAGGACCAAAAACCAACAACCGGGGAGGTTACTTATTATGGTTCGATTGAGAAAATAATCGAGGTTGGCTATTGGGGCTATCTTAATATGGTTTTGTTTAGGTGTACCTGGTATGCTGATGAGAAAGATCATTTAGGTTTTACCCGAGTAAATTTTAACAGGGCTTGCCAAAAAAAAGACCCTTTTGTCATGTCAACACAAGTCCATCAAGTGTTTTACATTGAAGATCATGTTGAAATTCATATTTATTATCCTATTAAGAAGCTGTCAACATACTTTGATGATTCACACACCGAGAATAGTCCAAGTGAAGATGACATAAATGGGCAGTTTGCACATGATAGGAGGTTTTTCGGTTGTTGAAAACCAAGGTGATGAAGCGAACTGGTTCAGGGATGATATCCCGACAAAACAAATTCCGATTGGTGAATTCCAAAAGTGAAAATTAACATATATTAGCTTGTAAAATTTAGGGTTTTTTACCTGAATTGTTTATTCTAGATTGTGCCTGGATTTAAATGGATTTTTTTCTTTGTTTTTGCAATGGATGATCTTTATTTTTGTTTAATTTAAGAATTGTGCTTGATTCTAATTTTTATTTAATTTTCTTGCTCCTTGTTTATTATTTTGTTTAATTTAATAAGTCTGATTGTATAATGGTCTTGCTCCTTATTTTATTATTTTATTTAATTTTTTTCGTTCCTATTTTTTTAAGTAAATTAGAGTATAAGTTCAGTTTGTCCTTGTTTTACTTTTTTGTTTAATTTTTTGTTTAATTTTATTTGTCCTTGTTTTTTTAAGTAAATTAGATTACAAGTTTAGTGTGTGCGTTAAACTAATCATTTTTGAAATTTGTAATTGCAGGATGGGAGGTGACTTTATGACCTTCAATTTGCATCACAAGGGTGAGTTCCACAAAAGTAAATATGCTGGCGGAACAATAAATACAGTGAAGGACTTCGAGCTTGATGTCTTCTCATATTCGGAACTGATGGAGTGGGTCAACCAACTTGGCTATAAGGAAATTGGAGGAATTTATGTGCAAAAAGAGGAAAACAGTGATGGCTGGGAATTGATTACTGATGACGCTGCCTTAAATGAGTATACTTTCAAAAGCGGGGCTTCTAAACTGGACTTATTTATCGACTGCGATGATGATAAAAATATGTTGGCAATGCGTTAAGGATAATCCGAAAGAGGATAATCCTAAAAAGCGTCAGTTTGTGACATTAAAGGATATCAATGAAGTAAAGACCAGGAAAATGAACAAGTCCCGGAAGAAAACACAATCTACTAACAAAGTTTCAAAAGCAGTTGTGATGGAGAGGAAATCTGATAAGTCTGACCTGATGGGAATGTCAGAGTATATGAAAAGATTTAAAATTCCTGATACGAACAAGAATTTGGGGGAAGGGGCTGGGGAAGGACCTGATGGAGGCAATGCTAATGCTTATGAAATGCAAAGAAATAAAAATGTCGAGGAAACTATGAAGAAATTAAAGGAACTTGGGATAAAACCGTTGACTGGAAAATTGATCAAAAAGAAAGATGTAAGGCCCAACATAGAGAGTGATGAAGATGAAAGTGAATATCGCTGCCCAGAAAAGGATTTGGACCGAGAAAGTAATGAGGAAGAGCATATTGTTAAGCCAAAGGTATAATTCAGAATTAAATGATGTTTATTATTAACATCATGTTTAATTACGATTATATTATTAACATATATTTTGTTTAGGGTGAGAAAAAGGCTGAGAAGGTTGTGGTTAAGACTGATGGCCAAAAAACACATTCTCGGACATCTAAAATGTCACTTCCATGTGACAAACCGGTGAACACAGTAGAGCCTGAGGTAAACCAATATTCAATTTTTTATTTTTTAGAAAATAAAAAATTGAACTTAGTAATTAATGTCTCTTTCAGGAGAATGATGCTTCTGAAGTTCTTATTGTTTCTATTGTGGAGAAGCCGAAGCACCTAAAAAATCGCGGTCCTGGTACGATGGAGAGATATTTAGAATTACATAAGCGTGAAAAGGTGGCTGAAATGGAGGCTGAACTGGAGGCTAAAACGGAGGGTCAAATAGAGTCCCTTCATGATATATTTCAGTCTCAACAAGCTCAGGGTAATATTCTCCATTTTACTCTTATTTCGTACGCCTTGGTAATTAATTGTATGCTTACAGTATTCTAAATTTTAGCAGATGCACCTGCAGAAAAAATTAAAAAGCCTCGAGGGTAGTCAAAACCGAAGCATGTCCATACACGAGGTGAGAAGAGAGAGATCGTGCTGTCAAAGCTGGGCCAACCAATATCAGATGATGATCGCTTTCTATTTGAGTTTAGTAATTTTTTGGCAACAACGGAAAGGGAGTTTATTTCTCTGACATGTCGTACTTGGTCTGAAGTTCCTGATAAAGAAATCTTATGGCAATATGTCAAGGTAAATTATTATATCATCTGTTCAAATAATCTTCTGCTATTTACTTGTTATTATTATTTACTTTCAGATTACATTTCTTCGTATAATTTCTGGCAGGATTGATAAATTGTGAAAGTTTTCAACCACCTTCGTAAAACATAATTAAGCATATAATATGATCAATTCAAACTGAAATTTAAATAATCGAGATTAATCATAGTACTTTATTTAGGAAAAGGGATCCTTGCATGGAAAACTAATTATGGTAATTAAGCCTAGAATTTAGCTTTATTTTGATCAAAATGAAACTACAAAATTGCAAGTGAAAATGCAAATATTGGACAAGTACATCATTTCATATCAGAAAAATATTGGGATTCGTTTACTTGATATTTTTGAATTTCTTGAATCAAGTTCTTACCTGATTTTAATTGATTTGTTTCGTGTTTAGGACAAGTACATCATTTCCGAGAAGGGGTATAAATATGTAATGACAATAATGCGTGATCAGTTTAGGGGGTTAAAGCTTCCATCAAGAAGGATAATTACAGTAAGTATGATACCGATGAGTTAAGGTTGCAAAACATGCCTAGGGAGGTTCCTTTGAAATATTTTAAGATACTTTTGAATTATTGGGGTGATGAAAAAGTCCAGGTAACAAATATATTCATCCAATACTTTTTAATTTTATAATTAATATCGCATCATTAATCAAATAATCCAATTAAATTTGTTATTGTGTCATATAGGAAAGTGCCAGAAAAAATACAGAGGCCCGAAACAAGATAACAGAAACATATACTGTTGGGCCTAGGAGTTTCACGCAAGTCTGCCATAAAATGTTAAGTCAAAATATTTGTTTCCGCTGTTTATTATAGTTTCCGCAATTCCGCAATTTTTAAATCAAAATCTTTGTCATATATGCAAGGCAATTGAGAGGGAGCGCCTTGCTAAACCTGTTGAACAAATTGTACCAATATCGGATGCTGATGTTTACGTTAAAACACGTAAAAGAGATGCCAAACGAGAATATAAGTTACCTACTGATGTGGTTGAAAAGAAGATTGTAAGTTATCTTTCCGTAATTAAATATATTTACTGCTAATGAATTAGTTCATGCTGGGAAGGAACACGGCCGGTCTTATTTAGTAGGGAGGCTTATTCGAAAAAAGGAGTCAAAGGGTAATTCCCCAACACGTACATCTGATCAGTACTTGGCAAGCTTGACTGAAAAGATCAGGGATGAACTTAAGCAGGAGATGGAAGAGAAAATGGATCGGAATGTTCAAGAGCTTCGAGACAGTATCAAGGTGATGTTGTCCAAGTTGGCCAAAAAGAATCCGGAGCTGCAGATTGATATTGAAGAGCTGAGCAAGCTGCAACAGCCAACTGAGCAGCCACCAAGTGATGCAACTGGAACAAGTAAGCAGCCACCAAGTGATACAACCGGAGCAAGCAATTACAGTCCTTGATCCTGCATATTGTAGTTATAATGACGTCTTTTACGATATTAGACCATATATGGTACTTTTTTTAAAAATGTTCTTGTGGTCGTAGACTGTAAATGAAGTACTTCGTTTTATTTAAATAGAATCAAGTCGGAATGTTGGAATTGATATTGGCATTATGTAGTGCTTGTATGACTGAAAGTATGTATTCAAGTTTTCTAAGTAGTTCTTGACTTGGCTTGCATCTGGGGATTTGGTTTTTGTGTTGTTGTGGTTGGATTTGAACTATATTGGGATGTTATAATTTAGGCAAGAACCTGTCAATTTTTTTTACCAAACATGTTGCCTTAACCTAAAATAATGTTGGCAAAAATAAATTAAAAGATGTTGATATAGCCAGGTAAGTGTTGGCAATGATAAGAAATGTTAATAAAAATGGTGTTGCTATAGACTAAGACTGTGTTGCCATAAGAATGAAGACAACATCAAACTTGTGTTGCCTTTAAAAACTGAGTGTTGTCATAAACTTAAAGTCAACACCAGTTCACATGTTACTATTGACATTATAATGTTACCATAGAGGTCTACATCAACACATTTTTCGTGTTGGCATTGTTCTGTAAAATATGTTGGTAAAACGTCAAAGGTCACATGCAAATTTCCAACACCGTCAAAATTGACCAAAGTGTTGCCTTAATCTTTGTGGCAACATTTTTTAGCATTTTTCACATTTTTTTTTATTTTGTTGTAGGCCATTTATGTGGTAGTGATATGTTAACAATATTTGGTTAAAAGTTACAAAGTGAAAAATGTTTTTGCTAAAACTACGAAAGAATAATTATTTAGGTCATATAATTGTTATTTTAAATTTTGATCGACAACTTTCACTAATATTACTTTAATAATTTATTTTATTTTAACATAAAAAACAGTCAATTTATATGACTTTCTTAACTCGTAGGATATAAAATTTAAAAACCTCAAAGACAGTCACGTAAAATAGGACAAATTACATAAATATTAAAATATCCAAATATGCAACTATAAGTTAAAATATACTATTGAATATTAAGAAATTGTTATTCCAAATGACTATTATCCAAGTTCGTATTCACTATGATTGACCAGAAACTTAACATTTTAACATACAATAACACTGTATTTCCACACATAACACAACTCTATGTTATTAGAAAATCAATATTTTAAATTTTAATCTATTGATTAATTTTTCACTGGAAGCAGCTTTTGAGTTTAGCAACGTCCAGAGGTTTATCAAAGAGGTGATCCAACCCGGCCTCCATAAAACTTTGCTTTAGAGATGCATCATTGCAGGCAGTGGCTCCTATTATCTTGTAGTCCACTCTCATGGCCCGTAACTCTGCAGTGGCCTGAAATCAAACAATATAGACATCTAAATTTATTTATTTTAGCAAATATTATTCGATAATTTGAAGAACTAATATGGATACCATTCACCACCGGCATTTCTAAATCCATAACTATAACATTGAAATGCCCGACCAGCAAGGGTTGGCTCAGTTGGTTAAAGAGAGGAAAATTGTCCTCTTGGTCACAGGTTCGAATCCCACGCGAGGAGAATTTATGATTATACCTCCTGAGTCAGAGCCTGTCGCTTAAATGCGGTTTACCTTGGTTCACGTGGTTTGCAGGCTATTGCGTGAGCCCGTAGGGTTTACCCAGTATGCACCCAAATGGTAGCGGCTTCATACATAGCTACAACTTCCACTCCATCTTTAACCGAGGAATCTTCAAACTCCATGGTACTCAGGTGTTTTGTGGTGATCATTCTAACTATGGAACTATCATCAACAATAAGAGCAGATGCTCTTCTCTTAGCAACGGTCGAGCTTCCTGCTTGAGGGCCATGCGTACAATAATCTGTGATCAAGAAACAGAACATAGATATTAAATTATTACAAATTACTATAAAAAACGGGAAAGTGACAATTTCAGATGTTCATGCATTCATGCAATAACCCGAGAAGAATAGAGAGTAACATTACCTATCTGGTGATTGATAGCTGCTAAACTGATGACAATAGCAATGGAGGAATTTCCGTTTTTTAGGCTTAGAGATGAGGATTTGGATATTTTGAGATTGTGAATTAAGAAAATCCTGATATAATATTTTATAAATGCATAACTTATTAAAATCTCTAAATTAATAAGAATTTTATTCAAGATTTTATATATTTTAGGTGCATTTGGATCTTTTTAACTCAAAATATATCTATATTTGTGACTGGTTTTCTATAGAAAATTATAAAATAGTAGATATTGATATTCCAGTGAATCCAAATCTTTGGATTTTATAAATCCACATCCTTCTACCCTAAACTATTGTTGTAAGCACGCCCTAAGTTTAAATTTTGCATTTTACACTACTAGAAAAAGTAGAATAGACATCACCTCTTAGACATCAGTTGCTTTTTTGACCGATGTAAAAGGTGTTTTCTACATCGGTTTTTGGCAACCGATGTCTTTTGTTGTTATAAACATCAGTTTTTTAGCCCAACCGATGTTATATGTCTGTTTTAAAAAAATTAATCAACGCACCTTCCCCGTTCCCCCCTTAACCAAATTATTCATTCCCTCCAAGTGTTTCCCCCCTTGTTCTTTGACTTAGTAAAATTTTCCCCCTTTTTTCACCCACATCTTCCCCCGCTTTTTTATTAAAAAAAATAAAAATTAAAATAAAAAACTGAAAACAAAAACAAAAAACGTATTCATCATTGCATCACTCTCTCATCTCTCAGTTCATCACTCTCTCATCTCCCATTTTATCCCTCAATCAGCTCTCATTTCACCTTCCTCTCGTTTCTCTTTCTCACTCACTGAAACTCACCCCTCTATGAAGAACCCTAAATATCACCTCTGGCTCTCAGTCATCTCTCCCGACTATTTTTATGTGCTTTGTATGCTCTCTGTGCTCGCTCTCTGTGCTCTCTCACCTCTCTCTTTTGGACAGAGTTTGAATTGGGTAAGGTCAAGTCTGAATTTAAAGGTTAAAGATGTGAGATTAAAGCTTGGAGGTCGAGCATAAATTGGGTAAGATTAACCCTACTTTTTCACTTAGAGGTTTCATTTTAAAACCCTATTTTTTAAATGATTGGTTAAATGTTTGAATTGAGCATGTTAATCTTTTATGCTTTTAGTTGAGTAATTGCTTGAATTATGTATGTGGGTATCAATTCTGATGTATATGTGGGTATATGTTTTTGTTTTGATTTTTGATTTATAAGTATTTGTATTATTCTGTCACCGTTTATACAATACTGAGGAATCACGAAATTAGTTTAATTTATATAGTTGATCCGAACATTCATATTTTATTTCCAATTAATCGAGTTCTTTCCTGTTGGAGCATAACGATGCTTCTGATTTTCTTACTTATACAAAATGGCGACTGGTTGATTTTTAGTATCCATATATAATGATAGTGAGAACACATATATGTTTGAGTTTGTATTAGAAGGCTTCACTACTTGTAATATGTACTTACTTATCCATTTCCTGTTATTGATGTCTTCTTTGTCATTACAAGTGTTTGTTAAGGGAGTGGACAAGGACGACGTAGTACTAATGGCTGCAAGAGCATCGAGGTTAGAGAATCAAGATGCAATTGATGCTGCTATCGTTACAATGTTGGTAGACCCTAAACAGGTATTTTTAGATGTTTTTAGATAATAGAGATGTTCCTCTTGTGATGCGAAACAGCTAAATTATACTTGAATTCATGTTTTACTAAAGGCACGAGCTGGAATAACTGAGATTCATTTTCTGCCATTTAATCCAACTGACAAAAGAACAGCACTGACATACATTGACAAAGCTGGTACAATGCATAGAGTTAGTAAATGTGCATCAGAGCAGGTAAAACTAGTTCTTGTAGTCTAAAGGTATCGGAGAAATTTCAGAGAATGCATTTGATAAGTTTGTTTGATCTGGTGTTATGTAGATTCTTGACCTGGCACACAACAAAATCCAAAATTGAAAAGAAGGTACATTCAGTAATTGACAATTTTGCAGAACATGTACTTCGATCACTGGGGGTTGCTCGTCAGGTAACTGATAAAGATCTCATAGACAATAGCTTAAGTACTTTTGATGCAAATGTTTATGTTAGTGTACCTAATTTTTTTTCAGTTTCTTTCTACAGGAAGTGCCTGAGCGCAACAAAGACAGTTCTGGCGGGCCTTGGGAGTTCATTGCACTTCTTCCTCTCTTTGATCCACCGCGTCATGATAGTGCTGAAACAATTAGAAGAGCTCTGGAACTTGGTGTCAGTGATATTCTCCATTAGTAGTTGCAATTTCAAAAATCAGGTACTATGATATCGTATTTGTTTAAGTAAATATTTTATGTGCTTATCTATACAGTGGTAAAATCATGGAGAACGCTATGTGTGCTTGTTGCAAAGGAATAAAGATTGGGAAAATTTTAATCCATCGTGATGGTGATAATGGTAAACAGGTATAGTGTTCTAATTTCTAAATTTATTTCTTTAAGTGTGTTTAACACTTTTTGGTGTTGAATTTTTTGCTCTTTGGTTTCTGAATAACATTCATTTGTATATTTACAGCTTATATACGAAAAACTTCCAAAAGATATCTCAGAACGACATGTCTTGCTCTTGGATCTAGTTCTTGGAACTGGTAATATTTGTTGCATATCAAGAGAGTGAGGGAGGGGGATTCCTTTTACTTTCACTTGTTTTCTGAAGTTATTACAAAATAACAAACTTCATTCTTTTATTGAAGGCAACTCAGCCAACCAGGCGATTGAATTACTCATACAGAAGGGAGTACCGGAATCCCATATTATATTTCTTAATCTTATATCTGTAAGTGTTATAAGTAAATTGTTTGCATTTACAGTTATGCCTTAGAGTTCCCTTGTCACTGATTCATTTGTCATTGATTCGTTTAGGCTCCTGAAGGAATACATTGTGTCAGCAAGAGGTTCCCAACGCTTAAAATAGTTACTTCAAAGATTGATGTAGCATTAAATGAAGAGTTTCGTGTAATACCGTGTATGGGGGAGTTTGGAGATCGTTACTTTGGTACCGATGATTGATTACTCAGAAGAGTGATATAAAATTGATATATCTGAAAACCATAAATTTATGTTATAATTTCTTTAATTATTTGTATCACATTGGACTTGTTCTAATTCAAGAATCATTTGTGGCGAGGTTATTTTGTTGGGAAGGCAATTTGGAGTGATTTTAAATGTCAAAACTAAGACTTTTGGGACATCACTTGTTTATAATAAAGTATCAGGGCGTTTCACGAGAGATGATGTGAACTCTGAACTTTGAAGTATTTAGTTTTTCACTTTTTTAGGGTGCCAAGATATTTTCTTTTCATATAGAGCTTTCTACTTGTGTAATATAAATATTTCCTGTGTCATCAGACAGTTGGTATTTCTTTCACGATATTAATCCGATGTAGGATAGATATATCCGCTACTGACTTGCATACATTTTAAAAGGCATTTACCTACAGTTTTTAGGATATGAAAATGATACAATTTATCTGTTGTATTCATAAGTTGTTTGCTTCATTTATATTTCAGTTTTCTGTAATATAATTTCAGGATCGGTATATGCTGGAGTTGATTTTTGCAAGAAATTGTGTGGAGTCTCGATTGTTTGAAGGTGAGCGCTGAGGAATCTTTAAAACAAAAGAGTATTCTGTTTAAGACTTCTGTTTTGTTAGTCATGCTATGAAGGAGTTGATTACATATTTCAGCATTCCCTTCTTTTAAACATATATGAAACTCCAATATTATGTTACACCAGCAGGGAAGGGATTCACTACTGCACCAGGCGATTGAATTACTCATACAGAAGGGAGTACCGGAATCCCATATTATATTTCTTAATCTTATATCTGTAAGTGTTATAAGTAAATTATTTGCATTTACAGTTATGCCTTAGAGTTCCCTTGTCACTGATTCATTTGTCATTGATTCGTATAGGCTCCTGAAGGAATACATTGTGTCAGCAAGAGGTTCCCAATGCTTAAAATAGTTACTTCAGAGATTGATGTAGCATTAAATGAAGAGTTTCGTGTAATACCGGGTATGGGGGAGTTTGGAGATCATTACTTTGGTACCGATGATTGATTACTCAGAAGAGTGATATCAGCAATTATCTTGGTGTTTACTCTCGAAGGACGTACCACACCAGCCTATATAACATAGAGTTAGAGAGTGTAAATGTAGATCAACTCGTGCACACAAATGAGTTTGTATTTTGTCTTTTATCTAGCAATTATGTTGGAGGAAGCTTTGAGTTTTGCATATATATATAAAATCTTTGGCTACTGCATGAGGAATGTGATGTATGATATTCTTAATTGTTTAATGGTATTATTAACCCAGAAACCTGACAGTTTAAGTTTGATTCTGGCATTCAAGTGTTTGGGACCCGTACATATGATTATTGTCATCATACGGGACGAGGCTACATGAGCTTTACTAAGGAGTGGGAAGATGCAGAAGAACGAGGGCGTTCCTCAAATGATATTTTACATGCTATTGTCGGTACCAAGTCAAATTCTTTGTATAGACACTAGTAGAATATATGAATGGATATGTGTAGTACTTGATATTTGGATTAGACGAATCTGTTGTACCTGATGTTTGAATATTGATTGTTAGATTTATAGATGACTGGTATTATGCAGCAATTGGTTTTGGTACTTCATTGGTTTTTGGAATCTATAGTTTTAAAATATGCATTAATAAAACAGGTACAAACATCATTACAATGGAAAATGATGTCTCTCAAAGCTTAATACATCAGTTCTAGTGGACCATTAACATCAGTAAAAACTGATGTTAAATACTACAACAAAAAAATTATTAAAACAAAAAACTGATGTTATTAAGTATTATAGAAATCAGTTTGTTACAAATAGACATCGGTTACCAATTAAGAACCGATGTCAAAGGTATTGTTAACATCAGTTTTTGATGAAAACTGTTGTTACTGGTACTAGTAACATCAGTTTATTGGTTAAATTGAAAGATTTTGCTTAGCTCATATATATTTAAATTGATAAAAATATCATATTCTGATGATATATGAAGATTAGATATGCATGAGAAATTTAATATCAAGATATAGAAATCGATTTTAAACAAAGAACTGATGTTATATGTTGTATTTAACATCAGTTTAAAACCGATTTTAAATGGGGGGTCTTTAACATCACCCACGAAGACATCGGATTTTTGTATTCATAAACATCGATTTTTAGCCGATGTCTATTGACGTTTTTCTAGTAGTGTTATGAGATAATATAAATATTTTTTAGACATGTATTTTTATTTATTTATTTATTCTTCAATTATCTATTTTAAAATTTTTTAAATTAAAAACCTAAACCCATCTCTGATTTTTTATCAGTTTAATTTATATACACTATATTGATTGCCAATTAAGTTACACAAACAACCTTAGTAAAATAATTTACAATGGTAGTTCATTTTCTTAATATGGGTCCATTCACTTATGGACTACACGTGCTCCCAAGAAAATAAAAAATAGTATCTTTTTACTATTATCTTAAAGTATAAGTGTATATATAAATATATATATATATATATATATTATAAAATATCTTCTTAAAAAAGATTAGGATCCCTTTAATGTTAGTAAATTTTTCATTTTTTGAGTTAAATTTAATTTTATTTATAATTATATGAGTATAAATTGGACATTAAAAGATTAAAGCCTGAAATATTAATTTTTAGCAATTAAATATTTAAAAAAATTAAAAAATCTAATAAAAATGAATTTGGACTGCTCCCTAGTAACGAACACTCGTTAATCTTGTAATTTAATGGTTCTGCAATAATAGATTTCGAATTCCATTCCCCATTATTTAGAATCTTTTTTTCTGCACTTGAATAGAATAGGTCTTTTTGGAGCTTAACATCCTAATTTTATATTGTCAATGCATACACAACTTAATGTTTAAGAAGTTGAGAAATTGTACTTGTTCCTACACTTGAATAGAGTAGGTCTTTTTGTACTTGAATAGAGTATGCAACTTATATTCCTTCTCAATTCAAGACCACTTCAAAATTTCAACATTTTGCTGACCAAATGGCAAGATTTGATGAGACTAATGTACAAAAGGATGTCAAAAATCTCAGCACTACTACAAAAAGTAGAATAGACATCGCCTCTTAGACATCGGTTGCTCCTGGAGCCGATGTAAAAGGTTTTTTAGTCATCGTTTTTAATTCTCCCCAACAACGCTCTCTTTTCTTCGGAGGTTGAAAAAGTCAAATACAAGTTTAAAAGACAGAGGTTTAAAAGTTCAGAAGAAGAGGCTTAAAGAAGTCAGAACTATAAGTACAAGTTGAAAGTGGCCAGAGCTTGAATTGGTAAGTTTTAAACACCAAGTTTCAAATTGGGAGTTTTATTTAGAAACCCGAATTTTTTAATTAGTCAAGGATTTGATTTTAATTAGTTATAAATAATTAATGAAGTTGATTAATTATTCAAATGGAGCTTGTTAATTAGTTGAGACTTTGTTTATGTGCGTGTTACATATGATGTGTTTATGTGTAATTATATATATTCTGAGTATACGAGGCTTTGTTGAGGCTTTATTTATGCCTGTGTTGATCTTAATTTTTTTACTTTGTTTAAGTTAAAATGTATGTTAAATATTTGTGTTGCTTTGTTTGATTAAGATATGTCAGAGTCTACAATTTTATATAATAATGACCTCATTATCATGAACTTTGTTGTTGCAGGATCATGGAATGGTGATATCAGGCCCGTAGATTGGTTTACCAATGATTCGAAGGATAAGAGTGACAAGTCGTCTTTTTGCTCTGATAAAGGCACTCCCACAGAAACCATCATTGACGCTAAGACTAATAGTAAAGCATCCGGGCTTCGTAGTTATTCAGTTTCAAAGCTAGTCGGGAAAAGGCAAAGGTAAGCTGGTGAGTAATGTAAGATTCAGGTCACCTTTTACTAATATTTATTGAGAAGAAGCTGGGTAAAGTAATTTAAGCATATTGTAATTCTTGTCACCTTGAAGTGTTTATATGTCTTAATTTTTCACAAGAGGCATCATTAGTTCAAGAGAGGCTACAAGAATGTCATTGATGACGAAGTTGAGAGGGCTGTAGATTTCTCTAGGAGATGCAGTGAGGCTTTTTATTGAGCTAATTTAATGTGGAATGGTTACTGAATATAATTGATGGCGAAAAGTTAGTATAAAATTCACATTGATGAAGTCTCTAGGCATTTTAGGAACTTACAATTGTTGTGTTACCATCTGTAAATAAACGTAGTACCAGTAGTATCCAACAAACTTTTATGGTAAATAACAATTGTTTGTGTATGTTTTTGTGTTACATTTCTCCAATAGGCTTATTATCAGTGTGTTTAATTACTTTGTTTGGGTGGTGAAGAAATAATATAACAAGCCTTAATTTCAGAAATATGCCCCTCGTTTTCAACAATCATTTTGTTCGCTTTCAATAATATAATTGTCTTTGTTTTGTTTCCTCAAGGATAAGTAAAGCAAAAAATATCGTCAGGGGGAAAATATATCTTTGTTAATATTGGACCGCTTCAAGTTCTTTGTTAATAATTTACTGATGAGTCTCGTGTAATTATTTTGGACCCTATGCTAGCAACAAACGTTATGTAAAATAGCTTCTCCTTGGTAAAGCCAAGTAGTCAATAATTTTTTTGCTGGGGGCACTTGCAGCCTAGTGCATGTTTATAAAAGAATTGGTAAATGTCTAGATTTAGTTGATTTTCTCACATCAGCACTCAACATAGTATTCAGTATTCATGCCTTTGAAATAGTATATTATATATGAATAAGCTGTCTGTCTGGGTTTCCTCAGTGTTGACAAATTGAGTTGAAATAATATATTATTTGGTGCGTGTTGTGTTGCCATTGCTATTGTATTGATTGGTTTTGCAGCCGATATTGGATATGCAGCTGGTGATGACCTGACAAGTAAGTTTAAGCCACGTGTCATTACAGTGTTTGTCGTCAGGTTTTGGGTACTGGATGTTGCTAACAACATGTTGCAGGGTCCATGGCTGGCCTTTCTTGCCGACTTACGTGCCGGAGATACAAATCTCATGAGTATGTCCAACACATTCTTTTCATTTTTTATGGTTGTTGGTAATATCCTCGGGTATGCTGCTGGTTCCTATCAGAAGCTATACAAGATTCTATTATAATTTACTTTCATTTTGCATCAGTGTTTTAAACTATATTTCTATTCTATTTGATTTTCTCTTCATCAAGAAAATCATTGTCATTTTTAAGTTCCATCAGATCTCAAACTTATCTTATGTTACTAAGATGATGGAATTTTGCAGGAAAATCTATTCTGTCTTGGTTGGCAGGACAGTGGTATGGGGACCAGTGATAAAAAGAACCTTACTATTTTAGGAGGTATAACATATTAATCTTACATTTGGATACTTGATCACGATTATTACGAGAATAAATTTGTATTTGTGATGGTTTGAGTAATCTAAAATACCTAATCACTATTCTGTTTGTTTTATGTTCGATAAGTATTACATGTTTTAACCTCGGAAACAATGTTCTGGATGACGTGGAGCTTGGGTAGTTCTTTATGATCTTGAAAACCAGGCCATTGGATGGACGAAGTATAACTGTGAGTAACTTTTTTCCGTCCACTTAATTATTCTTTTAAAATATCCCCAGAGTAGTTCCTTGTGATTGTATTGCTACCTTTTAATTGATTATTATGTTCTATGTATCATTGAATGTTTTGTTTCCTTATATTACAATAAGACAAGCTCCATAAATATGGACCGCTATATTGGTTGTGACTGGATAAATATATCATTATTTGCAACTTGGAAAGATTATTATATTAATCATAAAATGGTGCAACCATGTCACATTTGATACTAATTGTGAGCAAAGTTGCTGCTTACCAGCGCCAATTTGGTCCTGATGGGGATGCTCTAACACCTTCTCCTGAAGTAAGGGCTGGTGCTCTTGCTATTTTCACAGTACTGGGAATTCCTCTTATACATATGCTAACAACCACATTCTGGTTTCTTAATTATTCGATACAGGTGACCTATAGCATTCCATTTACTTTGGCATCCATATTTTCAGCTGGTTCTAAAGCAGGGAAAGGTAAAATTAGCTCTAAGCTTGTTTCAACACTTAAATGTGTAAATTGTAATTGTCTTTCGGCTCTTATTAATGCATCATTTGATATAAACTTGTTGAACATTCACTTACAAATGCTAAAACCTTGTACCTTTCATTCTTTACAATTGCATGATACTAAATCTCTACCTGTATCCTATCTGATTCAGGAGACCCTATAAATTTGTGCCGATGCAGGAGACTCTATATCTTATAGTGAATCTGATTGACAGGTTTTTGGCCATTCAACCTGGTTCGGAAAAAGCTCCAACTGGTTGGGATTACAGCTCTTCTTCTCGCCTGCAATTATGAAGAAGTGGCAGTCCCGGTTGTTGAAGATCTTATTGTGATCTCTGACAGGGCATACAATAGAATAGAAGTCCTTCAAATGGTAATTTTAAAACTTGTTTTTGATTTATTTGCTCTGTATATTGAGTATGAGTGTTATCTTATACATTATAAGAGAAGATGTTTAAGTTGTTGCTTATGCTATGACTTAAAGTAGTTGATTTTTGTTATAGGATGGAATCAGTGTTTTGAGTTTTATTGCTCGAGCAAAGTCGTGCTCAAGAAACCTGTAATCCTGACCATAGGCTACTTGTGTCGGTAAACAATCATAGGCGTCAACTAGCAACTAGTCTTGAGACAGTAAAGTGGCACGTGAATGTCATGCTTTTTTGGTATTTTTCTTTGTTTATGTTATTTTAGGATTGTTATTTGTTACAGCTGTTTTAATAGCTTGAAGTATTCTACAACAAAATTAATCCTCTCAGGTCTATCAAAAACTTATTATCATTGTACGGGACCAGAAGCTACAGGAGCTTTACTAAGGAGTGGGAAGATGCAGAAGAATAATGGCGTTCCTCAAATGATATTTTACATGCTATTATCGGTACCAAGTCAAATTCTTTGTATAGATAATAGTAGAATATATGGAGGGATATGTGTAGAACTTGATATTTGGATTAGATGAATCTGTTGTACCGGATGTTTGAATATTGGTTGTTAGATTTATAGATAACTGATAGTATGCAGCAATTGGTTTTGGTAGTTCATTGGTTTTTGGAATCTATATTTTTAAAATGTGTATTAATAAACCAGGTACAAACATCATTACAATGGAAAATGATGTTTTTCAAAACTTAATATATCAGTTCTAGTGGACCATTGACATCAGTAAAAACCGATGTTAAATACTACAGCAAAAAAATTCTTAAAACAAAAAACTGATGTTATTAAGTATTATAGACATCAGTTTGTTACAAATGGACATCGGTTACCAATTAAGAGCCGATGTCAAAGGTATTGTTAACATCGGTTTTTGATGAAAACTGTTGTTACTGGTACTAGTAACATCAGTTTATTGGTTAAATTGAAAGATTTTGCTTAGCTCACATATATTTAAATTGATAAAAATACCATATTATGAAGATATATGAAGATTAGATATGCATGAGAAATTTAATATCAAGATATAGAAATTGGTTTTAAACAAAGAACTGATGTTATAGGCTGTATTTAACATCAGTTTAAAACCGATGTTAAATAGGGGGTCTTTAATATCACCCACGAAGACATCAGATTTTTGCATTCATAGACATCGGTTTTTAGCCGATGTCTATTGACGTTTTTCTAGTAGTGCAGACAGTCTTTCATAGCTTTACATGAGGTGGTTCAATAACAAATTACAAGCTCAAATGTTACAAAGCTCAAATAGAACCAGCTCATCAAAGTAGATATGAGCCTCCTGCACTGCTAATGGAAGGAATAAGGGAAGCTATGGAAGCAACCTTTGGGTCCTCAGTACCCTCAAGCTCTCAACAACCCACTTCTACATCTCCAAATCTCCAAATTCAAGCTCTTCAAGAACAAGTTTCAACTTTGCGGTCTTCCAATGACTCACTCACAACTCAAGTGCAAGCTCTCACTACTCTACTGTAGAGTCAACAGGCAGACATATATACCTTGGTGGACTCCCACAAACACTTACAAACGCAAAATTCTGTATCATTGGGAGCCATCATGGGAAACCTTAACATTCCATTGCCTGCACTTCCTGAGACTGTGAGGCCAGAAATTTCAACTTCCCTACTCATGCATGTTCCCAAGACTATGGGGGTGATAGAAACAAGAATTTAACAATCTAGGGATGCTAGTAAATAAAAAGAGCCTAGAAAATTGGCATCTTCTAATCAAGTTGGTCAAAGTTCTTCAAAAGCTCGACTATCTAAAGCTGTTGGAAATGACAGACTTCTAAAAGCTGCAGAAGAACCCTGTCAAGATCAAGAATTCAATAAACTTATAGCAGGCTTGAGGGTGTCTCTCCGCAACAACTACATCACATACAAAAGAGCATTGGCCAACAACATAAATTTTGTTAGAGTGGTGATTGTCAAGATTAATAAATTTTTGGAGAAGAGAATTATAGCTAATGTGTATGATTGTGGATTGGAAAGATGTCTACAGGTATCTCTCTCCAATATTCAAAAATTGAGAGCATCTGAGCTGGATGTAGTGATTGACAAAGTACATGCAGTTATTCCACAGGACACCCAATTGCTACATGAACTCAAGAAGGCTCCAATAGATGTGTTTCCTGGATCCTATCTTTATCCAAGCAAAGGGGTGGCCTACATCCGTCCTCAGTCTAAAAGATGCAAAATCTTCAATGTTCCTAAGATTGTGTAAGAGGAAACATGAGACTGAAAATGACTCTTCGATATGATCTGAAATGCAAGAAGCACAAGAAAACTAAAGATGAAGAGATGATTAGAATCCTTGAAAGATACCTTGTGAATGATGATACCATGTTTCCAAACTCATAATATAACTTAAAGGATGACAAGGATGATGATGAACAGAAGCAAGATAATCAACCACCTTCTGGCTCAAATTTAAGCCAAACTTCTAGAGCAACTGGTAGCAAAGATAAGAAGCAGGATGAGAAAAAGCAAGATGAGAAGAAGAGAGGGGAAAAGAAAAGAAGGAAGAAGAAGGAAGACACCTCTTAACCACAACAACAAACCCTAAATATCCAAACCAATTAAGCTCAACCCTCTAAGCCAACAAACTCAAATACTAAACCACCTCAAACCTCAAAGCCTAAATTCTTGTACAAACAAATTGTCAATACCTTACTAAAAACACCAATCACCTCAAGACAAACATATCTAAAGAAAATCTCAAACCTACCTTCTATAAAGCCACCAACCGAAATTTATTACAAAACTGTTGGGAGAAAATCAAAGAAACTGCGAGTAACTGAAAAGGCCATCTGGAACTGTTTCAATCAAAGTGATTTTTAACCTCTGAACTGATGCATCTCAAATGAAGACTACTTTCAACAATTAGCTAAAGAAATGGTCAGAGTTTGTATTGTAATACTAAGGGAAGTAAGAATCTACTATCAGAATGGATCCTTCACATTTATTGGTAGCAACTTAATGGACATATTTTCACCCACATAGATCAAAAGAGTGATAAGCTTACTCAAGGATAAAGATACTGCAAATAAGGCATCGAGATTTGTTTTGGCTGAATGGTTGGTAGAAAGGGAAGACAGAAGAGTAAGAACCAAGGCTGAAAGTGGGGGGAGAAAAAGAAAGTGTATTGATGAGATAGACATGTATATACAAAAATCTAAAGATCTCAAGGAAAAGGGGATGAGCAGAATTACCAAGGATGGACAAATTTTAAACATCAAAGCTGGAAGATTCTCAAAATCTAGGATTGATTTATTGAGTGGTTATCCAATACCTGAAAAACTCCAACATGTAGAAGCTCTAAGAGGGACACTAATCATAGAGGAACTGGAAATACTTGTAAAGTTAAAGGACCTCATTAAAGAAGAAACAGGAGATGAGACATTTGTCTGATAAATATATCTTTCAAACTAAAGAAATTACCTAATGTATAAATGTTGTATTTTTGTCAATTTTGTATGTAATGTTTCATTGTTGATTATCGCTTGGGGTTAGTCTTGTTAACAGGCATGAATTTGTGATTAGCAATCTTCCCACAAATTAGGGGAGATTATTGTGCAAGATATACCTGTACTATAACAAGACTAAGTCAAAGTGACAGCCCTAAGTAAGTTATATGATAATCTAAGTTTGCATTGTGTATTGTGTTATTTGAGTGTGTAAAAGTGTCAATAGATTAGACTGGAGTATTTTTCTGTAAACAGTCTCAAGCCAAAGAATAAACTCTGGAAGAAGATCATGAAGATCATGCCTCATAGACATTGTGAAGAAACTTGGAGTTGAATAAATCTGTTTCGGGAAAAATATTCTAAGTCAAGAAATTTACAAGTCACATATCAAGTGATATAGAGAAGTCATTCGAGAACTCCGGAATGACTTATCGAGAAGTCAAGAATAACTTATCGAGAAGTCTCGGAGATATCGACAAGCCAAATAAGAATGTGAAGATTGGAGATATCGACAAGTCATTCCTGCATTCGAGAAATCAGAGATATCGACATTTCAAACTGAAGATTTGAAGATTGGAGATATGGACAAGTCAATTTTCTCATTAGAGATCTCAGAGATATCAACAAGTTAAAATGCCTATAGAGATCTCAGAGATATCGACAAGTCAATTCTACATGCAGAAACTTAGAGACATCGACAAGCCAAGTTCACTTATAGAGAACTCAGAGACCTCGACAAGTCAAAATACTTATAATTAACTAAGAGATCTCGATACATCATAATACTTATCGAGGTGTCGAGTTCTCTATATAACAAACTAGAGATCTCGATATAAAACTCAAAGTACAAAGTGCAGACCAGTTAAATATCCAAGATTATCAATCAACAAATAAATCAATCACTGATTTGAAAAGTCTACAAAGGCAGCTTGAAGATTACAAGATAAAAGGGCAAAATTAACTAAGTAAAGTCACATTCATGCACGATTTGGAAAGATACACTAAGATAGAAATAGAAAGATTTAGTTAACTTAAAGTGGGGTTTAGTACATGTTGTTACATACTATGTAAACCCTGTGTTTACTGTTCTATAAAGTAAACATTGGATGCTTTGTTTAAGTTATAATAAATAGATCTAGAAAATTTTGTAACTCTCTCAAGAAAGAAGCTGAGTTCTATATCAACAAAGAACCCAGAAATTTGTACCAAGACATACTTGATTTTAATATAAAATTAAGTGAGTTTTGAAGATAGTGTGTTATTGTGCATGTTTTTATTATTCCTGTTAAAACACTTATCTCTGCAAGTTAGACTACTTTGTTCAGCACATCCATAATAATTCAAAAAGCTTAAAAATAATCTAAAACACATTCACCCCCCCTATGTTGTATTCATTACCTAACACTTTGTCATGTCCCCCACGTCCTTCCATGCCTTGCCATTTCGACCCAGATCCTAGAGATGTATGTTCCTTCTTTTCTTTCCTCATCTATTCATCCCTTATGAGTAATTGTTAGGAATATTTTGTGTACTTGATGATAAGCTAAACAAAACACCTTAGTAGATTTAACTTAGTGAATTTTATAGCACCCGATGGATGATCAATTATAGTCCCGACGGATGATTCAATATAGTCCCGACGGATGACTAATTGATATCCACCGGGTGAGTAGCTTATGTAACAATAAGTACTGTAGCACATTTCTGTAAACAACTTTGTATAAATTCTGTAGTAGCTTATGAATCATGTAGACTGCTAGTAGACGTGCAGAATAGGTTGATTAAATGTAAATATAAGATGTCTTTTAATTCTGCATAAATGAAATAGAGTCAAGTGATAAATAGCTACATGACGGATAATCAACAAGGCTACCCGATGGATAACAAGCATGTACCCGATGGATGATCAATTCAAATATATGTTGACACTGACAACACAGTTACATGCATCGAGTGTTTACAAAAGGACTGTGGCAGCCTGTTTAGCAGGATTTTGAGAACAAAGAAGCATTACCATTTCCATGCTATTATGAAGATATTCAAAGATGATGGAATAGAGTAGTGAAGCAGCATGGAGTTAGACTTGATAGGTTTTATTTTATTATCTTGTCTTATTACTATGTAAAGTTGGTGATATATAAACCAAGAGTAGCAAGTAGAATAACTAACAAGACTAAGCAAATACATTCTCAGAGAAATATTTGTAAGTTGAATCCTGTAGCATTTCTCTGTAAGTTTAGTAGTTCATATTTGTAAGCAGCTATGAGTTATTCAAGCTTCACAGGGTTCTCACTCTATATATATATATATATATATATGCATATATATGGATATATTCAAATCCACCAGAAAGTTTTAAAGACCTGAGTTTTTATTACTTTGTGTCTGATTTACTTAACTCTTTATTCCACACTTTGCAAATCAAACAGTTAGATATAAATTGAGTTAGAACCATTTTTCATAAATCTAAAAAAAAATCCAGAATTACATTCAACCCCCCTTCTGTAATTCTTGTTGTATTGTTAGGGAATAACAATTGGTATCAGAGAAAGCTCTTGAAGTACAAAGAGTTTAAAGATCACAACAAAACAGCAAGATGAACAAGAAGGATGTTGGAGTGAAGATTCCATTTCTGGACAAAGACGATTATCACCACTGGCAGGTGAAGATGCACCAATATCTTCATTCTTAGGATGAGGCCTATGTGGATTGCATAGAGTGAGGTCTTAATGTGCCAATGAGAGCTGCAACAGGCAATGAACCATCTGTTCCCAAGCCTAGGCAAGAATGGTCAGATCCTGATATTGAGCAAGTCAGGAAAGACAAGAAGGCCATAAATATATTATTCAATGGAGTTGATGGTGAAATGTTTGATAACATCATTAACTGCAAAACAGCCAAGGAGGTTTGCGATACAATTCAGATTATCTATGATAGTACTGAGCAAGTAAGGGAGAATAAGATGCAGCTGCTAATTCAGCAATATGAGCAATTTCATTGTGAAGATAGTGAGTCTCTCACTGACATTTTTAGTAGATTTTAAAATCTACTAAATGTTTTGAAGTTGCATGGAAGAGTCTATCAAACAATAGACTCAAATCTCAAGTTCCCTAGATCTCTTCCAAAGGAGTGGAAACCAATGACAGTGTCACTGAGAAATTCTGAGGATTACAAGGAGTTTACCTTGGAGAGACCGTATGGCATCCTGAAAACTTATGAGCTTGAAATAGAGCAAGATGAGAGGATGAAGGAAGGAATGAAGAAAGGAGGGTCCATAGCACTGGTTGCTGAGTTGGAAAATGAGAAGGAGGTGAAGGTAGAAGCTGTTGAGTCTACTTCAAGGGTCTGTGAGAACAAGGGCAAGGGGCTGGTAGCTGAAACTGAAGATCATTTGAACCAAGATGATATAGATGATATTGATAAACATCTTGCATTTCTTTCCAGAAGATTTGCCAAGCTCAAGCTCAAGAACAACTTTGGAGCAGCTAAGCCAAACAGAAACATGGTGGATAAATCAAAATTCAAATATTTCAAATGTGGCTTGGCAAGGCATTTTGCCAGTGAGTGTAGAAAGTCAGATTCCAACAAAAAGAAGTTTGAGCCTGTGGATTTTAAACAGAAGTATTTTGAGTTGATCAAGAAAAATGAAAGGGCTTTTATTACACAAGAAAATGACTGGGCAGAAGATGGATTGGATGAGGATGAAGATGTCAGCTATATCAATCTAGCCCTAATGGCCAAGTTGATGAAACAGAAACAAGTTCTTCAAGTAATCAAGTAATCACCACTAACCTAGCACATTTATCTAAAGCTGAGTGTAAGGATGTAATCAATGAAATGTCTACTAAATTATATCACTTGCGTATTACACTTAAGTCCCTCACTAAGGAAAATGCTAAAATTAAAGAAAATAATTTGTTTTTAAGTGAAAGAAATAATGTGCTAGAGTCTCAGTTTATTGAATTTGAAAAATTGAGAATTGAATGTAAGATTGTTAAGGATGAATTAACTGAGTCCTTGAAGAAATAGGAGATTTTGAAGCAGTAGCTTGAACGAGAACATGAAGTGATTAAAGCATGGAAATCATCCAGAGATGTCCATGCTCAAATCACTAAAGTTCAAGTTATTGAGTCCTTTTGTGATGCAGCCTGGAAAAAGAGTAAGAAGAAGCTGGAATCCAATTTGGTTGAAGGATTGCTAACAAATGTAGACTCGAGGGATGATGAGAGTCATTCGTCGGATAATCAAAAGGATTATTCGTCGAGTGACATAAATCCTCATCCGTCGGCTGTGAGCAAACCTGTGAGCAAAGCCAAACTTGCCAAGTTAAATGAAAAATATGGATTAGTTTCCAAAAACTTTGTTCCAGGAGAATCAAGTCAAGTGAATAAGGAGAAGAAAATGAATGTTTGTCATCTGTCCATCAAGCAATTGAATGACATATTAGAAAAGATTGAGGTTAAAATATAAACTAAAAAGAAAAATAATAAAAATGGGAATGTAGGGATTAACAAACAAACCAATACGCACCTGATAAGTATGCTCCAAGAAAAATTTGTGTTAAGTGTGGTAGTATTAATCATTTGTCTGTTAATTGCAAACTTTCCATGCCTACTCCTATATATGTAACATCTTATTTTCCCAACATGAATGCCATGCCTTCTATACCTATGAATGATATGTCTGCTTAGAATATGAATGCACAATTTGCTAATATGCCATTTGTACCTAATCATTATTATGCTGCATTTAGTATGCCTCAAATGCTATTTAGCATGCCTTACTGGAATAACATATTTGCAAATAGCATGCCTTTTCCTGTTAATCAAAATATGCATAATAATTCTATTTTAATGACTTGTTTCAAAGGTCCAACTCAGATGACTAAAGATGAATCAGATGTCCCTAAGTCAAATGAGATCAAATCTAAGAAACAAAAGAAGAAAGCTAACAAGATAGGACCCAAGGAAACTTGGGTACCAAAATCAAATTGATTTGGTTTTGATGTGTGCAGGGAAACCGAAAGAATCTTTGGTAGCTGGATAGTGGTTGTTCAAGGCACATGACTGGAGATTCTACCCTGCTCACAGAGTTCAAGGAGAGAGTTGGCCCAAGTATTACTTTTGGAGATGATAGCAAGGGTTATACTGTGGGATATGGCTTGATTTCAAAAGACAATGTCATCATTGAGGAGGTTGCCCTAGTGGATGGTCTCAAGTATAATTTGCTGAGTATCAGCCCGCTTTGTGATAAGGGTAATTCCGTAACCTTCAATTCAGAAGCATGTGTTGTGACTAACAAAAGAAGTAACAAACTGGTTCTCACTGGTGTGAGAAGAGGAAATGTGTATCTAGCTGACTTCAACTCATCAAATGCAGAATTTGTTACTTGTCTTCTCAGTAAAGCAAGTCAAGATGAAAGTTGGTTGTCGCACAAGAAGTTATCACATCTAAACTTCAAGATCATGAATGAGCTTGTCAAGAAAGAACAGGTTAGAGGCATAGCTTGTCAAGAAAGAACAGGTTAGAGGCATTCCTCAAGTGGATTTTTCCAAGGATGGACTGTTTGATGCCTGCCAAAAGGGAAAGCAGATTAAAGTTTCATTCAGAAAGAAGCTTGATTCAACAATTGAAGAATCTTTGCAATTGCTACACATGGTTGGACCAGTCAATGTGCCATCTCTAGGAAAAGATTTTTCCTAGTAATTGTAGAAAATTTCTAAAAGTTCTCTTGGACTTTTTTCCTAAAGTCTAAAGATGAGGCTAGTGAAATCATCATCAATCACATAAGGCAAGTCAACAATCATCCTGATTTCAAAGTAAGAAGAATCAGGAGTGACAATGGAATTGAGTTTAAAAATTCTGTGATAAAATCATTTTACGAAAAAAATGGGATAATGTATGAGTTTTCTGCAAAAAGAACTCCATAAAAAAATGGAGTGGCAGAAAGGAAAAACAAATCTCTTATTGAAGCTGCAAGGACAATGCTTGAAAAATCAAAGTTACCAACATATTTCTGGGCTGAAGCTGTGAATACTGCATGTTACGCTCAGAATATTTCTTTGGTTAATCAAGAAAAATGCATGACACCATATCAATTAATCAAGAACAAGAAACCAACTCTAAATTTTCTTCATGTCTTTGGTTGCAAATGTTATATCTTGAGAAATCAGACTAATCAAAAATTCTAAAAATACTCCATGACTCTAACTTGCCAATGACTCTTCCTATATTTATCGAAACATATGCAACTACTTCTAGCTGACTAAATCTATAGGTACTAACTCGGATTCCATCTATAATTTATTTAAGACATATAATAAGCTTAGATTAAAAATATCAACAAAAATTCCTTGTTAAAGTTGTAGTCTATCATATATATGATGTATTAATAGCTAATGACAAGTATATACATAGTATCTATAAGGTAAATGCAAGTGTAAATGCCCTAAATTATCTTTTTAATGATATTTGGAGCCTTGGTGCCAAGTATGTGAAATAAAGGAAGGAGCATTTAGACTAATAATATGAAAGTTTTCTTCCAAATTTTTGGACAGCATACTATGATCATGTACAAATTGAGACCGATAATAACGAGATTGTCATGAAATGGAAGATATGGAGATGATTCGTCAATCCAAACCACTGTAAATGATTTAACAACTGGAACAAAAAAATAAAGACAAGAAACTTAAACTCATAATCTCGGTGTGGCAAGCTAGTTAGAACTGTCTCGCTCATTTCTTGCCAATGGATAAATCCATGAACCGTACCATATTAGTAATTTTGAGAGATCTTTTGGGCGAGTTATGGAATTGTAAATGATTGATATGGATGTTGGTGTTATTCATAATATTTTTGATAAATTTTTAAAAGAGAAGCATGTCAACACACAAGGTCAAGGGGTAAATAAATTATGAGAAATGCTCATAGGTAAGGAATCAGATGATAATGAGGGTGGATGGTTGATCCGAGATGTTGGACAATCAAACATGGAATTATTTTTGGGAATGAGATAGGTAGTATTTTTACTATAGGTGTTGATGATTGAAATAAATGAGGAATGAAGTAAGGAGGTAGAGTTGATGTTGGAGCTGGTTCGACTGTAATAACTGTGGGATATGGTGGTCTGATTATTGGGAATCGTGGGGGGCTCAATTATTGAAGATAGGGAAGCCTTTGCTATTGACATGGAATATAATGACAGGGAAGCTTGAGGAAGAGGAGTGTAGTAGAGGGATAATTAGGTCATAAATTATCATCGGGCTGCTTACAGTTAGAAACAGTATTGGTGGGTTGCAAAGATCGAAATAGTGATGGCGGTTGCAAAGATCGATGAGTAAAGTAGAATAGAACACTCGTTTATGGCCTAAGTTTTTCATTTTTAATAAAATCAAATTTTAATAGTTTGTAAAGTATTTCAGTAAGGAAGTTTAAAAATAATGAAGGGATAAAGTCTATACCCATTGAGATGGTTGTAATAGGATAGACATTAAAAGTTTAGGTTAGTTCCACTTTATCTAATATATTACTAGTATTGAAAATAATATTTGTTCCGATACCAATAATAATATATTATAACTCAGAAAATTAAAATATATTAGAAGAAAATGTAAGGACACGAATAAATCAAATAATCATGCATAGACGGAAGATTTAGCCAAAAATATTATAAAACGTCAAATATAACTTGATTACAAACATTTTGTTTGCTTCTTTATGCAAAAAATTCAGTTTAGCGTCAAAATGGTTGATAAAAATATTCAAATAAATGTTTTAATATTTGACGTATTTGTTGTTCTTAAATTTAATAACATAAATAGCATATATTAAAAAGTTAACAAGATTTGAATATTAGATTAAATATTCATAATTATGATGTTATGAATATTAGAAATTAATTTGTTATTAATAAGAATTGAATTTTTAATATTTGCTAATATGAAATTTTAAATTTTAAATTTTTGGAAGTGAGGATCGAACTCTAAACTTG
Organism: Apium graveolens; assembly: GCF_009905375.1. Taxonomy (NCBI): domain Eukaryota; kingdom Viridiplantae; phylum Streptophyta; class Magnoliopsida; order Apiales; family Apiaceae; genus Apium; species Apium graveolens. The sequence continues at coordinate 271,586,349 of NC_133655.1, read as the reverse complement.
GATAGTACTTGCATATTATTTTTATGACTCTTAAAATATATAAGAATTAATTTTAACAATTGTCAATAAAAATAAATCCAATTGTTAATAAATATTAATTTAAAAAAGTTGAGAAAATGATTTGAAGCTAGTATAGATACTTTACAAACTTTTAATGATTAATTGAATTTATATATTAAAAAAATATTACACCCATATAATAAAGTGGTGATATTTTTATGAATAAATCTAAAACATTATTTTTTCCGTATATAATTATTTAGTGACACACACATATATATGTATATACACATTATAAACACCTCCCCTTGCTCGCCTGGTGTTGTATACATGAAAGTAATAATGTTATTTTACATGCATTTTATGGATGTGAGATGAAAATAATCATCCTTTTTTATATAATTCTAAATATTAAAATAGTTTTACAACTCCTCTATATGATATATACCACAAAATTGGGCATGTTCGAAGATGGTGTTACGAAATAGGTTTTCACTTTTCAGCATGTTAAGAAATTTCATATCTAATTTGATCTCAAATGGATAGTCCGATTTTATGATCAAAATTTCATATTTTTCAACTGACGTGTCCTACGGATTTTAGGTCTGTTACTACTTAAAAAAAACTGTTGTAAGTTTAGGATAATTTGAGCAATTTTTTTAATAAAATTTGCCTTAACTTGTGAGATAAATGGACGGCTTAGCTTATGATCAGAACCTTACAAAGTTAATGACAACTAGATTATGGTAAATAAAGGAGAACTCTTATACTAATGATAAAAAATATTGGTTTCGAAAATATTGAACTCGAGGCTACTAATTGATTTGTAAATCATGATACCACTAGATCACTCTCATTCCCGATGATTATCGTGCCCGAACATAGTATTTAAAATCTTTACTTAGCATATCTGACCCTAAATAGAATTTTTAAAGTTTTCATTCAATTATATGAACGGAAATAATATGTTTTGCAATACTAAAATATTAAATATTATCATTTTAAGTTTTTACTTCAGAGTAATTTAGTTGGTAGTTGCAAGTGCAGTATTTGTGTTTTTTACATATTTTGTTTTAAAGGTAACAAAATCATGCTAGAAATAGACATAATAGTCTGACTTATAAATGAGTTAAAGAAAGGGCTTTTTCAAAAATATCAAACATTTTTATAAAAATACCTGTCATTTTTTAAAAAATTGCAAAAATAATTTTTTATTTGCAAGAATGCTATTTTAAAAAAATACAAAATTACAGCTTTCTACAACTGGATGCAACATCAACAAGTTTTTGCAGCTCTACTAAACCTCAAATACAACCAAAAAACTCGATAGCACTAGTTACATATCTGGTTGATTTTTGTTGTATTGTATTTTTACAAATATTTTCAGAAGATTGTAAATTCACAAAAATTTGAAAAGTGCGTAAGTTTTAATAATTTTCTTAAAACATTGTACGCATATCCTTAGTAGTTATATGTTTATTAGCCGCAGTAGCACTGGCTTATATTTATGAATAGCTTGGCTGTAATTTGGGTTGAACGAGCCGAGTTTCGAGCCGAGATTAATCGAGTTGAGTCGACCCAGCTCATTTAATTAATTGAACCTAAATCTCTAATAAACTCGACATGTTTAACTTCACGAGTAAAGTCGACCCATTAAATGAGCCGGTTTTAACAAGCCGACTAGCTCATTTGATTTTACGGGTCAAATTGAGCGGTTTCGTTTAATTAAATAAGCCGATATCTCGGCTCAAACTCGACTCGTTTAACTAAACAAGCCGAGAGTTAAACGAGCTGAGTCGAGTCCACTTAAACGAGCTCGAGATATGCTAGCTCACGAGCTCACCGATTCAAATTACAGCCATTTCCTACTATATAATAAATTAACTTTTATATTACGTGTCCAAAAATTTGGTCGAATAATTTTAAACATAGTAAATCTGAGTCTTTTCAATAATATGATATTTCTATTTTGTTATTATATTCATAAGAAAAAATCAACGTAAATATAGCTTTTATTAATAATATACACTACCACATAAATGGTCATTACCAAAACACAAAAGTGATGTTGCCACGAAAAATATTGCCTTATATCAGTATAATCGAATAAAGGAGATATATGGCGACAACATAGTCGAATGTTGCCAAATATGTTGCCTTAGATTCTCTATGCCAACATCTTTAGTGATGTTGCCTTAGACAAATGAAAAATTGTATAAAAAAGCGGGGCAAAAAGCCCGCCATCACAAAAATAGCAAGCCCGCTAAACAAAATAAAAAAGACCCGCTTAGTTAGTGACAAAACGACGTCATTTTATGCCAGAATGACGTCGTTTACTCTGAACAAACAAAAACTCCTGCTCGAACACTTTCACAAAATCATTGTCCTAAACTTCACAAACACAAACTCTCACACACTCTCTCACTCACAAACACTCTCTCACTCACAAATCTCTCTGTTCAACCTCTCCGTTCAACTCTTCCTATCGCCGTCAAAGCTCTTATTCTCTCACAAACACTCGCAACCTCTCCGTTCAACCTCTCGCCATCGAAGCTCTGCATGTAAACACTTCCTCTCGCCATCGAAGCTCCGGGTCGCTGTTTGTTCGTAGAAGCTCTTCCTCTCGCCGTTTGAAAGCTCTGAGTCTCCGTTTGTTCTCTGTTTTGCAGCTCTTCCTCTCTAATTAAAGGTGCAAATCTTAATTTTAATTTGTTAATAAACCCTAATTTTTGGGGTTTTTATAATTTGTTTATAAACCCTAATCTTTGGGGGTTTTTGATTTGTTAATTTTAGGAGGGGGTTTACACCCTAATTTTTGGGGTTTTTAATTTGTTAATTTTGGAAGGGGGTTTAAACCCTAATTTTTGGGGATTTTAATTGTTGTGTGTTATGTTTATTCTTGGGGGATTTGTTAATTTTGGGGTTACACGTGTGCCCTATTTTTTGGGGATTATGTTTTTCGTTTTTCTATTTTTTGTACATGTGTGCCCTGTTTTATATAGTACAGAACATATAGTACTATTTCTTCTCTTTGTATATATTTTGCAATTTATTGGGATTATGATATATATTTTTTCCATCTGTGTTAATGATGTTTGATATTTTATGTTGTGTTTGAAAATTTGATTGAAGTGTTTAATCTAATGTCGTATATTCTGTTTACTTATACGGACAGAGCTTGACTATTAAAATTTTAGTATATTATATACATTATATACTTAACCTAGTTTAATTAAGAAACGATGGTAGCTGAACATACGACTTAGTCTATTCGGACAAGAATTTTAGTTAATATTATTTTTGCAGATTATGGATATTTATTCATAAATAATTAGAGATACAAATATTATGAATAAGTTTGTTATGATTAGATAATATAATATAGGTAAGTGTAAATATATTTATATGTGTATATATATTTGTTACGTATAGAATTAACAACTAAAGTTAGTAAATGTTTCACCTGTAGTAATGAGTGAGGTAGAGAAAATCTGGATAAATCTACCAAGATCAAGTGACGAGTAAATTAATGGGGTCAAAAATTTTGTCAAAAATGCGATGGCTAAATATGCATTCGGCGTTGAATTGAAGTGCCCTTGTGGTAATTGTAACAATAAGATATGGTGGGGTCCAGATGATGTCTTTAATCACCTTGGTTGCAAGGGTCCTTCCCTGGATGTTGTAAAATGGATATACGACGTCTCGAATTTTGGTGATACTGATGTGAGGGATTGCGAAACAAATATAGGGTTTGAAGATGATCTTAGTCAGATGTTGAACCTTACTTACACCAATAGGGAACCTAATTCAGATGCTAGGAAATTTTATCGCCTTATCGAAGACGGGAAACATCCCTTGTATCCTGGTTCCAAAAAAATTTCTAGATTAAGTTTTCTTGTTAGGTTGTACCACTGGAAGTGTCTTAATGGGGTGACGCAAACTGCATTTGGTGAAATGTTACAGTTATTAAAGGAGGCATTTCCTGATATTGAGATACCTACTTCATTTAATTCCGCTAAACACGTAATTAGGGATTTAGGACTTGACTACCAAAAAATACATACATGTCCTAATGACTGCATGTTATAGGAGATAACGAGATCAGTTCAGTGAATGAGTTAGGAACCAAAATTCATGAAACTAGTGAATATCCAATTCTTTCAGGGAGAAACCAGAAAGGGAAAGCGTATCAGTTGTCTGATGATGTATGGACTGCGGCTCATCGGTACATATTGTTTAACTATGATGATAAGGAAGTAGAGGCGCTAATTGAGTAAGTCCTAGAATCCTAGTTTAATTATGTTAATTTAAGTATTTATTGCTAACTTAATTTAAATTATTTAACATACTGTATATTTATATATTGTAGGCAACATCGTTCATTATTTGACGTAAATGCAAAGTTGAATAAGTACAAAAGAGCAAGAACACACACAGATGAAGTATGCGAGTGGTTCAAGACTGAAATTGGAAAATGGGTATAGGTTCCGTACCAAAAGTAGAGATAAGAAGTGCATAACACAAAATAGCGACGTTTATCTAACCGCCTTAACCACCAGTTTCGCTAGTGTAAAGGACCAAAAACCAACAACCGGGGAGGTTACTTATTATGGTTCGATTGAGAAAATAATTGAGGTTGACTATTGGGGCTGTCTTAATACGGTTTTGTTTAGGTGTACCTGGTATGCTGATGAGAAGGATCATTTAGGTTTTATCCGAGTAAACTTTAACAGGGTTTGCCAAAAAAAGACCCTTTTGTCATGTCAACACAAGTCCATCAAGTGTTTTACATTGAAGATCATGTTGAAAATCATATTTATTATCCTATTAAGAAGCTGCCAACATACTTTGATGATTCACACGCCGAGAATAGTCCAAGTGAAGATGACATAAATGGGCAGTTTGCACATGATAGGAGGTTTCCAGTTGTTGAAAACCAAGATGATGAAGCGAACTGGTTCAGGGATGATGTCTTGACAAAACAAATTCCGATTGGAGAATTCCAGAAGTGAAAATTAACATATATTAGCTTGTAAAATTTAGGGTTTTTTACCTGAATTGTTTATTCTAGATTGTGCTTGGATTTAAATGGATTTTTTCCCTATTTTTGTAATGGATGATCTTTATTTTTGTTTAATTTAAGAATTGTGCTTGATTCTAATTGTTATTTAATTTTCTTGCTCCTTGTTTAATACTTTGTTTAATTTAATAAGTCTGATTGTATAATGGTCTTGCTCCTTATTTTACTATTTTGTTTAATTTTATTCGTTCTTGTTTTTTTAAGTGAATTAGAGTACAAGTTCAGTTTGTCCTTGTTTTACTTTTTTGTTTAATTTTATTTGTCTTTATTTTTTTAAGTAAATTAGATTACAAGTTTAGTGTGTGCGTTAACTAATCATTTTTGAAATTTGTAATTGTACGATGGGAGGTGACTTTATGACCTTCAATTTGCATCACAAGGGTGAGTTCCACAAAAGTAAATATGCTGGCGGAACAGTAAATACAGTGAAGGACTTCGAGCTTGATGTCTTCTCATATTCGGAACTGATGGAGTGGGTCAACCAACTTGGCTATAAGGAAATTGGAGGAATTTATGTGCAAAAAGAGGAAAACAGTGATGGCTGGGAATTGATTACAGATGATGCTGCCTTAAATGAGTATACTTTCAAAAGCGGGGCTTCTGAACTGGACTTATTTATTGACTACGATGTCGATGAAAATATGCTGGCAATGCGTCAAATGCAACCTCATGTCATTGTAAGGCCCAAAAGAAGCCCCGTTAATCCGAAAGAGGATAATCCTAAAAAGACTCAGTTTCTGACATTAAAGGATATCAATGAAGAGAAGACCAGGAAAAGGAACAAGTCCCGGAAGAAAACACAATCTACTGACAAAGTTTCAAAAGCAGTTGCGATAGAGAGGAAATCTGATAAGTCTGACCTGATGGGAATGTCAGAGTATATGAAAAGATTTGAAATTCCTGATACGAACAAGAATTTGGGGGAAGGGGCTGGGGAAGGACCTGATGGAGGCAATGCTAATGCTTATGAAATCCAAAGAAATAAAAATGTCGAGGAAAATATGAAGACATTAAAGGAACTTGGGATAAAACCGTTGACTGGAAAATTGATCAAAAAGAAAGATGTAAGGCCCAACATAGAGAGTGATGAAGATGAAAGTGAATATCGCTGCCCAGAAAAGGATTTGGACCGAGAAAGTAATGAGGAAGAGCATATTGTTAAGCCAAAGGTATAATTCAGAATTAAATGATGTTTATTATCAACATCATGTTTAATTACGATTATATTATTAACATATATTTTGTTTAGGGTGAGAAAAAGGCTGAGAAGGTTGTGGTTAAGACTGATGGCCCAAAAACACGTTCTCGGACATCTAAAATGTCACTTCCATGTGACAAACCGGTGAACACGGTAGAGTCTGAGGTAAAAAAATAAAAAATTGAACTTAGTAATTAATGTCTCTTTCAGGAGAATGATGCTTCTGAAGTTCCTATTGTTCCTATTGTGGAGAAGCTGAAGCAACTAAAAAATCGCGGTCCTGGTACGATGGAGAGATATTTAGAATTACGTAAGCGTGAAAAGGAGGCTGAAATGGAGGCTGAACTGGAGGCTAAAATGGAGGCTCAAATAGAGTCCCTATATGATATATTTCAGTCTCAACAAGCTCAGGGTAATATTCTCCATTTCACTCTTATTTCGTACGCCTTGGTAATTAATTGTATGCTTACAGTTTTCTTATTTTTTAGCAGATGCACCTGCAGAAAAAATTAAAAAGCCTCGAGGGAAGTCAAAAATGAAGCATGTCCATACACGAGGTGAGAAGAGAGAGATCGTGTTGTCAAAGTTGGGCCAACCAATATCAGATGATGATCGCTTGCTATCTTAGTTTAGTAATTTTTTTGGAACAATGGTAAGGGAGTTTGTTTCTCTGACATGTCGTACGTGGTCTGAAGTTCCTGATAAAAAAATCTTATGCAAATATGTCAAGGTAAATTATTATATCATCTGCTCAAATAATCTTCTGATAATTACTTGTTATCATTATTTACTTTCAGATTACATTTCTTCGTATAATTTCTGGAAGGATTGATAAATTGTGAAAGTTTTCAACCACCTTCGTAAAACATAATTAAGCATCTAATATGATCAATTCAAACTGAAATTTGAATAATCAAGATTAATCATAGTACTTTATTTAGGAAAAGCGATCCTTGCGTGGAAAACTAATTATGGTAATTAAGCGTCGAATTTAGTTTTGTTTTGATCAAAATGAAACTACAAAATTGCAAGTGAAAATGCAATTATTGGACAAGTACATCATTTCACATCAGAAAAATATTGGGATTAGTTTACTTGATTTTTTTGAATTTCTTGAATCAGGTTCTTACCTGATTTTACTTGATTTGTTTCGTGTTTAGGACAAGTACATCATTTCCGAGGAGGGGTATAAATATGTAATGACAATAATGCATGATCAGTTTAGGGGGTATAAAGCTTCCATCAAGAAGGATCATTACAGTAAGTATGATACCGATGAGTTAAGGTTGCAAAACATGCCTAGGGAGGTTCCTTGGAAATATTTTAAGATACTTTTGAATTATTGGGGTGATGAAAAAGTCCAGGTAACAAATATATTCATCCAATACTTTTTAATTTTATAATTAATATCGCATAATTAATCAAATCAACCAATTAAATTTGTTATTGTGTCATATAAGAAAGTGCCTGAAAAAATGCAGAGGCCCGAAACAAGATAACAGAAACACATACTGTTGGGCCTAGGAGTTTCACGCAAGTCTGCCATAAAATGGTAAGTCAAAATATTTGTTTCCGCTGTTTATTATAATTTCCGCAATTCCGCAATTTTTAAATCAAATTTTTTGTCATATATGCAAGGAAATTGAGAGGGAGCGCCTTGCTAAACCTGTTGAACAAATTGTACCAATATCAGATGCTGAATTTTACGTTAAAACACGCAAAAGAGATGCCAAACGAGAATATAAGTTACCTACTGATGTGGTTGAAAAGAAGATTATAAGTTATCTTTCCGTAATTAAATATATTTGCTGCATTTTTTAAATATTATTGTTTTAACTTTTCTTTTTGCAGGAGGATGTATATATTTGCTGAAAAGATTAGGGATGAACTTAAGCAGGAGACGGAAGAGAAAATGGATCGGAATGTTCGAGAGCTTCGAGACAGTATCAAGGTGATGTTGTCAAAGTTGGCGAAAAAGAATCCGGAGCTGCAGATTGATATTGAAGAGCTGAGCAAGCTGCAACAGCCAAGTGAGCAGCCACCAAGTGATGCAACTGGAACAAGTAAGCAGCCACCAAGTGATGCAACCGGAGCAAGCAATTCCAGTCCTTGATCGTGCATATTGTAGTTATAATGATGTCTTTTACGATATTAGACCATATATGGTACTTTTTTTAAAAATGTTCTTGTGGTCGTAGACTGTAAATGAAGTACTTCGTTTTATTTAAATAGAATCAAGTCGGAATGTTGGAATTGATATTGGCATTATGTAGTGCTTGTATGACTGAAAGTATGTATTCAAGTTTTCTAAGTAGTTCTTGACTTGGCTTGCATCTGGGGATTTGGTTTTTGTGTTGTTGTGGTTGGATTGGAACTATATTGGGATGTTATAATTTAAGCAAGAACCTGTCAATTTTTTTTACCAAACATGTTGCCTTAAACTAAAATAATGTTGGCAAAAATAAATTAAAAGATGTTGCTATAGTCAGGTAAGTGTTGGCAATGATAAGAAATGTTAATAAAATTGGTGTTGCTATAGACTCGGACTGTGTTGCCATAAGAATGAAGGCAACATCAAACTTGTGTTGCCTATAAAAACCGAGTGTTGCCATAAGCTTAAAGTCAACATGAGTTCACATTTTACTATTGACATTATAATGTTGTCATAGAGGTCTACATCAACACATTTTTGGTGTTGGCATTGTTCTGTAAATGAGTTGCCTTAAAATTGACCAAAGGTCACATGCAAATTTCCAACACCCTCAAAATTGACCAAAGTGTTTCCTTAAGCTTTGTGGCAATATTTTTTAGCATTTTTCACATTTTTTTTGATGTTGGTGTAGGCCATTTATGTGGTAGTGATATGTTAACAATATTTGGTTAAAAGTTACAAAGGAAAAAATGTTTTTGCTAAAAGTACGAAAGAATAATTATTTAGGTCATATGATTGTTATTTTAAATTTTGATCGACAACTTTCACTAATATTACTTTAATAATTTATTTTTTTAACATAAAAAACAGTCAATTTATATGACTTTCTTAACTCGTAGGATATAAAATTTAAAAACCTCAAAAACAGTCACGTAAAATAGGACAAATTAGGTAAATATTAAAATATCCAAATGTGCAACTATAAGTTAAAATATTCTATTGAATATTAAGAAATTGTTATTCCAAATGGCTATTATCCAAGTTCATATTCACTAAAATTGACCACAAACTTAACAATTTAACATACAATAACGCTGTATTCCCACACATAACACAACTCTATGTTATCAGAAAATCAATACTTAAATTTTAATCTATTGATTAATTTTTCACTGGAAGCAGCTTTTGAGTTTAGCAAGGTTCAGAGGTTTATCAAAGAGGTGATCCAACCCGGCCTCCATAAAACTTTGCTTTAGAGATGCATCATTGCAGGCAGTGGCTCCTATTATCTTGCAGTCCACTCCCATGGCCCGTAACTCTGCGGTGGCCTGAAATCAAACAATATAGACATCTAAATTTATTTATATTGGCAAATATTATTAGTTAAATTGAAGAACTATCCTGGATACCATTCACCACCGGCATTTCCAAATCCATAACTATAACATCGAAATGCCCCTTTCCAGCTTCATACATAGCTACAACTTCCACTCCATCTTTAACCGAGGAAACTTCAAACTCCATGGTACTCAGGTGTTTTGTGGTGATCATTCTAACTATGGAACTATCATCAACAATAAGAGCAGATGCTCTTCTCTTAGCCACCGTCGAGCTTCCTGCTTCAGTGGCCATGCGTACAATAATCTGTGATCAAGAAACAGAACATAGATATTAAATTCTTACAAATTACTATAAAAACGGGGAAGTGACAATTTCAGATGTTCATGCATTCATGCAATAACCCGAGAAGAATAGAGAGTAACATTACCTATCTGGTGATTGATAGCTGCTAAACTGATGACAATAGCAATGGAGGAATTTCCGTTTTATAGGTTTTATACGCTTAGAGATGAGTATTTGGATATTTTGAGATTGTGAATTAAGAAAATCCTGATATAATATTTTATAAATGCATAACTTATTAAAATCTCTAAATTAATGGGGATTTTATTCAGAATTTTATATATTTTAGGTGGATTTGGATCTTTTTAACATCAAAATCTATCTATATTTGTGACTGGTTTTCTATAAAAAAATATAAAATAGTAGATATTGATATTACACTGAATCTAAATCTTTGGGTTTTATAAATATGATAAATTATTGTTGTAAGCACATTTACATTATGCAGCATATTGTGAGATAATGTAAATATTTTTTTAGATATATGTTTTTATTTATTTTTTTCTTCAACTATTTGTTTTGAATTTTTAAATCAAAAACCTGAGCCTCTGTTTTTTTTAATTTAATTTATATACACCGCATTGGTTGTCAATTAAATTACGCAAACAAATGGCTCCTAGTGAAATAATTTACATTGGTTGTTCATTTTCTTAACGTGGACTCATTTATTTATGGATTACACGTACTTCCAAGAATATAAAAATTAGTAATTATTTATTTATTATTTTATAGTATAAATGTATATATATTCTATAAAGTGCCTCTTTAAAAAAGATTAAGTACCCTTTATTGTAGGTGAATTTTCATATTTTGCATCAACTTTAATTTTATTTATAGTTATATGAGTATAACTTGGACATTAAATGACTAAAGCGTGAAATAAAAAATTAAATATTAAAAAAAATTGAAAATTTTAATAAAAATGATAAAGAAATTGAATTTGGACCGTCTTAACATACTCTCATTAAGCACATGAAGCACAGAAAAGTTAGACTCTACATCCACTGCAGCTTAATTACATCCTAACTTTATATAGTCAATGCAATGCACAACTTAATGTTTAAGAAGCTGAGAAATTGTACTGTCTCTTGTAATTTGATAGTTCTGCAATAATAGATTTCTAATTCCACTACTATTATTTTGAATATTGTTCCTGTATTTGAATAGAGTAGGTCTTTTTATAGTTAAATACATTTTCCCTCTCTTTCTAAACAACCATGCAGCAGTCTAATAGTCAACAATAACATTCTATTGCTTACTTTTAACAATTATTTTGATATTTTTAGAATTAATTCATCTAAACCGAGTCTGATGAGATAAATCAAGAGTTGATCTTTTTTCCCGTTATTTGCTTGTAGTTCATCCTGATATTTTGTTCATTTGTTTATCATTTTTAATGTACAAATGAGGAGGGTTAAAAATTTCACCCTTAAAGACATAGTCCAAAGTAACAATTGATATTAATCAATCAATTAACCGTACCCATGTGGAAAGATATATCTACTACTTTTGCCCTCATTTAAAAGAATGGATAAGTTGTTTTCTCAAAATATCCTGCTTGTGTGTGCTGGTACAAATTAATATACAATAATATAAAAAAATAAAAGTATATAAAAATAATCAGGATAATAACTTAATCCATGATTTTCTTGAGCTTACATATACCATAAACGGCAATTGATATGACATATCCTAGGAAATTTAGAATGAGTTCAGGGAAACAAAAATTGGATTTAGCTTTATATAAAATCGTTGCTATCAATTAAAATATATCGGTCCTACATTTAAATACGATAAGATCTTTGTTTCTCAGAGTTATATCAAAAAAGGTTAAATGTTTGTCTCAAATTTGAATTTAGAAAAGACAAACCAAGGTGGCGATACCAAAATTAGCAAACAACATTGTCATTTGTTTCTTATCCCATTAAATCATTGATTTAATTAAGTGCAATTATTGTACTAGTACCCCTCTGATACCAATGGTCCTTAATTACCAAAGATCATGAATCCTAATCAGGTACTGTGCCCTTGGATATTAAAGTTTTTGTTATCAGCCAGCCCAATAAAAATGAAAATATGTTAGAAAAAAATATAAGGCAAAAGATGTTACTCAATCATTTTCCCAAGAAAAAACATCTAATATATAATTTGAAAATAATCAAACTAATTTTATTTGTTACAGATGTGAGCAAAAATTATATTTCCCTACATTTCTCATGCATGTCAATTGTATGTTATAGTTTGGTATGCATAGACTGTGAATACAATCTGTGATTAATACATATAAATCAAATAAGTGTGTGCGTGAGTAAACGAAATCAAACAGAGAAAGAAAGGATATAACCAAATGGAGATCCTCGAGTCCAGTTGAAACTGTCTCCTTAAAGCTATTTCGCCTCTCACCGTATGTGCGAGTCAATAGCCTCCCAGGATAAAACGAGATACCAGTATAATCGATAGATCGAATATACTCTCAGCGAACTTCAACTAAGCCCGAGAACTATCACCGGAATATTGGAAAAATTTAAGACTAAGGAGAGCGAAAATGAAAGAGATGACTCTTATTCCCTTAACTTAATAAAACTGATGCCCTAAGACTTTATTGATAAAGAGAGGCTTGAAAGGACTTGTTTTTCTTTTCGATGTGGTACATGGTATTTATCAGAAAAACTAAGGAATAGGTTTGTGCTACTCTCGATGTGGTACAAAACCACTTTTCATATTAAAAGGTAAAACTTTGGAACATCAGTTCTCATTTACCTTTTACTCATTTTGAGCGTGTAAATATGCGTTGGAATCCCCTCGAAGAGGAGAATACGTTCCAATAAATACATACCACTAACACATAATGTGTCTCACTCATATAGAGTCTCAAAATGATTCACAACTTAGTCTAAAATACTAAGTTTGTCCAACAATCCCCCACAAATGAGATTGATGGTCCAGTCGCATACACCACATAGACAGACAGATGCGGAGCTTGACTTGGTGATAGTTCCGGCGGTCAGATATATCATACAATAGGTAGAGAATGCTCATTGAACCTTCGCTCAAATAAGTATATCGACTTTACTGGTAGACAGTATGACGCGATGTCCTTGAACTGTTCGACCGTTTGTGTAAACGATGACATACTCATCACTATATCTTTCCTGACTCATTCAGTTCTCATGATTATGTCCATTTTGGCCATGGAACATCGTCACGGTTCTGCAGGAGTTTTTAAAGAATTGTGCCTCGCAATTCTCCTTTGAAGCGGTCCCACTTCTCTCCCACATAGGTGATCTTTATCTTATAGAGTAACCCGCGTTTACTGAACTGAATTCCATGCGTTCACGCCTGAACTCCATGTATTTATCAAAGATCATTAAAAGCTCAACGCTTAACCTCGTACCTTACGGGTCTCACTATTTCCTCATCATAGGAACAGGCTAGGGGTTACCCCCACAGTGATTTGGTCATCATGATTTAGTCGTCCCATTGAACCAAGTTCTTGGGATCTCCAGTCAGCAATGGTTGGGTGTCCACCATGATGCCGTTAAGCAGTAGGCTTAAGCCCCATCCCTCTCGATGATTTCTCAACCACTTCTTTTGATAACCCTTTGGTTAGTGGATCCGCGATATTATCTTTTGACGGTATATAGTCAATAGTGATAATTTCGGTTGAGATTAATTGTCTAATGGAACTATGTCGTCGTCGTATATGATGAGACTTTCCATTATACATCGTGCTCTGTGCTCTGCCAATAGCGGATTGACTATCACAATGAATCCCTATTGCAGTTACAGGATTTGACCATCTTCGAATATCCTCCAGAAACTGACGTAGATATTCGGCCTCTTCGGCACATTTATCTAGTGCCACAAACTCAGCTTTCATCGTGGAATGAGTTATCACCGTTTATTTTGAGGATTTCCATGATATTGCCGCTCCAGCTAATGTAAACACATAGTCGCTCATAGACTTAAGTACTTTCTTGCTAGATATCCAATTTGCGTCAGTATATCCTTCTAATACTGCTGGGTATCTGCCATAGTGCAGTCCATAGTCTCGAGTTCCCCTCAAGTACCTTAGTACCCTTATGATCGCTTTCCAGTGATCAGCTCCCGGATTACTCGTAAACCTACTCAACTTGCTAATTGAGTATGCAATGTCTGGTCTTGTATAACTCATGAGTTACATCAGACTACCAATTATCCTCGAGTATTCCAATTGGGAAACAGTTACACCTTTGTTCTTGGATAGGTGCAAAGTCATATCCACAGGTGTCCTAGCTTTCTCAAAGTCATCCTTAAGAAACTTCTCAAGGATCTTGTCAACATAATGTGGTTGACTTAATGCAAGACCCTCTGATGTTCTAGAAATTTGAATTCCCAGAATTACATTTGCTAGTCCCATGCCTTTCATGTTGAATCTTAATTTCAACATGTCATTGGTAGATTTGATCACTTTATAATTGCTTCCGGTAATAAGTAGATCATCTACATATAGCCACTCTCGTTATCCTTGTAATAGGCACACTATCACATTCATTGATTTTGAAGCCATTAGCCAGTACGACCTCGTCAAATTTTTTATGCCATTTCATAGGCGCTTGCTTCAAACCATACAATGATTTCACCTACAAACTTTCTTTTCTTGTCCTGGGACAACAAACCCTTCGGGTTGTTCCATATAGATTTCCTCATCTATGTCCCCATTTAGAAAGGTTGTTTTCACATCCATTTGATGTACAGTTAGATTACGCATTGCAGCAATAGCAAACATCATCCTTATGGACGTTATTCTCGTTACAGGAGAATATGTATCAAAATAATAAAGGCTTTTTTGTTGCTTGTATCCTTTAATCACAAGTCTGGCCTTATACTTACGCCATCAGTTTTCAACTTTTTCTTGAAATCCCACTTGCTACCTAATGGTTTGCAACCAGTTGGCAAGTCCACTAGTTCCCAAGTATGATTATGCATAATTGAATCAACTTCATTCTTGATGGCCTCTTTCCACATAGGTCCATCAGGTGAGGTAACCGCCTCCTTATAGGTTTTTGGGTCACCTTCTTCGGGCAAATAGGTCATAAAATCATACCCATAGGATTTCTCTGTTCATTGTCTTTTGCTCCTTCTCACTACCCCACATCTTCGTCTTCACTTTCGTCACTCTCATTATCGTCATCTACAGACTCATGAGTTCGTTTAGACGTCGTAGGTTGTTGGTTTCTTGGATTACAGGGAAACACCGTCTCAAAGAACGAGGCATTCCTTGATTCTATAATGGTATTCTTTTGAATATCAGAAATCTTGAATTCATGAACAAGAAACCGATATGCAGTACTGTGTGGAGGATATCCGATGAAGATACAATCCACAGTCTTAGGACCTATCTTCACCTTCTTTAGTGTAGGGATTAGTACCTTTCCAAGGCACCCCCACACTTTCAGGTGTTGGTAACTTGGTTTCTTTTTCTTCCACATTTCATAAGGACTTACATCCTTATTCTTGCGCATCGTAATATTTAAAATATTATTTGCGCTTAAGATGGCTTCTCCCCACATCGATTGTGGAAGCCCAGAGCTTAACAACATCGCATTCATCATTTCTTTCAGAGTGCGATTCTTCCTTTCAGCCACACCATTTGACTGAGGGGAGTATGGTGCATTGACCTCATGGATTATACCATGTTGTGAACAGAATTCTCCAAATGGTTCAACATATTCACCTCCACGATCATTTCGTATCGTTTTGATTTTCTCAGTCTGTTGTGTCTCAACTTGTTCCTTATAGATTTTAAATTTATCTATAACTTCGTCTTTGCTTTTCAACAAATATACATAGCAGTATTTTGTACAATCATCAATGAATGTAATAAAATACTTGTTTCCTCCTCTTATTGGAGCGAATTTTAAATCACATATGTCGATATGTATTAGGTCTAGCACTTTGGTGTTCCTTTCCACACGTTTAAATGATGATCTCGTTAATTTTGCCTCAACACAAGTCTCACACTTATGTTTTGAATCGATAGTAAGTTTAGGTATGTATTCTTTTGCACTTAAACGTCGTAAAGTGTCATAATTTACATGTCCTAATCTAGCATTCCATAAATTAGGAGACTCAAGCAAGTAAGCAGAAGAATTTTTCATTTCATTATCGTCAATAACGGACATTACATTGAGCTTAAAAAGCCCATCGGTTAAATAACCCTTGCCTACAAATATACCACTCTTAGACAAAATAACTTCATCTGACTTTATTACAATGCGAAAGCCATGCTTACTCAATAGAGAAGCAGACACAAGGTTCTTGCAAATATCAGGCACATAAAGTACATTCTTCAAAGTTAGATTCTTCCCAGAGGTCATCTCCAGGATCACCATGCCTTCACCCTCAATGGTAGAAGTTGCTGAATTCCCCATGTAGAGCTTCTCACCAGCATCGGAAGCTTTAAGGCTAGAGAAAATCACCTTGTCTGAGCAAACATGCCTAGTAGCACCAGTATCAATCCACCATTCATGGGGATTAGAACCGACCAGGTTCACTTCAGAGACCGTAGCACAGAGGTCTATATCACCCATCTCCTTGGAGATATTCTCTACCATGTTTGCTTCTTTCTACTTGTTGGGCTTCTTGGGCTTCTTGCAGTCAGAAGACCTATGACCAACTTTATCACAATTGTAGCACTTCCCCTGAAATTTCAACTTCGAAATCCCTCCTTTGGGTGTCAGCTTTGCCCCTTTACTAGAATTAGTCTTATTAGGCTTGGAGATTTGAGCATGCTCCACCATATTTGCCTTCGCAGTGGTAACATTAACTTTCTTCTCGGACTCTGTATTGTCTTCTTCAATACGAAGTCTAACAATAAGATCCTCCATTGACATCTCCTTTCGCTTGTGCTTAAGGTAGTTCTTGAAATCTTTCCATCCAGGTGGAAGCTTTTCAATAACAGCAGCAACTTGGAAAGACTCACTTATGACCATTCCCTCAGCATGAATGTCATGAATGATCACCTGCAGTTCCTGCACCTGACTGACCACAGTCTTAGAGTCTGTCATCTTATAATCAAGAAAGCGGCCAACAATCCACTTCTTTGCCCCAGCGTCCTCGGTTTTATACTTATGGTCAAGTGACTCCCATAAGACCTTAGTTGTTGGCTTCGCGCTGTATACGTTATACAACGAGTCAGACAAACAATTTAATACATAGTTCCGACAGATGTAGTCGGAGTCCTTTCAAGCATCAGCAGCATACACAGTCTGCATGTTACTCTCAGCAGTGAGCAACGGTGGTCCTTCCTTAAGGAAGCTATCCATATGCAACGTGGTTAGATAAAAGTGCATCTTTTGTTGCCAACGTTTGAAGTTTGTTCCGTTAAACTTCTCAGGTTTTTCAGCATGTGCAGCAGGCACAGTATGCATAACAGGTGCAGCAGGCACCACAGGTGGAACAGATGGTACGTGCGTCTGTACTACAGGTGTATGCACACCAGTAGGCACCGCAGGTATGATCGGAAGAGTGAATCCTGTCGATATATGTCCAAGAGGAACACTAAACTGTCCAATGACAGTGTGTCCCACAGGCACATGTCCCGAAGGCACATGTTCAACAGGCGTTTGACCCCCATCAGATCATACGATTCGTGTGTTAGGGTTAATCGGCTGCTGGTGAACCCCATCAGATCCAGTGATCTGTGCGTTGGGATTAGCCGTCATGTTCATCGGATCGTTCACAGTTTGGTTCTCCATCGATCTGTTATTCAACAAAACAAGCAGATACAGATGTATCAGTCACAGATGTATAAAATATAATAGCTTTAAGATTTTGAATACAATCTGCGATTAATACATATAAATCAAATAAGTGTGTGCGTGAGTAAACGAAATCAAACAGAGAAAGAAAGGATATAACCAAATGGAGATCCTCGAGTCCACTTGAAACTGTCTCCTTAAAGCTATTTCTCCTCTCACCGTATGTGCGAGTCGATAGCCTCCCAGGATAAAAGGAGATACCAGTATAATTGATAGATCGAATATACTCTCAGCGAACTTGAACTAAGCCCGAGAACTATCACCGGAATATTAGAAAAATTTAAGACTAAGGAGACCGAGAATGAAAGAGATGATTCTTGTTCCCTTGACTTAATAAACCTGATGCCCTAGGATTCTATTTATAAAGAGAGGCTTGAAAGGACTTGTTTTTCTTTTCGATGTGGTACATGGTATTTATAAGAAAAACTAGGGAATAGGTTTGTGCTACTCTCGATGTGGTACAAAACCACTTTTCATATTAAAAGGTAAAACTTTGGAACATTAGTTCTCATTTACCTTTTACTCATTTTGAGCGTGTAAATATGAGTTGGAATCCTCTCGAAGAGGAGAATACGTTCCAATAAATACACACCACTAACACATAATGTGTCTCACTCATATAGAGTCTCAAAATAATTCACAACTTAGTCTAAAATACTAAGTTTGTCCAACATGGACATGGTCCAAGAGTTGACGGCGCACTCAACCTAGATAGCCTAACAAGAATTTCAATAAACTAAAAATATAGATGTACCTAAATGAACCGAAAGCCAAGCTTTTTTCATGCAACTCAACACTTGGGCCCGGGTTACTTAAAAAATTTAACTTGTAATTTAAAGTTA
This sequence comes from Apium graveolens, assembly GCF_009905375.1. Classification (NCBI taxonomy): domain Eukaryota; kingdom Viridiplantae; phylum Streptophyta; class Magnoliopsida; order Apiales; family Apiaceae; genus Apium; species Apium graveolens. The sequence continues at coordinate 271,567,592 of NC_133655.1, read as the reverse complement.
AAAAATGTCATATAATTTATCATAACTAATAAGTTATTTTTCCGTTTGGATAATTTTACTTATAAGTGATGATGTGTTTGGTAATTATAACTTATAAGTTATTTTTATTAAAAAAATCAAAATTTTATTGTAATAATTTAATACATAAATATAAATTCCAGAAAATAAAATTTTAAACATGAAAATTATATGATTTTATATGATTGTTTTGACTTTGTACACATTTTAAAATCTTTTGAGTATTTCATTATATTTAGAATATTGTTTTTTGAATAAAAAATATAAAGAAAATTATAATTTACCAAAACCATTTTTAAAACTAATGAGAGCATTCCTTATCGTAACACTAACATGCAAGGTGGATCATATGAAGAAAGTTTTTTATTAAAAATAAAAAATTACAAGAACGCCAAAATAAAATAAAATATGAAGTAGAATTATGCTCCTAGCACAAGTGAGTAAAAATTAAATAATAATGTACCTTCGGCCCACTTTCATATTATCAGCATTTTTAAGGTGACTGGGCCATTTTAAGATGTTAGCCAAACAGTATAACTAAACAAATAAGGTTTTACCCATTTAAGGCGGCTTAAATGGTAACACAAATTGGCACTTTGTTCCTATATGAACCGTGCCATTTTATAATGGAGTTGAGGTTGATTTGATATAATTAGAATTACAAATATATTTAAGGCCACCAACTCAATAACTTATCGTATAAAATAAAATATAAAATATACTCTCTCATGTTCATATAAATAAACTTATATAGACAAAGTAATGTCTTGCATCATTGCAAGTGTCTTGTTTAGTTGACAAGGGTATTATCAAAATCTTGTATATTTCTCAGTTTATTTTCAAAAACCAACAAAGCCTAACATTATGTGTTTGGAGGAAATGTATGCACGACTAGCATTAGAAGAGGAAGATGGCGAGGGATTAATTGTAATACCCGGGATATATCGTGTAATTATTTTTGCTTAATATATGTGTTCAGTATCTATTCTGTGAACTAATTGTTAAGTGTTAGATGCGTTTGGATGTTTAAAAATATTATTAATTGAGTATTTTAATTTTTATATTTCCAAAATAAAATATGGATGATTGTCATATCTTCCTAATTATTTTTATGTTGATTTATGGATTTATAAGGATCATATGAAATTTATAAAATCTTTTTCTGGGTATTTAAAATCTATTTTATAAAAAAGGGAACCAACCGACATCATCCGTTGTTACGTTTTTGGAATCCGAAACTCTTCCGAGAACTCCTACCTAACCTAATTGTAATATTCCGAGCATATTTCATGTTTCGACTTTTTCGATCTGGAGTACGGTTTGTCTAGCGCGGGTCCCGGCACAACATTTTCGATAAAATATTCGTTTCGATAAATCAATAAAACTCATATTTTCGATAAACGGAAGCTTTTTATTAAACTATCCCAATTATCACCTCGTAGTACATGTAACCAGGCACTGAGACCAAGACCGAGTACAAATTGTATTGATCTAGATAATTATCCCGAAAACTGATATCGTTTCGATCAGTTTTATAAATAAACGTATCGTTTTATATCCGTAATGATCCAACGGGATACTAATTTTCCATAATTATAAAAAGCCTTTCCCCGTATTTTATTTCATATCAAAAATCATTTGCAGACAGTTAATTATATAATTTTCCAGAGAAAAACCCTATATTCATATAATCTTTCAAGAAACAAACAGCAAAAGGAAGGTGTTATTGATCTTTGTTTTCAAAGCTCGAGTACTCAATCCAAAGGTCTTGAGGTGTTCTATCAGATTCTGTGTTCCAAATCACTGCAGAAATCAAGGTTTATTTTCTGAAAAATTATTTATTTTCGAATTAATTTTATTAAAAATATGATTTTTTTGTTCGGATAATTGTTTGTATGATTTCATGCTTGCATGTTGTAGAGCTTGTTTTCCTGATGATTTTCATATGTCATACGTCTAATTTGGAGTTCAATAACATGTTCAAAATTGAGTTTGATTTTCGAATTTTGAAATTAGGGTTTATAACCTGTATGAATGTTTTCAATTGAAATTTGGGGCTTTTTGATTTAGGGGTTATTAGCTGTTGATTTATAGTGGATTATGTTCCTTATGAAATTTGCAATCGATTGGTATATAGCTCGTTAACAGAGGATGCTTGAATCGTAGGGAGTTGTCTTTTTAAGTTTTCGTTGTTTCGCCGGAAACCGGCGATGTTCTTGGCCAATTTCCGGCCATGTCTGGGGTTATTGATATGTTTTGATTGCATGAATCGATTCCTGGTTGTCTGTAGATGTTATCTGGAGCTTGTGGTGGGGTGAGGATGCTGGGAACGCATTCTCCGTCCATCCCCGAAGTTTTTCGGGCAACCTTTGTTAAAATTGCAGTTTAGTACCTTATCTTTTAAAAACGATGAAGTTCAGTCCCTGAACTTTCCAGAGTTTTCAAAAATAGGATTCCTGTTTTAAAATTATTCAAAAATCTTATTTCCTATTTATTTTTATTATAAAAATTCGATTTTAATTTCTGAAAATTCCAAAAATTATTATTTTAATTCTAAAAATTATTTTTAATTCAAAAATAAATCTGAATTAGTTAGTTAATTAATTTCAGTTAATTTTTAATTGATTAATTGGTCAATTAATTCAGAAATTAATTGGTTAATTGATTTAATTAATTATTAATTGATTTTAATTAATTATTTAATTGGATTTAATTATTTAAAAATGATTTAAAAATTCCAAAAAATAGTTTCGAGCTTTAAAATATTATTTTAAATTATTTCCAAGGCTCGATAATTATTATAAAATAGTTTCAAAGCCAGAATTGACTAACCGAACCCTGTTTATTATTCCGAAATTGATCCAACGGCCCGTTTTAGTTCCGAAAAATGTTTTTAAAATCATTTTAAATACCAGAAAGCTTGCTTATGACCCGAGACTTATTTATAAATGATATATTATTGATTATGTGACGTGCTATATGTTATATGTGACTTGTTGATTGACGGTCGGTCTGTATATTCGATATTTACTTGTTTATTGCGTAACTTTCAATCCATTAATCGAATTTGGGTGAAACGAAGGGTAAATAGAAGTATGTGTTGAATAGAATCGTATGAGTTAAATATTGATAGATGCATATGATATGTGAGCAGAAGTGGCAAGACGTAGGAAAGGAAAACAGGTAGTTGAGGAATAAGACGGTTGTGATTGGAAGCGAGTGCAGTGTAGTAAGGTAGTACCAGGCAAGTGTTCTGAAATTTCTCGAGATATTGTATTGATTGATATTGTGGTTTTACATTGCGAGTGCTTTGAAGCACTAAACCCTAAACCTTGATTCCAGTTATTGATCTTGAGCCGTAAACCTGATTCTTTCCAGACCATTAATTGTTGTATACCCAAATACGAACCTCAAATTTACGATACTAATCCAAAAATACATACAAACTAAATATTAAACATTGAACCAAATTGCATACACAATCAAACCATTGTATCTTATGCTTTGAAAGAAAAAATCCTTGGAACCCTGAAATATTGATTCCTTTGTTATCCAATTCTTTTACTACCTAGTAGCCAAGCTTTGGAAATGCCATATTGATCCTTTTACAGATTGGAACCATTTTCATTATTGAACTTTCACTCTTGTTAATGATCCTGTTCATGGTTTATTACTGCTTATTCCTTTATTATGGTAGAATTGGATTATTTTAATAAAATTGTGCACCAGATTCGTGGTCAGACCATATAATGGTCAAGTTAGGCCAATGTGTGTCTTGGATCCAGTTGTTAGAGCAGTGATGTGTGTTTTGCTCGGGGGTTAGTGCGTGACTGATCAGCAACCTAACCTTGGTTTTTAAAATAAAAATATAATATCCAATTCTAAATCATAATCAATAGTTCACTTGATATCATAACCATATTTACCTGATGATCATTATTCTCAGTTTTTTCATTGTGACTTGCTGAGCTAGTTAGCTCATTTATGCGATATTGTTTACGTTCTTTCCAGTTAAAAAGGAACCGGTTGGTACCGAGGATCCCCAGTCCAGCGCGAGAACTAGGGGTTCGGGTTGATCGATCTAAGCTAGTAGGCCTCTTTTGGAATAATTTAAGTTTGTAAGAGTTTGTAATAATGTTTAATACTCAGTTCTGAGTTTGGAATAGTTGGGATTTGAACGTTTGTAATATAATTAGGTGTGTTTGGCTTGTGTGCATACTTTAACCTGTTGTGGTCCGTGGTAGTTGGTAAGTAGGGTCGCTGCATATTATTATTATTTTTATCATTGGCATAAGCATGTTATTAATAAGGTGTGTGTGTGGGGACCCCAAACTTCTGACCCGGGTTTGGAGGGCGCCATAGTAATTGTAGGGGAAACGGAGAATGTGCAGCAACAACTAACGTTTATATTGATTGGGAGATTTTCATCGAAGAAAAACAATAATTTCCAGGCTATGCAGAATGTTATTGCATCTATGGTGGGCGACCAAGGGAGGGTATGGAGGTTCATGACTTTGGTAGATGGCGGTACTTATTTGTATTCTTTCAGAGTCTGGATCTTCAAAAAATGATTGACGGAGGAACTTGAACTTTTGAACAAAGTTTACTGTTGCATCATATATTGGAAAATGGTGAAGACGCTCATCTGGCTAAGTTGAACAAAATGGAGATATGGGTTCAAGTTTATGATATACCCATAGTTATGCTATCAAGTAAATTACTGGGGAGTATAGGAACTATGTGGGTGCGTTTGTTAAAACAGATCCTCGGAATTTAAATGCAGGATGGAAAATGTTCTACCGTATTCGGGTTATAATGGATGTTGAGAAGTCACCAAAATGAAGAATGAAAGTTAAAAGGGAGGGTGATGAGTGGACATGGGTGAATTTTAAATATGAACGATTGAGTAGTTTCTGCTTTGTGTGTGGCTTGATAGGTCATTCTAATAGAGATTGTGGGATTGTCTATGCAAATTTTGATAAAGTTATTGAAAGATCGTATGGGACATGGTTAGAAGTTCCTGTTAGAGGTGGGAAAAGTCAAAATATTGGAGCACCTTGGTTGCGTAATGGAGGTGAGGGAGGACAGAGCTGGTGATCGAATTCTGGCGACTTCCAGTCAACAACCGCTATGAATAATGGGCCTCGGGTGAGAGATTCATGGAGATAGATGGACGTATAGCCAAGATTATAGGAGAGACAGGTGTAGTTCAGTTCAGTCAAGAAAATTGAAGGAGTAAATTACAGGATATTGGTTCTATAATTAAGGAAGGCATAAAAATGAGCGGAAAAAAAATGAAAGTGAAATTGTTATTATTGATTCAAGACGTAGGCGGGAAAACGAGGAAAATAATGTGGACTTAAAGGTGGACTCGGAAGTAAACTCAACTGAGCTCGATATGTGAAAAGAACTTATCGTAGGTTAGGTAAACCACGTACAATTCGTTTCTTAAAAGAACTTACCCATCAAATAAAGCCTAATATTATTTTCATGTCTGAAACTCTATCAAAGAAGAATAAAATAGTTGAAGTTTGTAAAACCATAAATTATGCAGGTTGATGGTCTATTGATGCCCAAGGTCATAGTGGAGGTTGGGCTCTATTTTCGAAGAATGATGGAGGATGTGAAATAAAAGGAGGAGGTACGCATTATATTAATTTCGAGGTTGTTAATGATCAAATAGGGAGATGGCGGTATACTGGTTTTTATGGGTGCCCAGAGCGAGGGAAGAGACAAGAATCATGGAATATATTGAAGGAGTTGGCAGCTAGGTCAAATCTTCTATGGTGCGTTATCGGGGATTTTAACGATATGATGAGTGCAGACGAAAAAAAGAGGTAGGAGACCTTATCCATTTCATTTACTTCAAGGTTTTGTAGATATGGTGAATGAATGTGGGTTAAGGGATTTAGGTTTTGTGGGTGATAAATATACTCGGGAAAAATCTAGCGGGAAGCCGAATTAAATTCAAGAAAGACCTGATAGGGGTCTTGAAAATCAAGTTTGTTGTAATTTGTTTCCTCATGCAGAGTTCAAAGTTTGGAATTAGCTATGTCTCATCACTTATCTTTGCACTTGTGAAGGGTTTTTAGCACATAAACGCAACGAAAACATAAATTTAAATCTTAAAAAACCGAAACCCTTCGCAGGATCCATGCAAAAAATAATATTTAATTCGTAGTTCAGTATGTTTACCTTAAGAAGCTTTACGTTAATGGAAAAATGGAGGTCTTTAATAGCGATCCAAGAATGATGTGGTACAAAACCACTTTTCATATTAAAAGGTAAAACTTTGGAACATTAGTTCTCATTTACCTTTTACTCATTTTGAGCGTGTAAATATGAGTTGGAATCCTCTCGAAGAGGAGAATACGTTCCAATAAATACACACCACTAACACATAATGTGTCTCACTCATATAGAGTCTCAAAATAATTCACAACTTAGTCTAAAATACTAAGTTTGTCCAACATGGACATGGTCCAAGAGTTGACGGCGCACTCAACCTAGATAGCCTAACAAGAATTTCAATAAACTAAAAATATAGATGTACCTAAATGAACCGAAAGCCAAGCTTTTTTCATGCAACTCAACACTTGGGCCCGGGTTACTTAAAAAATTTAACTTGTAATTTAAAGTTAAAAAATGTCATATAATTTATCATAACTAATAAGTTATTTTTCCGTTTGGATAATTTTACTTATAAGTGATGATGTGTTTGGTAATTATAACTTATAAGTTATTTTTATTTAAAAAATCAAAATTTTATTGTAATAATTTAATACATAAATATAAATTCCAGAAAATAAAATTTTAAACATGAAAATTATATGATTTTATATGATTGTTTTGACTTTGTACACATTTTAAAATCTTTTGAGTATTTCATTATATTTAGAATATTGTTTTTTGAATAAAAAATATAAAGAAAATTATAATTTACCAAAAACATTTTTAAAACTAATGAGAGCATTCCTTATCGTAACACTAACATGCAAGGTGGATCATATGAAGAAAGTTTTTTATTAAAAATAAAAAATTACAAGAACGCCAAAATAAAATAAAATATGAAGTAGAATTATGCTCCTAGCACAAGTGAGTAAAAATTAAATAATAATGTACCTTCGGCCCACTTTCATATTATCAGCATTTTTAAGGTGACTGGGCCATTTTAAGATGTTAGCCAAACAGTATAACTAAACAAATAAGGTTTTACCCATTTAAGGCGGCTTAAATGGTAACACAAATTGGCACTTTGTTCTTATATGAACCGTGCCATTTTATAATGGAGTTGAGGTTGATTTGATATAATTAGAATTACAAATATATTTAAGGCCACCAACTCAATAACTTATCGTATAAAATAAAATATAAAATATACTCTCTCATGTTCATATAAATAAACTTATATAGACAAAGTAATGTCTTGCCTCATTGCAAGTGTCTTGTTTAGTTGACAAGGGTATTATCAAAATCTTGTATATTTCTCAGTTTATTTTCAAAAACCAACAAAGCCTAACATTATGTGTTTGGAGGAAATGTATGCACGACTAGCATTAGAAGAAGAAGATGGCGAGGGATTAATTGTAATACCCGGGATATATCGTGTAATTATTTTTGCTTAATATATGTGTTCAGTATCTATTCTGTGAACTAATTGTTAAGTGTTAGATGCGTTTGGATGTTTAAAAATATTATTAATTGAGTATTTTAATTTTTATATTTCCAAAATAAAATATGGATGATTGTCATATCTTCCTAATTATTTTTATGTTGATTTATGGATTTATAAGGATCATATGAAATTTATAAAATCTTTTTCCGGGTATTTAAAATCTATTTTATAAAAAAGGGAACCAACCGACATCATCCGTTGTTACGTTTTTGGAATCCGAAACTCTTCCGAGAACTCCTACCTAACCTAATTGTAATATTCCGAGCATATTTCATGTTTCGACTTTTTCGATCTGGAGTACGGTTTGTCTAGCGCGGGTCCCGGCACAACATTTTTGATAAAATATTCGTTTCGATAAATCAATAAAACTCATATTTTCGATAAACGGAAGCTTTTTATTAAACTATCCCAATTATCACCTCGTAGTACATGTAACCAGGCACTGAGACCAAGACCGAGTACAAATTGTATTGATCTAGATAATTATCCCGAAAACTGATATCGTTTCGATCAGTTTTATAAATAAACGTATCGTTTTATATCCGTAATGATCCAACGGGATACTAATTTTCCATAATTATAAAAAGCCTTTCCCCGTATTTTATTTCATATCAAAAATCATTTGCAGACAGTTAATTATATAATTTTCCAGAGAAAAACCCTATATTCATATAATCTTTCAAGAAACAAACAGCAAAAGGAAGGTGTTATTGATCTTTGTTTTCAAAGCTCGAGTACTCAATCCAAAGGTCTTGAGGTGTTCTATCAGATTCTGTGTTCCAAATCACTGCAGAAATCAAGGTTTATTTTCTGAAAAATTATTTATTTTCGAATTAATTTTATTAAAAATATGATTTTTTTGTTCGGATAATTGTTTGTATGATTTCATGCTTGCATGTTGTAGAGCTTGTTTTCCTGATGATTTTCATATGTCATACGTCTAATTTGGAGTTCAATAACATGTTCAAAATTGAGTTTGATTTTCGAATTTTGAAATTAGGGTTTATAACCTGTATGAATGTTTTCAATTGAAATTTGGGGCTTTTTGATTTAGGGGTTATTAGCTGTTGATTTATAGTGGATTATGTTCCTTATGAAATTTGCAATCGATTGGTATATAGCTCGTTAACAGAGGATGCTTGAATCGTAGGGAGTTGTCTTTTTAAGTTTTCGTTGTTTCGCCGGAAACCGGCGATGTTCTTGGCCAATTTCCGGCCATGTCTGGGGTTATTGATATGTTTTGATTGCATGAATCGATTCCTGGTTGTCTGTAGATGTTATCTGGAGCTTGTGGTGGGGTGAGGATGCTGGGAACGCATTCTCCGGCCATCCCCGAAGTTTTTCGGGCAACCCTTGTTAAAATTGCAGTTTAGTACCTTATCTTTTGAAAACGATGAAGTTCAGTCCCTGAACTTTCCAGAGTTTTCAAAAATAGGATTCCTGTTTTAAAATTATTCAAAAATCTTATTTCCTATTTATTTTTATTATAAAAATTCGATTTTAATTTCTGAAAATTCCAAAAATTATTATTTTAATTCTAAAAATTATTTTTAATTCAAAAATAAATCTGAATTAGTTAGTTAATTAATTTCAGTTAATTTTTAATTGATTAATTGGTCAATTAATTCAGAAATTAATTGGTTAATTGATTTAATTAATTATTAATTGATTTTAATTAATTATTTAATTGGATTTAATTATTTAAAAATGATTTAAAAATTCCAAAAAATAGTTTCGAGCTTTAAAATATTATTTTAAATTATTTCCAAGGCTCGATAATTATTATAAAATAGTTTCAAAGCCAGAATTGACTAACCGAACCCTGTTTATTATTCCGAAATTGATCCAACGGCCCGTTTTAGTTCCGAAAAATGTTTTTAAAATCATTTTAAATACCAGAAAGCTTGCTTATGACCCGAGACTTATTTATAAATGATATATTATTGATTATGTGACGTGCTATATGTTATATGTGACTTGTTGATTGACGGTCGGTCTGTATATTCGATATTTACTTGTTTATTGCGTAACTTTCAATCCATTAATCGAATTTGGGTGAAACGAAGGGTAAATAGAAGTATGTGTTGAATAGAATCGTATGAGTTAAATATTGATAGATGCATATGATATGTGAGCAGAAGTGGCAAGACGTAGGAAAGGAAAACAGGTAGTTGAGGAATAAGACGGTTGTGATTGGAAGCGAGTGCAGTGTAGTAAGGTAGTACCAGGTAAGTGTTCTGAAATTTCTCGAGATATTGTATTGATTGATATTGTGGTTTTACATTGCGAGTGCTTTGAAGCACTAAACCCTAAACCTTGATTCCAGTTATTGATCTTGAGCCGTAAACCTGATTCTTTCCAGACCATTAATTGTTGTATACCCAAATACGAACCTCAAATTTACGATACTAATCCAAAAATACATACAAACTAAATATTAAACACTGAACCAAATTGCATACACAATCAAACCATTGTATCTTATGCTTTGAAAGAAAAAATCCTTGGAACCCTGAAATATTGATTCCTTTGTTATCCAATTCTTTTACTACCTAGTAGCCAAGCTTTGGAAATGCCATATTGATCCTTTTACAGATTGGAACCATTTTCATTATTGAACTTTCACTCTTGTTAATGATCCTGTTCATGGTTTATTACTGCTTATTCCTTTATTATGGTAGAATTGGATTATTTTAATAAAATTGTGCACCAGATTCGTGGTCAGACCATATAATGGTCAAGTTAGGCCAATGTGTGTCTTGGATCCAGTTGTTAGAGCAGTGATGTGTGTTTTGCTCGGGGGTTAGTGCGTGACTGATCAGCAACCTAACCTTGGTTTTTAAAATAAAAATATAATATCCAATTCTAAATCATAATCAATAGTTCACTTGATATCATAACCATATTTACCTGATGATCATTATTCTCAGTTTTTTCATTGTGACTTGCTGAGCTAGTTAGCTCATTTATGCGATATTGTTTACGTTCTTTCCAGTTAAAAAGGAACCGGTTGGTACCGAGGATCCCCAGTCCAGCGCGAGAACTAGGGGTTCGGGTTGATCGATCTAAGCTAGTTGGCCTCTTTTGGAATAATTTAAGTTTGTAAGAGTTTGTAATAATGTTTAATACTCAGTTCTGAGTTTGGAATAGTTGGGATTTGAACGTTTGTAATATAATTAGGTGTGTTTGGCTTGTGTGCATACTTTAACCTGTTGTGGTCCGTGGTAGTTGGTAAGTAGGGTCGCTGCATATTATTATTATTTTTATCATTGGCATAAGCATGTTATTAATAAGGTGTGTGTGTGGGGACCCCAAACTTCTGACCCGGGTTTGGAGGGCGCCATAGTAATTGTAGGGGAAACGGAGAATGTGCAGCAACAACTAACGTTTATATTGATTGGGAGATTTTCATCGAAGAAAAACAATAATTTCCAGGCTATGCAGAATGTTATTGCATCTATGGTGGGCGACCAAGGGAGGGTATGGAGGTTCATGACTTTGGTAGATGGCGGTACTTATTTGTATTCTTTCAGAGTCTGGATCTTCAAAAAATGATTGACGGAGGAACTTGAACTTTTGAACAAAGTTTACTGTTGCATCATATATTGGAAAATGGTGAAGACGCTCATCTGGCTAAGTTGAACAAAATGGAGATATGGGTTCAAGTTTATGATATACCCATAGTTATGCTATCAAGTAAATTACTGGGGAGTATAGGAACTATGTGGGTGCGTTTGTTAAAACAGATCCTCGGAATTTAAATGCAGGATGGAAAATGTTCTACCGTATTCGGGTTATAATGGATGTTGAGAAGTCACCAAAATGAAGAATGAAAGTTAAAAGGGAGGGTGATGAGTGGACATGGGTGAATTTTAAATATGAACGATTGAGTAGTTTCTGCTTTGTGTGTGGCTTGATAGGTCATTCTAATAGAGATTGTGGGATTGTCTATGCAAATTTTGATAAAGTTATTGAAAGATCGTATGGGACATGGTTAGAAGTTCCTGTTAGAGGTGGGAAAAGTCAAAATATTGGAGCACCTTGGTTGCGTAATGGAGGTGAGGGAGGACAGAGCTGGTGATCGAATTCTGGCGACTTCCAGTCAACAACCGCTATGAATAATGGGCCTCGGGTGAGAGATTCATGGAGATAGATGGACGTATAGCCAAGATTATAGGAGAGACAGGTGTAGTTCAGTTCAGTCAAGAAAATTGAAGGAGTAAATTACAGGATATTGGTTCTATAATTAAGGAAGGCATAAAAATGAGCGGAAAAAAAATGAAAGTGAAATTGTTATTATTGATTCAAGACGTAGGCGGGAAAATGAGGAAAATAATGTGGACTTAAAGGTGGACTCGGAAGTAAACTCAACTGAGCTCGATATGTGAAAAGAAAAGAACTTATCGTAGGTTAGGTAAACCACGTACAATTCGTTTCTTAAAAGAACTTACCCATCAAATAAAGCCTAATATTATTTTCATGTCTGAAACTCTATCAAAGAAGAATAAAATAGTTGAAGTTTGTAAAACCATAAATTATGCAGGTTGATGGTCTATTGATGCCCAAGGTCATAGTGGAGGTTGGGCTCTATTTTGGAAGAATGATGGAGGATGTGAAATAAAAGGAGGAGGTACGCATTATATTAATTTCGAGGTTGTTAATGATCAAATAGGGAGATGGCGGTATACTGGTTTTTATGGGTGCCCAGAGCGAGGGAAGAGACAAGAATCATGGAATATATTGAAGGAGTTGGCAGCTAGGTCAAATCTTCTATGGTGCGTTATCGGGGATTTTAACGATATGATGAGTGCAGACGAAAAAAAGAGGTAGGAGACCTTATCCATTTCATTTACTTCAAGGTTTTGTAGATATGGTGAATGAATGTGGGTTAAGGGATTTAGGTTTTGTGGGTGATAAATATACTCGGGAAAAATCTAGCGGGAAGCCGAATTAAATTCAAGAAAGACCTGATAGGGGTCTTGAAAATCAAGTTTGTTGTAATTTGTTTCCTCATGCAGAGTTCAAAGTTTGGAATTAGCTATGTCTCATCACTTATCTTTGCACTTGTGAAGGGTTTTTAGCACATAAACGCAACGAAAACATAAATTTAAATCTTAAAAAACCGAAACCCTTCGCAGGATCCATGCAAAAAATAATATTTAATTCGTAGTTCAGTATGTTTACCTTAAGAAGCTTTACGTTAATGGAAAAATGGAGGTCTTTAATAGCGATCCAAGAATGATGAACGGAAATCCCTAGCAGCTTCTCCTCAAGTGTGAAGCACTCCACCGGTATCCACCAAGAAATTAATTTAATAAAGGAGGACGAGGTGGAGAGAATTAGGGTTACGCAAATTTTTAGGTTGAGGCAAAAATAGGGTTTATAATAGTATATTTATAGGCAAAATTTTCAGCTGAAAATTTTCCCATAAAATATTATTATTAACCCTTTATTATTCTCACTAATAATTAAAACATATTTTAATTATTAATCATTTTTCTAAATACTTTAGAAATAATTTTCTCACTTGATTTAATTTCCAAAAATTAAATTCTTAATTAATAATATTAAGAACTTTTTCTTAATTGATTTATAATCAATTAAATCTTATTTAATCAATTATTAAATTTGCCAATTAATTATTTATTTCATAAATAAATAATTATCAGCCATTATTAATTAATTCATCCACCATTAAATCATTCTCTTTTATGGTGTGACCCTGTAGATTCAATATTAAGCCGGTAGTAGAAATAAATAATAATAAAACTATTTTATCATTATTTATATAAATTCTCTAATTTATTAAATATGATTAATTAATTAATCATATTTATTGTATATCGTGAGGGATACTTCTCAGCATATCGCGACTATCCGGATAATACGAATTCACTGCTTAGAATTCCAAGAACCTATTCAGTGAGTAGTTACCGTACAATCAATTCCTTCTACCCTGCAATGTCACGATTAAATACAATGCATGGAACTTGTGTCAAGCCTATCTTATTTAATCATTTATTTTCCCATTCACTATACTTAGTTCTATTTAATGTAAATTAGAAACTCCTTTCTAATTTCATTCACTTTGGCCAGAGATTCCTGAACTAGCATAAGTGGATCAGCATTGAACATTATCTTCCTTCACTGGAAGGGGTAGATCCTTTATTGATCATACACTATCTTCGTGTACAAATTTCTATACCCAGTAGAGCCCTTATAATTGTCCCTAGAGACTAAGAACTAAACCAAAGCATAGTTCAGTGTACACAAGATGACTATGATGACCTCAAATCTAAGGATACTTGTACAACTATCACTATGTGAACAACTGCTGACACGTGAGTGAACTCCATCAGTTGTTCAGCTGTGTGAGTCATGTTCAGTGAACTTATTCTAAAATAAGCACCTACATACTAGCTATAGTGTCACCACACAAATGTCTATGAGAACAGACATCCTTTATAATGAAGCAAGTATAGTATGCACCGATCTTTGCGGATTATTAATTACCAGTTAGTAATCCTACGACCAAGAACTATTTAAGTTTAGAGTTATCATCTTTTAGGTCTCATTATTATGATCTCATCACAATCCATAAAAAGCTTTACTCTAAACTGTGATATATCTTATTTAAACACTTAAAATAGATAGAGGCCGTAATAAAAACAAAACAAGTCTTTTATTAATATCAATGAAATCAAAATAGATTACATAAAAGTTATTCCTAAATCCTCATACATGATTGGACTTAGGACATATCTCTTTCAATCTCCCACTTGTACTAAAGCCAATCACTCTGGTATCTAATACCCATATTGTCTTTATGACGATCAAAGTGACTTTGAGAAAGTAGCTTTGTTAAAAGGTCTGCTATATTGTTATATGTGTCAACTCTCTCGACGTTGACATCTCCTCTTTCAACAATCTCCCTAATCAGATGAAAGCGCCGCATGACATGTTTGGAATTTTTATGAGACCTAGGTTCCTTGGCTTGTGCTATTGCTGCGTTGTTATCACAATACAACACAATAGGCTCTTCAATGCTAGGAACAACTCCCAACTCAGAAACAAATTTCCTCATCCAAACGGCTTCTTTTTAGCCTCACTTGCAGCTATATATTCTGCTTCAGCTGTGGAGTCAGCCGTTGTAGACTGTTTGAAACTCTTCCAACTAATCGCACCACCATTCAGAGTATACACGTACCCTGACATAGATTTTTTATCACTTTCTGATTGAAAACTAGAGTCAGTATAACCCTCTATTTTTAACTCAGATTCACCACCAAAAACATGAAAAATGTCCTGAGTCCTTCGTAAGTACTTAAGGATGTTTTTCACTACTTTCCAGTGGTCTTCACCTGGATTGGACTAATATCTGCTCGTCACACTAATTGAATAAGCAACATCAGGCCTAGTATACAACATCGCGTACATGATAGATCCTATTGCTGAAGCATAAGGAATCATACTCATACGCTCTCTTTCCTCAGATGTCTTAGGAGACATTTTTTTCGGAAAGGGACACTCCATGGCTCATCGGTATGAGACCTCTTCTGGAGTTTTCCATGCTAAACCTTTTAAGCACTTTCTGGATGTATGTAACCTGGGTAAGAAATATAATTCTTCTAGATCTATCTCTATAGATCTTCATACCGAGAATGTAGGATGCTTCTCCCAAGTCCTTCATGGTGAAGTTCTTTGATAGCCATACTTTGACTGATTGCAGCATCGGTATATCATTTCCTATAAGATGTATATCATCTACATACAATACAAGAAATGTTACCGCGCTCTCAGTAACCTTCTTGTAGACACATGGTTCATCTATGTTTTTGATAAGACCAAACTCTTTGATCGTCTCATCAAAATGGATGTTCCATCTACGAGACGCTTGCCTTAAACCATATATGGTTCGCAGCAGCTTACACACTAGGTGTTCATTTCCCTTGGAAAGAAAACTCTCTGGTTGTGTCATATACACTTCCTCCTCAACTTCCCAATTGATGAAGGCCGTTTTCACGTCCATTTGCCAGATCACATAGTCGTAGTAAGCAACAATCGCAAGCAAAATCCGAATTGATTTTAACAGGGCTACAGGCGAAAAAGTTTCATCGAAGTCAATCCCTTGCCTTTGTTTGAATCCTTTTGCCACGAGCCTGGCCTTTTAGGTCTCCACCTGGCTATCTGCTCCAATCTTTCTTTTGTATACCCACTTGCACCCAATGGGCTTAACACCTTCAGGCGCCTCAACCAGAGTCCATACTTGGTTGGTATACATAGATTCCATTTCGGATTTCATGGCACTATGCCATTTCTCTGAATCAACACTACACATAGCCTCATTATAGGTCACAGGGTCATCATCATCAATGATTGGCAACTCATTGTCATTCTCAATGACAAGGCCATAATACCTCTCAGGTTGGCGAGACACTCTCTGTGACGCCCTCCAAACCCGGGGTCTAGATTTGGGGGTCACTTGCCACTAAAATGTAATAAAATAATCACAGCGGAATAATATAATAAATACGACCCCTTTACCTGCACTGGATCGATCACAGGTTATAGTATGGAACAAGCACTAATACAAACCAACTGTTATTACAGACCATAAGTCTAATTAGTTTTACAAATTATTCAAATTTTATTACAAACCTCTAGACTATCCAAGCGTCCCAAAACAGTCTATCTGGAATACACACCACTATTTACAAGCACTCGACTTCTGACCAAACCTGGATCTCAAGCCTGCTCTGGCTTAGCTGAAAGATTAGATTGATAAACAAGTATGAGCGAAAGAAATGCTCAGCAAGCAATATAAAATGTACTTGAAATGATAAAGCACATTCTGATAATAACTGAACAAAAGGGATAAAAGCAGTAATATAAAGCTTCATAAGTTATCAACAATAAATGATAATTTTTAGATTGGAATCTAACTCCGACGGACGTACTATCACATGCTGATCAGCCCGTGTGATAGCACAAGGTCATGATTCATAGAAACATGTCCCCAAAATACGAGTACTCAAATAAAAAGGCAATATACCTGCCTGTGGCAAAAATGGTGTCATAATATTTCATACAACACATAGAAATAGTCCTCCGCTGGACCGTCCGTCCCGGTCACTTACGCATTCATCCAACCCATAAAATATTTTGATTAAAGGAGCCGAATCAAAGGACATCCTTAACCATATAACTCCCCATTTCTCATGGTCCGGAGTTATCTCGACAATCGATGGCGAAATAACTACAACAATTAGTTATTCGCTAATCTCAATTCAAGGTTCTACTGTATAGAGTAATTTATAGCGAAATATAAAACGTTGAACTATTCTGAACTTAGAATGGTATGGAAATTGAAAGAATAAAGTTTAGAGTCAATACCAATGGAATGATAAATGAAGATAGAGATACTTGCATAATATGATTCAAAATAACCGTCACTTGAACAATAAGTGAAGTTAGGGGTATTTGCCTGGTATGCTTGAAAACTTCTTACTATAACTCAGCTTATAACTGATGGCTACTATCTTCGTCTAACATTTGACTGCACTCCTTGCTACTCGATTCTATAAACAAAAGAACTATCTTAATTGACAGAACCAAACTCAATCGACGTAACTATACGTCTGGACATCTATCCGATCATTTATAACTAGCATGACATTTTAAAACTGTAAACAGATAGCATGCATATCATGCAACACCTAGTCATGGCATTCATATAACACATAATCACATATTTCATGTAACACATAAGTCAGATCATTAAAAGATACATTATAAGGCGTTCAGAATTAAAATCAGGTCAATATTAGCATTTATCGATCAAATACCGACTCAAACTGATGCACAAATCAAATGACATTGTAATACAAAAGAAATTAGGTCTTAAAAGTATTTTCATTGGAAGCGCAACATTTTTCTGAGTCTGTACGCGTTTGCTTCGTATTAAACGAACAAACGGTTCATTTATTATGAATTTTTGAACATTTTTCGGAATAAAACGGGTCTCCGAATCATTTAATAATTAAATAATAAGGCTCAAACACTCGAAAATTGTTTTATAAAAATTATCGAGCTTGGAAAATAATTTAAAATAATATTTTAAAGATCGAATTTATTTTTCGGAATTTTTAAATCAATTTTAAATAATTAAATCTAATTATTAAATCAATTAAGATCAATTAATAATTAATTTAATTAATTAATCAATTAATTATAAATTAATCGATTAATTAAAATAATTAAAAACTAATTAAAATTAAATAATAAAATAATTTTGATTTATTTTTAAATAAATAATAATTAAAATAATTTTCTGAATTAAATAAATAATTTTTTTCTAATTTTTAAAATAATAAACTATCATTTCTTAAATATTTTTAAACAGAAATCTAATTTTCGTAATATTTTAAAACAGAAATCCATGCTTTGCAAGATTAGCAAAAATACAGGTACCAACCTACATTTTTGCCATCTTCCCTGTCCCCGTCGCCGGTTGCGGGCGATCGCCATTAACGGCGATCCCGAGCTTTTCCGGCGAGCCAAAACCGACCCAGAAATACACCAAATCAATAGGGATTGTTCACTACGTTGCCAGGAAATCATTTACACAGCCAGAATTTTTAATACATCAACGAAACAGCCGGAATCATTGCCTGAAAATTCTGCCACCGTTTCGACCCGTTTTCCGATCACCACCTTCCCGACACCATCTGTTAAAACCAGTGGTACCATTCGATTCATTGCACAACGATCTACTTCACCATGCAATCAATTTAAACAAATTACCCCCACAGCAAAAATGCCTAAATCCAATTAAGAACATTCAAAGCTTCAAAACCCTAATTTTCATATCCGAGAATCAAAGTCACTTTTCTACATGATGCAGAACTCAAAATCTGACATATTATATACCAAATTGACCAGAAAAACATACTCTACAACATGGAAGCATCAAATCACATCAACAACATCAAGAACAAATTTTCATAATTTAATTATCAAATAATTTGAATATAAATAATTAAATAAGAATATTACCGTGATTTCTGGGCAGAAACTGATGATTGATTCAGAAAGAAGATTTCGAGAGCTTCGTTTTGATATGCTGCACGCCCGAATCGGAGTTCGATAACGCCTTCGTTCGTGTCTTTGATTCTCGTGAACGTATCGGTTTCTCGGGTTTTTCTCTGTATTTACGGTATTTTAACTGGTTACAAATGAATAAACGGAATAAACGAAATAATAAATAGGCTATTTATATTTATGAAATATTGGATCGTTCTGGATCGTTTTGGATCGTTAAATTAGTTGCTTAGCCGCTAAGTAACTGTAAAAACGATACAATTCAATACGAGAATTGGATAATTATCAAAACTGGGCTTTTTATAAAACACCATGTACGAAAATAACGTAAAAATATCCCGTCTTTTAAGAATACGGGTTTTGTTGATTACCGAAATGATTAGCGTATTGAAAATATTGTGTCGGGCCGTGCACGGGTCAAACCGTAATCCGGATCGAAAAAGTCAAAACACGGAAAATGTCCGGAATTACCAGATTAGGTTAGAAAGGAGTTTTCGGAAGAGTTTCGGGTGGTAAAAACGCAAAACGGTTGAAGTTGGAAGATTCCCGGCTCTATAAAATAATTTTATAATTATTCTGAAAATAATTAATAATTCATAAATCATTATAAAATCATATAACACTCCAAAAATTACCAGAAAAATACCACAATTATCTATATTTTATTCTGGACATATAAAAATTCAAATATTCAAATAATGTCACATATAAACATTCAAATATCAATTCCACTTTTCAGATAATTCACCAAAATTCACATAAAATCACATAAACAATTCCGAATAATAATAATAATATTTGAAAATATATGGGATATTACAATCTACCCCCCTTAACAGGATTCTGTCCTCAGAATCAGTCTAGGAAAATAAATGAGGATACCTGGATCGCATTTCGCTTTCCAATTCCCAAGTCGACTCTTCAACCTTGGGATTCATCCACAAGACTCGCACTAAAGATACAGACTTATTCCTAAGTACTCTTTCTTTCTTATCTAAAATCTGCACTGGTTGCTCTACAAAAGATAAATCTGGCTGGATTTCGATTGGCTCGTATTCTATCACATGGTTCGAATCAGGCAAATAACGCTTCAACATTAACACATGGAACACATTGTGAATATGTTGCATGTGAGGTGGTAACGCTAACTCGTACGCAACTTTTCCCACACGCCTCAAAATCTCAAAAGGGCCAACATAACGCGAACTCAGCTTTCCTTTCTTTCCAAATCTCTATAAACCCTTCCAAGGTAAAACCTTCAATAACACTGCTTCTCCAATTTCAAATTCCATATCTTTTCCGGTAGGATCTGCATATTTACGTTGACGGTCTTGAGCTGCTGTTAATCTTTTCCGAATGAGTTTTATCTTATCCTTCGTCTGCTGGATCAATTCTGGACCCAAAATCTTTCTCTCACCAACTTCCTCCCAACATATTGGAGATCTGCATCTTCTCCCGTACAAAGCTTCATAAGGCGGCATTCCAATACTGGCATGATAACTGTTGTTGTAGGAGAATTCAACCAATGGCAAATGTTCGTCCCAACTTCCTTCAAAATCTAGCGCACATACCCTTAGCATATCCTCAATAGTCTGAATCGTCCTTTCACTTTGACCATCCGTCTGCGGATGATACGCGGTACTCATATCCAGCTTTGTTCCGAGACAATCTTGAAAACTTCTCCAAAATCTTGAATTAAATCGAGGATCTCTATCTGAAACTATGGATACTGGAACTCCATATCGTGTCACAATTTCCTTAAGATATAATCCAACCAATTTATCCATTGAGAATCTTTCGTTGATAGGAAGAAAAAGCGCTGACTTCGTCAATCTGTCGATAATAACCCAAATAGCATCATGATTTTCCCTGGTTCTCGGTAATCCAACTACGAAATCCATCGCGATATGTTCCCACTTCCATTCTGGAATGTCCAACGGTTGTATCAGTCCACTGGGCCTTTGATGTTCTGCTTTAACTCGCTGGCAAGTATACCATTTACTTACCCATTCTGTAATTTCCTTCTTCATGCTTGGCCACCAATAGTTTTCTCTTAAATCTCGGTACATCTTCGTACTTCCGGGATGAATAGAATATTTGGAGTTGTGAGTGTCTCGAAGAATTTCATCTTTCAGCTCGGCTACGTTGGGTATCCTTATTCTGGAAGAAAATCTTAATATCCCTTTATCATCCTTTTGACTCCCTATCTCTTCTCCTGTCAAACTGTCTCGTTCATGGCTCATTACTTCCTCCTGACATCTTCTTATCTTCTCCAATAATTCTGGTTGAAAAGACATTGCACACAATAACTCTGTAGACAAACTTGGGATACTAACCTCTATTTCTAGCTTCTCAAATTCCTTGATCAACTCCTTTGATGAAGTTATCATATTTAACCTTTCTTTTCTGCTCAGAGCGTCGGCCACCATATTTGCTTTACCTGGATGATAGTTAATAGTACAGTCGTAATCCTTGATTAGTTCTAACCATCTTCGTTGTCTCATGTTTAATTCCTTCTGGGTAAAAATATATTTCAAACTCTTGTGGTCCGTGTAGATCTCGTACTTTTCCCCATAAAGATAATGCCTCCCAATCTTCAATGCAAACACTATAGCTGCCAATTCAAGATCATGAGTTCGATACTTCTCTTCATGTGGTTTCAATTGTCTTGAAGCGTAGGCTATCACCTTGTTATGCTGCATCAAAACACATCCCAATCCTTTGTACGACGCGTCACCATAAATCACAAAATTTCCTTGATCATCTGGAAAGACCAACACTGGAGAAGATACTAATCTATTCTTTAATTCCTGGAAACTCTCTTCGCATTTCTCATCCCATTCAAATTTCTGGTTCTTCCTGGTAAGCTTTGTCAATGGCGTAGCTATCTTTGCAAAATCTTGTACAAATCTTCTGTAGTAACCTGCCAATCCCAGGAAACTTCTTACTTCCGTTGGTGTTTTTGGCCTCTCCCAGTTGATTATGGCTTTAATCTTTGCTGGATCCACTTCCACTCCTTTATTGCTAATCACGTGCCCAAGAAATCGTACTTCTTTTAACCAAAATTAACACTTAGAAAACTTTGCGTACAATTTCTCCTGTCGTAGTATCTCCAAAACTATCTTCAAATGTTGTGCATGCTCCTCTTCTTTTTTGGAATAGATCAGAATATCGTCTATGAACACGATCACGAATTTATCCAAATACTTCTTAAATACTCGATTCATCAGATCCATGAAAGCTGTTGGTGTATTGGTTAATCCAAATGCCATCACTAGAAACTCATAATGCTCATATCTGGTTCTAAATGCGGTCTTCGGAATGTCTTCAGGCTTGATCTTCAGTTGATGATATCCGGCTCTTAAATCTATTTTAGAAAACCATACAGCGCCTCGCAATTAGTCAAACAAATCATCGATCCTCGATAATGGGTATTTGTTCTTAATGGTCAGCTTATTTAATTCTCGATAGTCAATACACAGTCGCATACTCCCGTCCTTTTTCTTGACAAACAGTACTGGTGCCCCCCATGGGGATACACTGGGTCTTATAACTCCTTTTTCCAAAAGATCTTGCAGCTGAGTTGCCAATTCCTTCATCTCCACTGGTGCCATCCGGTACGGAGCTTTAGAGACTGGTTCTGTTCCGGGTGCTAAGTCAATCGCAAATTCAATTTCTCTGTCGGGAGGTAATCCTGGTAGATCTTCTGGAAAGACATCTGAAAATTCGTTGACAACTGGAATCGCTTCTAGTGCTGGAACTTCTTTGCTGGTGTCTACCACATGGGCGAAATATGCTTCACAATTCTGACACAATAACTTTTTCACTTAAGCTATCGTTAAGAACTTCGTCTCTTGCCTATTTCCTCGAAATATCACCTTCTTCTTACTATCCAAGGTATGAAGTCTTACTTTCATATTCTTACAATCAATCTGAGCGTTATTTTCTGACAACCAATCCATTCCTAAAATAACATCAAATTCTCCCAACTTAAAAGGTATCAAGTTGGCATAGAAATGATGTCCTCCTATCTCAACATCACACCTCGGGCATACTCGGTCGACAAAAACTTGGTCCTTATTAGCTAACTCTATTATTAATGCTTGTTCTAACAATTTAACTTCACAATGCAGTTTATCGACAAAATCTTGAGAAATAAATGACCTTGTAGCTCCAGAATCAAATAAAACTTTAGCATCTACGGAGTTGACTGGAAGCGTACCTGCAACCACGTCTGAACTCTGAACAGCATCTTTCATAGTCATGTTGAATGTTCTGGCCTTTGGCTGGTCCTTTGCTAGTGGTCCTTCAATCCTTGGCACATTCTGAGATGGAGCACCTGTAAGCCTTGGGGTGTTACTCGTCGTACCTTGTGCTGGGCAATTCCTGGTGATATGTCCTGGATTTCCACACTTATAACATCCAGTTCCCATATTTTGACCTTGAGTCTGATTCTGACACACATTAGCAAAGTGTCCCTTCCTTCCGCACTTGAAACACGTCACATTAGCATTATAATTCCCAAAGTGCTTCCTACCACAAAACTGGAAATCTAGTATTGGTGAACGATTGGGCCTCTGCTGATTTGAATTCTGAAAATGGTTGCCTTGTCCTCCATTTCCTGATTGTGGTCTTCTGAATCCCATATTCCTATTACCCTGAAATTCTAGCCTTCTGTTAAAACGGCTCTGGAAATTACTTAGCTGCTGACCTCCTTCTGAGGTTTCTATCTTTCTTTTCTTCCCATCTTTTCTTTTCTGAGACATGTCACTCTTACTTTCGATCACCATTGCTTTCTGAACCACTGCCACATATGAAGTCAACTCAAACATGGCCACTCTGTTCTGAATCCAAAATTTCAATCCCTGCTCAAACCTTCTTGCTTTCTTTTCATCTGTATCAACCTGGTTTGCCAAAAACCTTGCCAATTCAGTAAACTTAGCCTCGTACTCAGCCACAGTAAGATCACCCTGGGTCAGATTCAAAAATTTGATCTCCATTTGGTTCTTCATATACCTCGGGAAATATTTTTCCAGAAACAGCTCTGTGAATCGCTCCCAGGTTATAAACTCACCTCCTTCCAATGCTCGTGTGGATTCCCACCAATAGTTCGCCTTACCCTTCAGAAAGTAACTTGCAAACTTTGTCTTCTGCTCAGCTCCTGCTCCGACTAATTCAAAAGCCTTTTCCATTTCCTTGAGCCATGCATTGGCTTCCACAAGATCAGCACTTCCCTTGAACTCAGGTGGCTTCACAGCTTGAAACTGCTTAAAAGTCACTGCAGGTGGTGCTGCTGCTTGCTGATGCTGCTGTTGTTGTTGCTGCGTAAGATGTAACATCTGCTGCTGCATTAGTCCCAACATCTGGATAATCGCTGGATCTGTACGGCTCTCGGTACTATCCTCTCCTGAATTATTCCTTCTCTTTGGTGCCATTACTTTGGTAAGAAACAAGCAACATATATAATAACCTGTCAAGCATTGTGTCAAATATGTAGCAATTTCTTAGCATATCAGAATTTGCAAACAGTATCTCTTCCCAAAATATCATGAACTTGCTACCATATTAACGCAAGCGACATGATTATCACATAATCCTGCTTATTATCTCAAGAATAATAACACAAAGAAAATTACTCTGAATTATCCAAACCTTTTAAATCCTTGCTTAAAATCTTAACTAAACCAACAAAATAGCAGGGCAATGACACAAGGCCTAAAGCTAAACGCAAAACAGGAAACTTAAATAACTTAACTATAATCTAACCCAATAACCTAAATTTAATCCTATAAAAGCTAAACTACACGTGCCTATCTTATGTAATCTTCCTATGACTCATTTATGACAATCCTAAGCCTTTTTCAGTGACCATAACCTGTAGCTCTGATACCAACCTGTGACGCCCTCCAAACCCGGGGTCTAGATTTGGGGGTCACTTGCCACTAAACTGTAATAAAATAATCACAGCGGAATAATATAATAAATACGACCCCTTTACCTGCACTGGATCGATCACAGGTTATAGTATGGAACAAGCACTAATACAAACCAACTGTTATTACAGACCATAAGTCTAATTAGTTTTACAAATTATTCAAATTTTATTACAAACCTCTAGACTATCCAAGCGTCCCAAAACAATCTATCTGGAATACACACCACTATTTACAAGCACTCGACTTCTGACCAAACCTGGATCTCAAGCCTGCTCTGGCTTAGCTGAAAGATTAGATTGATAAACAAGTATGAGCGAAAGAAATGCTCAGTAAGCAATATAAAATGTACTTGAAATGAGGCGCTAATTGAGTAAGTCCTAGAATCCTAGTTTAATTATGTTAATTTAAGTATTTATTGCTAACTTAATTTAAATTATTTAACATACTGTATATTTATATATTGTAGGCAACATCGTTCATTATTTGACGTAAATGCAAAGTTGAATAAGTACAAAAGAGCAAGAACACACACAGATGAAGTATGCGAGTGGTTCAAGACTGAAATTGGAAAATGGGTATAGGTTCCGTACCAAAAGTAGAGATAAGAAGTGCATAACACAAAATAGCAACGTTTATCTAACCGCCTTAACCACCAGTTTCGCTAGTGTAAAGGACCAAAAACCAACAACCGGGGAGGTTACTTATTATGGTTCGATTGAGAAAATAATCGAGGTTGACTATTGGGGCTGTCTTAATACGGTTTTGTTTAGGTGTACCTGGTATGCTGATGAGAAGGATCATTTAGGTTTTATCCGAGTAAACTTTAACAGGGCTTGCCAAAAAAAAGACCCTTTTGTCATGTCAACACAAGTCCATCAAGTGTTTTACATTGAAGATCATGTTGAAAATCATATTTATTATCCTATTAAGAAGCTGCCAACATACTTTGATGATTCACACGCCGAGAATAGTCCAAGTGAAGATGACATAAATGGGCAGTTTGCACATGATAGGAGGTTTCCAGTTGTTGAAAACCAAGATGATGAAGCGAACTGGTTCAGGGATGATGTCCTGACAAAACAAATTCCGATTGGAGAATTCCAGAAGTGAAAATTAACATATATTAGCTTGTAAAATTTAGGGTTTTTTACCTGAATTGTTTATTCTAGATTGTGCTTGGATTTAAATGGATTTTTTCCCTATTTTTGCAATGGATGATCTTTATTTTTGTTTAATTTAAGAATTGTGCTTGATTCTAATTGTTATTTAATTTTCTTGCTCTTTGTTTAATACTTTGTTTAATTTAATAAGTCTGATTGTATAATGGTCTTGCTCCTTATTTTACTATTTTGTTTAATTTTATTCGTTCCTGTTTTTTTAAGTGAATTAGAGTACAAGTTCAGTTTGTCCTTGTTTTACTTTTTTGTTTAATTTTTTGTTTAATTTTATTTGTCTTTGTTTTTGTAAGTAAATTAGATTACAAGTTTAGTGTGTGCGTTAAACTAATCATTTTTGAAATTTGTAATTGTACGATGGGAGGTGACTTTATGACCTTCAATTTGCATCACAAGGGTGAGTTCCACAAAAGTAAATATGCTGGCGGAACAGTAAATACAGTGAAGGACTTCGAGCTTGATGTCTTCTCATATTCGAAACTGATGGAGTGGGTCAACCAACTTGGCTATAAGGAAATTGGAGGAATTTATGTGCAAAAAGAGGAAAATAGTGATGGCTGGGAATTGATTACAGATGATGCTGCCTTAAATGAGTATACTTTCAAAAGCGGGGCTTCTGAACTGGACTTATTTATTGACTACGATGTCGATAAAAATATGCTGGCAATGCGTCAAATGCAACCTCATGTCATTGTAAGGCCCAAAAGAAGCCCCGTTAATCCGAAAGAGGATAATCCTAAAAAGACTCAGTTTCTGACATTAAAGGATATCAATGAAGAGAAGACCAGGAAAAGGAACAAGTCCCGGAAGAAAACACAATCTACTGACAAAGTTTCAAAAGCAGTTGCGATAGAGAGGAAATCTGATAACTCTGACCTGATGGGAATGTCAGAGTATATGAAAAGATTTGAAATTCCTGATACGAACAAGAATTTGGGGGAAGGGGCTGGGGAAGGACCTGATGGAGGCAATGCTAATGCTTATGAAATGCAAAGAAATAAAAATGTCGAGGAAAATATGAAAACATTAAAGGAACTTGGGATAAAAACGTTGACTGGAAAATTGATCAAAAAGAAAGATGTAAGGCCCAACATAGAGAGTGATGAAGATGAAAGTGAATATCGCTGCCCAGAAAAGGATTTGGACCGAGAAAGTAATGAGGAAGAGCATATTGTTAAGCCAAAGGTATAATTCAGAATTAAATGATGTTTATTATCAACATCATGTTTAATTACGATTATATTATTAACATATATTTTGTTTAGGGTGAGAAAAAGGCTGAGAAGGTTGTGGTTAAGACTGATGGCCCAAAAACACGTTCTCGGACATCTAAAATGTCACTTCCATGTGACAAACCGGTGAACACGGTAGAGTCTGAGGTAAAAAAATAAAAAATTGAACTTAGTAATTAATGTCTCTTTCAGGAGAATGATGCTTCTGAAGTTCCTATTGTGGAGAAGCTGAAGCAACTAAAAAATCGCGGTCCTGGTACGATGGAGAGATATTTAGAATTACGTAAGCGTGAAAATGAGGCTGAAATGGAGGCTGAACTGGAGGCTAAAATGGAGGGTCAAATAGAGTCCCTATATGATATATTTCAGTCTCAACAAGCTCAGGGTAATATTCTCCATTTCACTCGTATTTCGTACGCCTTGGTAATTAATTGTATGCTTACAGTTTTCTTATTTTTTAGCAGATGCACCTGCAGAAAAAATTAAAAAGCCTCGAGGGAAGTCAAAAATGAAGCATGTCCATACACGAGGTGAGAAGAGAGAGATCATGTTGTCAAAGTTGGGCCAACCAATATCAGATGATGATCGCTTGCTATCTTAGTTTAGTAATTTTTTTGGAACAATGGTAAGGGAGTTTGTTTCTCTGACATGTCGTACGTGGTCTGAAGTTCCTGATAAAAAAATCTTATGCAAATATGTCAAGGTAAATTATTATATCATCTGCTCAAATAATCTTCTGATAATTACTTGTTATCATTATTTACTTTCAGATTACATTTCTTCGTATAATTTCTGGCAGGATTGATAAATTGTGAAAGTTTTCAACCACCTTCGTAAAACATAATTAAGCATCTAATATGATCAATTCAAACTGAAATTTGAATAATCAAGATTAATCATAGTACTTTATTTAGGAAAAGGGATCCTTGCGTGGAAAACTAATTATGGTAATTAAGCGTCGAATTTAGTTTTGTTTTGATCAAAATGAAACTACAAAATTGCAAGTGAAAATGCAATTATTGGACAAGTACATCATTTCACATCAGAAAAATATTGGGATTAGTTTACTTGATTTTTTTGAATTTCTTGAATCAGGTTCTTACCTGATTTTACTTGATTTGTTTCGTGTTTAGGACAAGTACATCATTTCCGAGGAGGGGTATAAATATGTAATGACAATAATGCGTGATCAGTTTAGGGGGTATAAAGCTTCCATCAAGAAGGATCATTACAGTAAGTATGATACCGATGAGTTAAGGTTGCAAAACATGCCTAGGGAGGTTCCTTGGAAATATTTTAAGATACTTTTGAATTATTGGGGTAATGAAAAAGTCCAGGTAACAAATATATTCATCCAATACTTTTTAATTTTATAATTAATATCGCATAATTAATCAAATCATCCAATTAAATTTGTTATTGTGTCATATAAGAAAGTGCCAGAAAAAATGTAGAGGCCCGAAACAAGATAACAGAAACACATACTGTTGGGCTAGGAGTTTCGCGCAAGTCTGCCATAAAATGGTAAGTCAAAATATTTGTTTCCGTTGTTTATTATAATTTCCGCAATTCCGCAATTTTTAAATCAAAATTTTTGTCATATATGCAAGGCAATTGAGAGGGAGCGCCTTGCTAAACCTGTTGAACAAATTGTACCAATATCAGATGCTGAATTTTACGTTAAAACACGCAAAAGAGATGCCAAACGAGAATATAAGTTACCTACTGATGTGGTTGAAAAGAAGATTATAAGTTATCTTTCCGTAATTAAATATATTTGCTGCATTTTTTAAATATTATTGTTTTAACTTTTATTTTTGCAGGAGGATGTATATATTTGCTGAAAAGATCAGGGATGAACTTAAGCAGGAGACGGAAGAGAAAATGGATCGGAATGTTCGAGAGCTTCGAGATAGTATCAAGGTGATGTTGTCCAAGTTGGCGAAAAAGAATCTGGAGCTGCAGATTGATATTGAAGAGCTGAGCAAGCTGCAACAGCCAAGTGAGCAGCCACCAAGTGATGCAACTGGAACAAGTAAGCAGCCACCAAGTGATGCAACCGGAGCAAGCAATTCCAGTCCTTGATCCTGCATATTGTAGTTATAATGATGTCTTTTACGATATTAGACCATATATGGTACTTTTTTTAAAAATGTTCTTGTGGTCGTAGACTGTAAATGAAGTACTTCGTTTTATTTAAATAGAATCAAGTCGGAATGTTGGAATTGATATTGGCATTATGTAGTGCTTGTATGACTGAAAGTATGTATTCAAGTTTTCTAAGTAGTTATTGACTTGGCTTGCATCTGGGGATTTGGTTTTTGTGTTGTTGTGGTTGGATTGGAACTATATTGGGATGTTATAATTTAAGCAAGAACCTGTCAATTTTTTTTACCAAACATGTTGCCTTAACCTAAAATAATGTTGGCAAAAATAAATTAAAAGATGTTGCTATAGCCAGGTAAGTGTTGGCAATGATAAGAAATGTTAATAAAATTGGTGTTGCTATAGACTCGGACTGTGTTGCCATAAGAATGAAGGCAACATCAAACTTGTGTTGCCTATAAACACCGAGTGTTGCCATAAGCTTAAAGTCAACATGAGTTCACATTTTACTATTGACATTATAATGTTGTCATAGAGGTCTACATCAACACATTTTTGGTGTTGGCATTGTTCTGTAAATGAGTTGCCTTAAAATTGACCAAAGGTCACATGCAAATTTCCAACACCCTCAAAATTGACCAAAGTGTTGCCTTAAGCTTTGTGGCAATATTTTTTAGCACATTTTTTTTGATGTTGGTGTAGGCCATTTATCTGGTAGTGATATGTTAACAATATTTGGTTAAAAGTTACAAAGGGAAAAATGTTTTTGCTAAAAGTACGAAAGAATAATTATTTAGGTCATATGATTGTTATTTTAAATTTTGATGGACAACTTTCACTAATATTACTTTAATAATTTATTTTTTTAACATAAAGAACAGTCAATTTATATGACTTTCTTAACTCGTAGGATATAAAATTTAAAAACCTCAAAAACAGTCACGTAAAATAGGACAAATTAGGTAAATATTAAAATATCCAAATATGCAACTATAAGTTAAAATATTCTATTAAATATTAAGAAATTGTTATTCTAAATGGCTATTATCCAAGTTCATATTCACTAAGATTGACCACAAACTTAACAATTTAACATACAATAACGCTGTATTCCCACACATAACACAACTCTATGTTATCAGAAAATCAATATTTAAATTTTAATCTATTGATTAATTTTTCACTGGAAGCAGCTTTTGAGTTTAGCAAGGTTCAGAGGTTTATCAAAGAGGTGATCCAACCCGGCCTCCATAAAACTTTGCTTTAGAGATGCATCATTGCAGGCAGTGGCTCCTATTATCTTGCAGTCCACTCCCATGGCCCGTAACTCTGCGGTGGCCTGAAATCAAACAATATAGACATCTAAATTTATTTATATTGGCAAATATTATTAGTTAAATTGAAGAACTAACCTGGATACCATTCACCACCGGCATTTCCAAATCCATAACTATAACATCGAAATGCCCCTTTCCAGCTTCATACATAGCTACAACTTCCACTCCATCTTTAACCGAGGAAACTTCAAACTCCATGGTACTCAGGTGTTTTGTGGTGATCATTCTAACTATGGAACTATCATCAACAATAAGAGCAGATGCTCTTCTCTTAGCAATCGTCGAGCTTCCTGCTTCAGTGGCCATGCGTACAATAATCTGTGATCAAGAAACAGAACATAGATATTAAATTCTTACAAAATACTATAAAGAACAGGGAAGTGACAATTTCAGATGTTCATGCATTCATGCAATAACCCGAGAAGAATAGAGAGTAACATTACCTATCTGGTGATTGATAGCTGCTAAACTGATGACAATAGCAATGGAGGAATTTCCGTTTTATAGGTTTTATAGGCTTAGAGATGAGTATTTGGATATTTTGAGATTGTGAATTAAGAAAATCCTGATATAATATTTTATAAATGCATAACTTATTAAAATCTCTAAATTAATGGGGATTTTATTCAGAATTTTATATATTTTAGGTGCATTTGGATCTTTTTAACATCAAAATCTATCTATATTTGTGACTGGTTTTCTATAAAAAAATATAAAATAGTAGATATTGATATTACACTGAATCTAAATCTTTGGGTTTTATAAATATGATAAATTATTGTTGTAAGCACATTTACATTATGCAGCATATTGTGAGATAATGTAAATATTTTTTTAGATATATGTTTTTATTTATTTTTTTCTTCAACTATTTGTTTTGAATTTTTAAATTAAAAACCTGAGCCTCTAGTTTTTTTTAATTTAATTTATATACACCGCATTGGTTGTCAATTAAATTACGCAAACAAATGGCTCCTAGTGAAATAATTTACATTGGTTGTTCATTTTCTTAACGTGGACTCATTTATTTATGGATTACACGTACTTCCAAGAATATAAAAATTAGTAATTATTTATTTATTATTTTATAGTATAAATGTATATATATTCTATAAAGTGCCTTTTTAAAAAAGATTAAGTACCCTTTATTGTAGGTGAATTTTCATATTTTGCATCAACTTTAATTTTATTTATAGTTATATGAGTATAACTTGGACATTAAATGACTAAAGCGTGAAATAAAAAATTAAATATTAAAAAAAATTGAAAATTTTAATAAAAATGATAAAGAAATTGAATTTGGACCGTCTTAACATACTCTCATTAAGCACATGAAGCAGAGAAAAGTTAGACTCTACATCCACTGCAGCTTAATTACATCCTAACTTTATATAGTCAATGCAATGCACAACTTAATGTTTAAGAAGCTGAGAAATTGTACTGTCTCTTGTAATTTGATGGTTCTGCAATAATAGATTTCTAATTCCACTACTATTATTTTGAATATTGTTCCTGTACTTGAATAGAGTAGGTCTTTTTACGGTTAAATACATTTTCCCTCTCTTTCTAAACAACCATGCAGCAGTCTAATAGTCAACAATAACATTCTATTGCTTACTTTTAACAATTATTTTGATATTTTTAGAATTAATTCATCTAAACCGAGTCTGATGAGATAAATCAAGAGTTGATCTTTTTTCCCGTTATTTGCTTGTAGTTCATCCTGATATTTTGTTGATTTGTTTATCATTTTTAATGTACAAATGAGGAGGGTTAAAAATTTCACCCTTAAAGACATAGTCCAAAGTAACAATTGATATTAATCAATCAATTAACGGTACCCATGTGGAAAGATATATCTACTACTTTTTCCCTCATTTAAAAGAATGGATAAGTTGTTTTCTCAAAATACCCTGCTTGTGTGTGCTCGTACAAATTAATATATAATAATACATAAAAATAAAAGTATATAAAAATAATCAGGATAATAACTTAATCCATGATTTTCTTGAGCTTACATATACCATTAACGGCAATTGATATGACATATCCTAGGAAATTTAGAATGAGTTCAGGGAAACAAAAATTGGATTTAGCTTTATATAAAATCGTTGCTATCAATTAAAATATATCGGTCCTACATTTAAATACGATAAGATCTTTGTTTCTCAGAGTTATATCAAAAAAGGTTAAATGTTTGTCTCAAATTTGAATTTAGAAAAGACAAACCAAGGTGGCGATACCAAAATTAGCAAACAACATTGTCATTTGTTTCTTATCCCATTAAATCATTGATTTAATTAAGTGCAATTATTGTAGTAGTACCCCTCTGATACCAATGGTCCTTAATTACCAAAGATCATGAATCTTAATCAGGTACTGTGCCCTTCGATATTAAAGTTTTTGTTATCAGCCAGCCCAATAAAAATGAAAATAAGTTAGAAAAAAATATAAGGCAAAAGATGTTACTCAGTCATTTTCCCAAGAAAAAACATCTAATATATAATTTGAAAATAATCAAACTAATTTAATTTGTTACAGATGTGAGCAAAAATTATATTTCCCTACATTTCTCATGCATGTCAATTGTATGTTATAGTTTGGTATGCATAGACTGTGAATACAATCTGCGATTAATACATATAAATCAAATAAGTGTGTGCGTGAGTAAACGAAATCAAACAGAGAAAGAAAGGATATAACCAAATGGAGATCCTCGAGTCCAGTTGAAACTGTCTCCTTAAAGCTATTTCGCCTCTCACCGTATGTGCGAGTCAATAGCCTCCCAGGATAAAACGAGATAACAGTATAATCGATAGATCGAATATACTCTCAGCGAACTTCAACTAAGCCCGAGAACTATCACCGGAATATTGGAAAAATTTAAGACTAAGGAGAGCGAAAATGAAAGAGATGACTCTTATTCCCTTAACTTAATAAACTGATGCCCTAAGACTCTATTTATAAAGAGAGGCTTGAAAAGACTTGTTTTTCTTTTCGATGTGGTACATGGTATTTATCAGAAAAACTAAGGAATAGGTTTGTGCTACTCTCGATGTGGTACAAAACCACTTTTCATATTAAAAGGTAAAATTTTGGAACATCAGTTCTCATTTACCTTTTACTCATTTTGAGCGTGTAAATATGCGTTGGAATCCCCTCGAAGAGGAGAATACGTTCCAATAAATACATACCACTAACACATATTGTGTCTCACTCATATAGAGTCTCAAAATGATTCACAACTTAGTCTAAAATACTAAGTTTGTCCAACAATCCCCCACAAATGAGATTGATGGTCCAGTCGCACACACCACATAGACAGACAGATGCGGAGCTTGACTTGGTGATAGTTCCGGCGGTCAGATATAGCATACAATAGGTAGAGAATGCTCATTGAACCTTCGCTCGAATAAGTATATCGACTTTACTGGTAGACAGTATGACGCGATGTCCTTGAACTGTTCGACCGTTTGTGTAAACGATGACATACTCATCACTATATCTTTCCTGACTCATTCAGTTCTCATGATTATGTCCATTTTGGCCATGGAATATCGTCATGGTTCTGCAGGAGTTTTTAAAGAATTGTGCCTCGCAATTCTCCTTTGAAGCGGTCCCACTTCTCTCCCACATAGGTGATCTTTATCTTATAGAGTAACCCGCGTTTACTCAACTGAATTCCATGCGTTCACGCCTGAACTCCATGTATTCATCAAAGATCATTAAAAGCTCAAAGCTTAACCTCGTACCTTACGGGTCTCACTGTTTCCTCATCATAGGAACAGGCTAGGGGTTACCCCCACAGTGATTTGGTCATCATGATTTAGTTGTCCCATTGAACCAAGTTCTTAGGATCTCCAGTCAGCAATGGTTGGGTGTCCACCATGATGCCGTTAAGCAGTAGGCTTAAGCCCCATCCCTCTCGATGATTTCTCAACCACTTCTTTTGATAACCCTTTGGTTAGTGGATCCGCGATATTATCTTTTGACGGTATATAGTCAATAGTGATAATTTCGGTTGAGATTAATTGTCTAATGGAACTATGTCGTCGTCGTATATGATGAGACTTTCCATTATACATCGTGCTCTGTGCTCTGCCAATAGCGGACTGACTATCACAATGAATCCCTATTACAGTTATAGGATTTGACCATCTTCGAATATCCTCCAGAAACTGACGTAGATATTCAGCCTCTTAGGCGCATTTATCTAGTGCCACAAACTCAGCTTTCATCGTGGAATGAGTTATCACCGTTTATTTTGAGGATTTCCATGATATTGCCGCTCCAGCTAATGTAAACACATAGTCGCTCATAGACTTAAGTACTTTCTTGCTAGATATCCAATTTGCGTCAGTATATCCTTCTAATACTGCTGGGTATCTGCCATAGTGCAGTCCATAGTCTCGAGTTCCCCTCAAGTACCTTAGTACCCTTATGATCGCTTTCCAGTGATCAGCTCCCGGATTACTCGTAAACCTACTCAACTTGCTAATTGAGTATGCAATGTCTGGTCTTGTACAGCTCATGAGTTACATCAGACTACCAATTATCCTCGAGTATTCCAATTGGGAAACAGTTACACCTTTGTTCTTGGATAGGTGCAAAGTCATATCCACAGGTGTCCTAGCTTTCTCAAAGTCATCCTTAAGAAACTTCTCAAGGATCTTGTCAACATAATGTGGTTGACTTAATGCAAGACCCTCTGATGTTCTAGAAATTTGAATTCCCAGAATTACATTTGCTAGTCCCATGCCTTTCATGTCGAATCTTAATTTCAACATGTCATTGGTAGATTTGATCACTTTATAATTGCTTCCGGTAATAAGTAGATCATCTACATATAGCCACTCTCGTTATCCTTGTAATAGGCACACTATCACATTCATTGATTTTGAAGCCATTAGCCAGCACGACCTCGTCAAATTTTTCATGCCATTTCATAGGCGCTTGCTTCAAACCATACAATGATTTCACCTACAAACTTTCTTTTCTTGTCCTGGGACAACAAACCCTTCGGGTTGTTCCATATAGATTTCCTCATCTATGTCCCCATTTAGAAAGGTTGTTTTCACATCCATTTGATGTACAGTTAGATTACGCATTGCAGCAATAGCAAACATCATCCTTATGGACGTTATTCTCGTTACAGGAGAATATGTATCAAAATAATAAAGGCTTTTTTATTGCTTGTATCCTTTA
Organism: Apium graveolens; assembly: GCF_009905375.1. Taxonomy (NCBI): domain Eukaryota; kingdom Viridiplantae; phylum Streptophyta; class Magnoliopsida; order Apiales; family Apiaceae; genus Apium; species Apium graveolens. The sequence continues at coordinate 271,531,808 of NC_133655.1, read as the reverse complement.
ATCACAAGTCTGGCCTTATACTTACGCCATCAGTTTTCAACTTTTTCTTGAAATCCCACTTGCTACCTAATGGTTTGCAACCAGTTGGCAAGTCCACTAGTTCCCAAGTATGATTATGCATAATTGAATCAACTTCATTCTTGATGGCCTCTTTCCACATAGGTCCATCAGGTGAGGTAACCGCCTCCTTATAGGTTTTTGGGTCACCTTCTTCGGGCAAATAGGTCATAAAATCAGACCCATAGGATTTCTCTGTTCATTGTCTTTTGCTCCTTCTCACTACCCCACATCTTCGTCTTCACTTTCGTCACTCTCATTATTGTCATCTACAGACTCATGAGTTCGTTTAGACGTCGTAGGTTGTTGGTTTCTTGGATTACAGGGAAACACCGTCTCAAAGAACGAGGCATTCCTTGATTCCATAATGGTATTCTTTTGAATATCAAAAATCTTGAATTCATGAACAAGAAACCGATATGCAGTACTGTGTGGAGGATATCCGATGAAGATACAATCCACAGTCTTAGGACCTATCTTCACCTTCTTTAGTGTAGGGATCAGTACCTTTGCAAGGCACCCCCACACTTTCAGGTGTTGGTAACTTGGTTTCTTTTTCTTCCACATTTCATAAGGACTTACATCCTTATTCTTGCGCATCGTAATATTTAAAATATTATTTGCGCTTAAGATGGCTTCTCCCCACATCGATTGTGGAAGCCCAGAGCTTAACAACATCGCATTCATCATTTCTTTCAGAGTGCGATTCTTCCTTTCAGCCACACCATTTGACTGAGGGGAGTATGGTGCAGTGACCTCATGGATTATACCATGTTATGAACAGAATTCTCCAAATGGTTCAACATATTCACCTCCACGATCATTTCGTATCGTTTTGATTTTCTCAGTCTGTTGTGTCTCAACTTCTTCCTTATAGATTTTAAATTTATCTATAACTTCGTCTTTGCTTTTCAACAAATATACATAGCAGTATTTTGTACAATCATCAATGAATGTAATAAAATACTTGTTTCCTCCTCTTGTTGGAGCGAATTTTAAATCACATATGTCGCTATGTATTAGGTCTAGCACTTTGGTGTTCCTTTCCACACGTTTAAATGATGATCTCGTTAATTTTGCCTCAATACAAGTCTCACACTTATGTTTTGAATCGATAGTAAGTTTAGGTATGTATTCTTTTGCACTTAAACGTCGTAAAGTGTCATAATTTACATGTCCTAATCTAGCATTCCATAAATTAGGAGAATCAAGCAAGTAAGCAGAAGAATTTTTCATTTCATTATCGTCAATAACGGACATTACATTGAGCTTAAAAAGCCCATCAGTTAAATAACCCTTGCCTACAAATATACCACTCTTAGACAAAATAACTTCATCTGACTTTATTACAATGCGAAAGCCATGCTTACTCAATAGAGAAGCAGACACAAGGTTCTTGCAAATATCAGGCACATAAAGTACATTCTTCAAAGTCAGATTCTTCCCAGAGGTCATCTTCAGGATCACCATGCCTTCACCCTCAATGGTAGAAGTTGCTGAATTCCCCATGTAGAGCTTCTCACCAGCATCGGAAGCTTTGAGGCTAGAGAAAATCACCTTGTCTGAGCAAACATGCCTAGTAGCACCAGTATCAATCCACCATTCACGGGGATTAGAACCGACCAGGTTCACTTTAGAGACCGTAGCACAGAGGTCTATATCACCCATCTCCTTGGAGATATTCTCTACCATGTTTGCTTCTTTCTTCTTGTTGGGCTTCTTGGGCTTCTTGCAGTTAGAAGACCTATGACCAACTTTATCACAGTTGTAGCACTTCCCCTGAAATTTCAACTTCGAAATCCCTCCTTTGGGTGCCAGCTTTGCCCCTTTACTAGAATTAGTCTTATTAGGCTTGGAGATTTGAGCATGCTCCACCATATTTACCTTCGCAGTGGTAACATTAACTTTCTTCTCGGACCCTATATTGTCTTCTTCAATACGAAGTCTAACAATAAGATCCTCCATTGACATCTCCTTTCGCTTGTGCTTAAGGTAGTTCTTGAAATCATTCCATCCAGGTGGAAGCTTTTCAATAACAGCAGCAACTTGGAAAGACTCAATTATGACCATTCCCTCAGCATGAATGTCATGAATGATCACCTGCAGTTCCTGCACCTGACTGACCACAGTCTTAGAGTCTGTCATCTTATAATCAAGAAAGCGGCCAACAATCCACTTCTTTGCCCCAGCGTCCTCGGTTTTATACTTATGGTCAAGTGACTCCCATAAGACCTTAGTTGTTGGCTTCGCGCTGTATACGTTATACAACGAGTCAGACAAACAATTTAACACATAGTTCCGACAGATGTAGTCGGAGTGCTTCCAAGCATCAGCAGCATACACAGTCTGCATGTTACTCTCAGCAGTGAGCAACGGTGGTCCTTCCTTAAGGAAGCGATCCATATGCAACGTGGTTAGATAAAAGTGCATCTTTTATTGCCAACGTTTGAAGTTTGTTCCGTTGAACTTCTCAGGTTTTTCAGCATGTGCAGCAGGCACAGTATGCATAACAGGTGCAGCAGGCACCACAGGTGGAACAGATGGTACGTGCGTCTGTACTACAGGTATATGCACACCAGTAGGCACCGCAGGTATGATCGGAAGAGTGAATCCTGTCGATATATGTCCAAGAGGAACACTAAACTGTCCAATGACAGTGTGTCCCACAGGCACATGTCCCGAAGGCACATGTTCAATAGGCGTTTGACCCCCATCAGATCGTACGATCCGTGTGTTAGGGTTAATCGGCTGCTGGTGAACCCCATCAGATCCAGTGATCTGTGCGTTGGGATTAGCCGTCATGTTCATCGGATCGTTCACAGTTTGGTTCTCCATCGATCTGTTGCTCAACAAAACAAGCAGATATAGATGTATCAGTCACAGATGTATAAAATATAATAGCTTTAAGATTTTGAATACAATCTGCGATTAATACATATAAATCAAATAAGTGTGTGCGTGAGTAAACGAAATCAAACAGAGAAAGAAAGGATATAACCAAATGGAGATCCTCGAGTCCACTTGAAACTGTCTCCTTAAAGCTATTTCTCCTCTCACCGTATGTGCGAGTCGATAGCCTCCCAGGACAAAAGGAGATACCAGTATAATCGATAGATCGAATATACTCTCATCGAACTTGAACTAAGCCCGAGAACTATTACCGGAATATTGGAAAAATTTAAGACTAAGGAGACCGAGAATGAAAGAGATGATTCTTGTTCCCTTGACTTAATAAACCTGATGCCCTAGGATTCTATTTATAAAGAGAGGCTTGAAAGGACTTGTGTTTCTTTTCGATGTGGTACATGGTATTTATAAGAAAAACTAGGGAATAGGTTTGTGCTACTCTCGATGTGGTACAAAACCACTTTTCATATTAAAAGGTAAAACTTTGGAACATCAGTTCTCATTTACCTTTTACTCATTTTGAGCGTGTAAATATGAGTTGGAATCCCCTCGAAGAGGAGAATACGTTCCAATAAATACACACCACTAACACATAATATGTCTCACTCATATAGAGTCTCAAAATAATTCACAACTTAGTCTAAAATACTAAGTTTGTCCAACATGGACATGGTCCAAGAGTTGACGGCCCACTCAACCTAGATAGCCTAACAAGAATTTCAATAAACTAAAAATATAGATGTACCTAAATGAACCGAAAGCCAAGCTTTTTTCATGCAACTCAACACTTGGGCCCGGGTTACTTAAAAAATTTAACTTGTAATTTAAAGTTAAAAAATGTCATATAATTTATCATAACTTATAAGTTATTTTTCCGTTTGGATAATTTTACTTATAAGTGATGATGTGTTTGGTAATTATAACTTATAAGTTATTTTTATTAAAAAAATCAAAATTTTATTGTAATAATTTAATACATAAATATAAATTCCAGAAAATAAAATTTTAAACATGAAAATTATATGATTTTATATGATTGTTTCGACTTTGTACACATTTTAAAATCTTTTGAGTATTTCATTATATTTAGAATATTGTTTTTTGAATAAAAAATATAAAGAAAATTATAATTTACCAAAAACATTTTTAAAACTAATAAGAGCATTCCTTATCGTAACACTAACATGCAAGGTGGATCATATGAAGAAAGTTTTTTATTAAAAATAAAAAATTACAAGAACGCCAAAATAAAATAAAATATGAAGTAGAATTATGCTCCTAGCACAAGTGAGTAAAAATTAAATAATAATGTACCTTCGGCCCACTTTCATATTATCAGCATTTTTAAGGTGACTGGGCCATTTTAATATATTAGCCAAACAGTATAACTAAACAAATAAGGTTTTACCCATTTAAGGCGGCTTAAATGGTAACACAAATTGGCACTTTGTTCTTATATGAACCGTGCCATTTTATAATGGAGTTGAGGTTGATTTGATATAATTAGAATTACAAATATATTTAAGGCCACCAACTCAATAACTTATTGTATGAAATAAAATATAAAATATACTCTCTCATGTTCATATAAATAAACTTATATAGATAAAGTAATGTCTTGCATCATTGCAAGTGTCTTGTTTAGTTGACAAGGGTATTATCAAAATCTTGTATATTTCTCAGTTTATTTTCAAAAACCAACAAAGCCTAACATTATGTGTTTGTAGGAAATGTATGCACGACTAGCATTAGAAGAGGAAGATGGAGAGGGATTAATTGTAATACCCGGGATATATCGTGTAATTATTTTTGCTTAATATATGTGTTCAGTATCTATTCTTTGAACTAATTGTTAAGTGTTAGATGCGTTTGGATGTTTAAAAATATTATTAATTGAGTATTTTAATTTTTATATTTCCAAATAAAATATGGATGATTGTCATATCTTCCTAATTATTTTTATGTTGATTTATGGATTTATAAGGATCATATAAAATTTATAAAATCTTTTTCCGGGTATTTAAAATCTATTTTATAAAAAAGGGAACCAACTGACATCATCCGTTGTTACGTTTTTGAAATCCGAAACTCTTCCGAGAACTCCTACCTAACCTAATTGTAATATTCCGAGCATATTTCATGTTTCGACTTTTTCGATCTGGAGTACGGTTTGTCTTGCGCGGGTCCCGGCGCAATATTTTCGATAAAATATTCGTTTCGATAAATCAATAAAACTCATATTTTCGATAAACGGAAGCTTTTTATTAAACTATCCCAATTATCACCTCGTAGTACATGTAACCAGGCGCTGAGACCAAGACCGAGTACAAATTGTATTGATCTAGATAATTATCCCGAAAACTGATATCGTTTGGATCAGTTTTACAAATAAACGTATCGTTTTATATCCGTAATGATCCAACGGGATACTAATTTTCCATAATTATAAAAATCCTTTCCCCGTATTTTATTTCGTATCAAAAATCATTTGCAGACAGTTAGTTATATAATTTTCCAGAGAAAAACCCTATATTCATATAATCTTTCAAGAATCAAACAGCAAAAGGAAGATGTTATTGATCTTTGTTTTCAAAGCTCGAGTACTCAATCCAAAGGTCTTGAGGTGTTCTATCAGATTCTGTGTTCCAAATCACTGCAGAAATCAAGGTTTATTTTCTGAAAAAATATTTATTTTCGAATTAATTTTATTAAAAATATGATTTTTTGTTCGGATGATTATTTGTATGATTTGATGCTTGCATGTTGTAGAGCTTGTTTTTCTGATGATTTTCATATGTCATACGTCTAATTTGGAGTTCAATAACATGTTCAAAATTGAGTTTGATTTTCGAATTTTGAAATTAGGGTTTATAACCTGTATGAATGTTTTCAATTGAAATTTGGGGCTTTTTGATTTAGGGGTTATTAGCTGTTGATTTATAGTGGATTATGTTCCTTATGAAATTTGCAATCGATTGGTATATAGCTCGTTAACAGAGGATGCTTGAATCGTAGGGAGTTGTCTTTTTAAGTTTTATTTGTTTCGCCGGAAACCGGCGATGTTCTTGGCCAATTTCCGGCCATGTCTGGGGTTATTGATATGTTTTGATTGCATGAATCGATTCCTGGTTGTCTGTAGATGTTATCTGGAGCTTGTAGTGGGGTGAGGATGCTGGGAACGCATTCTCCGTCCATCCCCGAAGTTTTTCGGGCAACCCTTGTTAAAATTGCAGTTTAGTACCTCATCTTTTGAAAACGATGAAGTTCAGTCCCTGAACTTTCCAGAGTTTTCAAAAATAGGATTCCTGTTTTAAAATTATTCAAAAATCTTATTTCCTATTTATTTTTATTATAAAAATTCGATTTTAATTTCTGAAATTCCAAAAAATTATTATTTTAATTCTAAAAATTATTTTTAATTCAAAAATAAATCTGAATTAGTTAGTTAATTAATTTCAGTTAATTTTTAATTGATTAATTGGTTATTTAATTCAGAAATTAATTGGTTAATTGATTTAATTAATTATTAATTGATTTTAATTAATTATTTAATTGGATTTAATTATTTAAAAATGATTTAAAAATTCCAAAAAATAGTTTCGAGCTTTAAAATATTATTTAAAATTATTTCCAAGGCTCGATAATTATTATAAAATAGTTTCAAAGCCAGAATTGACTAACCGAACCCTGTTTATTATTCTGAAATTGATCCAACGGCCCGTTTTACTTCCGAAAAATGTTTTTAAAATCATTTTAAATACCAGAAAGCTTGCTTATGACCCGAGACTTATTTATAAATGATATATTATTGATTATGTGACGTGCTATATGTTATATGTGACTTGTTGATTGACTGTCGGTCTGTATATTCGAAATTTACTTGTTTATTGCGTAACTTTCAATCCATTAATCGGATTTGGGTGAAACGAAGGGTAAATAGAAGTATGTGTTGAATAGAATCGTATGAGTTAAATATTGATAGATGCATATGATATGTGAGCAGAAGTGGCAAGACGTAGGAAAGGGAAACAGGTAGTTTAGGAATAAGACGGTTGTGATTGGAAGCGAGTGCAGTGTAGTAAGGTAGTACCAGGCAAGTGTTCTGAAATTTCTCGAGATATTGTATTGATTGATATTGTGGTTTTATATTGCGAGTGCTTTGAAGCACTGAACCCTAAACCTTGATTCCAGTTATTGATCTTGAGCCGTAAACCTGATTCTTTCTAGACCATTAATTGTTGTATACCCAAATACGAACCTCAAATTTACGATACTAATCCACAAATACATACAAACTAAATATTAAACACTGAACCAAATTGCATACACAATCAAACCACTGTATCTTATGCTTTGAAAGAAAAAATCCTTGGAACCCTGAAATATTGATTCCTTTGTTATCCAATTCTTTTACTACCTAGTAGCCAAGCTTTGGAAATGCCATATTGATCCTTTTACAGATTGGAACCATTTTCATTATTGAACTTTCACTCTTGTTAATGATCCTGTTCATGGTTTATTACTGCTTATTCCTTTATTATGGTAGAATTGGATTATTTTAATAAAATTGTGCACCAGATTCGTGGTCAGACCATATAATGGTCAAGTTAGGCCAATGTGTGTCTTGGATCCAGTTGTTAGAGCAGTGATGTGTGTTTTGCTCGGGGGTTAGTGCGTGACTGATCAGCAACCTAACCTTGGTTTTTAAAATAAAAATATAATATCCAATTCTAAATCATAATCAATAGTTCACTTGATATCATAACCATATTTACCTGATGATCATTATTCTCAGTTTTGTCATTGTGACTTGCTGAGCTAGTTAGCTCATTTATGCGATATTGTTTACGTTCTTTCCAGTTAAAAAGGAACCGGTTGGTACCGAGGATCCCCAGTCCAGCGCGAGAACTAGGGGTTCGGGTTGATCGATCTAAGCTAGTAGGCCTCTTTTGGAATAATTTAAGTTTGTAAAAGTTTGTAATAATGTTTAATACTCAGTTCTGAGTTTGGAATAGTTGGGATTTGAACGTTTGTAATATAATTAGGTATGTTTGGCTTGTGTGCATACTTTAACCTGTTGTGGTCCGTGGTAGTTGGTAAGTAGGGTCACTGCATATTATTATTATTTTTATCATTGGCATAAGCATGTTATTAATAAGGTGTGTGTGTGGGGACCCCAAACTTCTGACCCGGGTTTGGAGGGCGCCATAGTAATTGTAGGGGAAACGGAGAATGTGCAGCAACAACTAACGTTTATATTGATTGGGAGATTTTCATCGAAGAAAAACAATAATTTCCAGGCTATGTAGAATGTTCTTGCATCTATGGTGGGCGACCAAGGGAGGGTGTGGAGGTTCATGACTTTAGTAGATGGCGGTACTTATTTGTATTCTTTCAGAGTCTGGATCTTCAAAAAATGATTGACGGAGGAACTTGAACTTTTGAACAAAGTTTACTGTTGCATCATATATTAGAAAATGGTGAAGACGCTCATCTGGCTAAGTTGAACAAAATGGAGATATGGGTTCAAGTTTATGATATACCCATAGTTATGCTATCAAGTAAATTACTGGGGAGTATAGGAACTATGTGGGTGCGTTTGTTAAAACAGATCCTCAGAATTTAAATGCAGGATGGAAAATGTTCTACCGTATTCGGGTTATAATGGATGTTGAGAAGTCACCAAAATGAAGAATGAAAGTTAAAAGGGAGGGTGATGAGTGGACATGGGTGAATTTTAAATATGAACGATTGAGTAGTTTCTGCTTTGTGTGTGGCTTGATAGGTCATTCTGATAGAGATTGTGGGATTGTCTATGCAAATTTTGATAAAGTTATTGAAAGATCGTATGGGACATGGTTAGAAGTTCCTGTTAGAGGTGGGAAAAGTCAAAATATTGGAGCACCTTGGTTGCGTAATGGAGGTGAGGGAGGATAGAGCTGGTGATCGAATTCTGGCGACTTCCAGTCAACAACCGCCATGAATAATGGGCCTCGGGTGAGAGATTCATGGAGATAGATGGACGTATAGCCAAGATTATAGGAGAGACAGGTGTAGTTCAGTTCAGTCAAGAAAATTGAAGGAGTAAATTACAGGATATTGGTTCTATAATTAAGGAAGGCATAAAAATGAGCGGAAAAAAAAATGAAAGTGAAATTGTTATTATTGATTCAAGACGTAGGCGGGAAAACGAGGAAAATAATGTGGACTTAAAGGTGGACTCGGAAGTAAACTCAACTGAGCTCGATATGTGAAAAGAACTTATCGTAGGTTAGGTAAACCACGTATAATTCGTTTCTTAAAAGAACTTACCCATCAAATAAAGCCTAATATTATTTTCATGTCCGAAACTCTATCAAAGCAGAATAAAATAGTTAAAGTTTGTAAAACCATAAATTATGCAGGTTGATGGTCGATTGATGCCCAAGGTCATAGTGGAGGTTGGGCTCTATTTTGGAAGAATGATGGAGGATGTGAAATAAAAGGAGGCGGTACGCATTATATTAATTTCGAGGTTGTTAATGATCAAATAGGGAGATGGCGGTATACTGGTTTTTATGGGTGCCCAGAGCGAGGGAAGAGACAAGAATCATGGGATATATTGAAGGAGTTGGCAGCTAGGTCAAATCTTCCATGGTGCATTATCGGGGATTTTAACGATATGATGAGTGCAGACGAAAAAAAGAGGTAGGAGACCTTATCCATTTCATTTACTTCAAGGTTTTGTAGATATGGTGAATGAATGTGGGTTAAGGGATTTAGGTTTTGTGGGTGATAAATATACTCGGGAAAAATCTAGCGGGAAGCCGAATTAAATTCAAGAAAGACTTGATAGGGGTCTTGAAAATCAAGTTTGTTGTAATTTGTTTCCTCATGCAGAGTTCAAAGTTTGGAATTAGCTACGTCTCATCACTTATCTTTGCACTTGTGAAGGGTTTTTAGCACATAAACGCAACGAAAACATAAATTTAAATCTTAAAAAACCGAAAACCTTCGCAGGATCCATGCAAAAAATAATATTTAATTCGTAGTTCAGTATGTTTACCTTAAGAAGCTTTACGTTAATGGAAAAATGGAGGTCTTTAATAGCGATCCAAGAATGATGAACGGAAATCCCTAGCAGCTTCTCCTCAAGTGTGAAGCACTCCACCGGTATCCACCAAGAAATTGATTTAATAAAGGAGGACGAGGTGGAGAGAATTAGGGTTACGCAAATTTTTAGGTTGAGGCAAAAATAGGGTTTATAATAGTATATTTATATGCAAAATTTTCAGCTGAAAATTTTCCCATAAAATATTATTATTAACCCTTTATTATTCTCACTAATAATTAAAACATCTTTTAATTATTAATCATTTTTCTAAATACTTTAGAAATAATTTTCTCACTTGATTTAATTTCCAAAAATTAAATTCTTAATTAATAATATTAAGAACTTTTTCTTAATTGATTTATAATCAATTAAATCTTATTTAATCAATTATTAAATTTGCCAATTAATTATTTATTTCATAAATAAATAATTATCAGCCATTATTAATTAATTCATCCACCATTAAATCATTCTCTTTTATGGTGTGACCCTGTAGATTCAATATTAAGCCGGTAGTAGAAATAAATAATAATAAAACTATTTTATCATTATTTATATAAATTCTCTAATTCATTAAATATGATTAATTAATTAATCATATTTATTGTACATCATGAGGGATACTTCTCAGCATATCGCGACTATCCGGATAATACGAATTCACTGCTTAGAATACCAAGAACCTATTCAGTGAGTAGTTACCGTACAATCAATTCCTTCTACCCTGCAATGTCACGAATAAATACAATGCATGGAACTTGTGTCAAGCCTATCTTATTTAATCACTTATTTTCCCATTCACTATACTTAGTTCTATTTAATGTAAATTAGAAACTCCTTTCTAATTTCATTCACTCTGGCCAGAGATTCCTGAACTAGCATAAGTGGATCAGCATTGAACATTATCTTCCTTCACTGGAAGGGGTAGATCCTTTATTGATCATACACTATCTTCGTGTACAAATTTCTATACCCAGTAGAGCCCTTATAATTGTCCCTGGAGACTAAGAACTAAACCAAAGCATAGTTCGGTGTACACAAGATGACTATGATGACCTCAAATCTAAGGATACTTGTACAACTATCACTATGTGAACAACTGCTGACACGTGAGTGAACTCCATCAGTTGTTCAGCTGTGTGAGTCATGTTCAGTGAACTTATTCTAAAATAAGCACCTACATACTAGCTATAGTGTCACCACACAAATGTCTATGAGAACAGACATCCTTCATAATGAAGCAAGCATAGTATGCACCGATCTTTGCGGATTATTAATTACCAGTTAGTAATCCTACGACCAAGAACTATTTAAGTTTAGAGTTATCATCTTTTAGGTCTCATTATTATGATCTCATCACAATCCATAAAAAGCTTTACTCTAAACTGTGGTATATCTTATTTAAACACTTAAAATAGATAGAGCCCGTAATAAAAACAAAACAAGTCTTTTATTAATATCAATGAAATCAAAATAGATTACATAAAAGTTATTCCTAAATCCTCATACATGATTGGACTTAGGACATATCTCTTTCAATCTCCCACTTGTACTAAAGCCAATCACTCTGGTATCTAATACCCATATTGTCTTTATGACGATCAAAGTGACTTTGAGAAAGTAGCTTTGTTAAAAGGTCTGCTATGTTGTTATGTGTGTCAACTCTCTCGACGTTGACATCTCCTCTTTCAACAATCTCCCTAATCAGATGAAAGCGCCGCATGACATGTTTGGAATTTTTATGAGACCTAGGTTCCTTGGCTTGTGCTATTGCTGCGTTGTTATCACAATACAACACAATAGGCTCTTTAACGCTAGGAACAACTCCCAACTCAGAAACAAATTTCCTCATCCAAACGGCTTCTTTTTAGCCTCACTTGCAGCTATATATTCTGCTTCAGCTGTGGAGTCAGCCGTTGTAGACTGTTTGAAACTCTTCCAACTAATCGCACCACCATTCAGAGTATACACGTACCCTGACATAGATTTTTTATCACTTTCTGATTGAAAACTAGAGTCAGTATAACCCTCTATTTTTAACTCAGATTCACCACCAAAAACATGAAAAATGTCCCGAGTCCTTCGTAAGTACTTAAGGATGTTTTTCACTACTTTCCAGTGGTCTTCACCTGGATTGGACTAATATCTGCTCGTCACACTAATTGAATAAGCAACATCAAGCCTAGTATACAACATCGCGTACATGATAGATCCTATTGCTGAAGCATAAGGAATCATACTCATACGCTCTCTTTCCTCAGGTGTCTTAGGAGACATTTTTTCGGAATGGGACACTCCATGGCTCATCGGTATGAGACCTCTTCTGGAGTTTTCCATGCTAAACCTTTTAAGCACTTTCTGGATGTATGTACCCTGGGTAAGAAATATAATTCTTCTAGATCTATCTCTATAGATCTTCATACCGAGAATGTAGGATGCTTCTCCCAAGTCCTTCATGGTGAAGTTCTTTGATAGCCATACTTTGACTGATTGCAGCATCGGTATATCATTTCCTATAATATGTATGTCATCTACATACAATACAAGAAATGTTACCGCGCTCTCAGTAACCTTCTTGTAGATACATGGTTCATCTATGTTTTTGATAAAACCAAACTCTTTGATTGTCTCATCAAAATGGATGTTCCATCTACGAGACGCTTGCCTTAAACCATATATGGTTCGCAGCAGCTTACACACTAGGTGTTCATTTCCCTTGGAAAGAAAACTCTCTGGTTGTGTCATATACACTTCCTCCTCAACTTCCCAATTGATGAAGGCCGTTTTCACGTCCATTTGCCAGATCACATAGTCGTAGTAAGCAACAATCGCAAGCAAAATCCGAATTGATTTTAACAGGGCTACAGGCGAAAAAGTTTCATCGAAGTCAATCCCTTGCCTTTGTTTGAATCCTTTTGCCACGAGCCTGGCCTTCTAGGTCTCCACCTGGCTATCTGCTCCAATCTTTCTTTTGTATACCCACTTGCACCCAATGGGCTTAACACCTTCAGGCGCCTCAACCAGAGTCCATACTTGGTTGGTATACATAGATTCCATTTCGGATTTCATGGCACTATGCCATTTCTCTGAATCAACACTACACATAGCCACATTATAGGTCACAGGGTCATTATCATCAATGATTGGCAACTCATTGTCATTCTCAATGACAAGGCCATAATACCTCTCAGGTTGGCGAGACACTCTCTGTGACGCCCTCCAAACCCGGGGTCTAGATTTGGGGGTCACTTGCAACTAAACTGTAATAAAATAATCACAGCGGAATAATATAATAAATACGACCCCTTTACCTGCACTGGATCGATCACAGGTTATAGTATGGAACAAGCACTAATACAAACCAACTGTTATTACAGACCATAAGTCTAATTAGTTTTACAAATTATTCAAATTTTATTACAAACCTCTAGACTATCCAAGCGTCCCAAAACAGTCTATCTGGAATACACACCACTATTTACAAGCACTCGACTTCTGACCAAACCTGGATCTCAAGCCTGCTCTGGCTTAGCTGAAAGATTAGATTGATAAACAAGTATGAGCGAAAGAAATGCTCAGCAAGCAATATAAAATGTACTTGAAATGATAAACCACATTCTGATAATAACTGAACAAAAGGGATGAAAGCAGTAATATAAAGCTTCACAAGCTATCAACAATAAATGATAATTTTTAGATTGGAATCTAACTCCGACGGACGTACTATCACATGCTGATCAGCCCGTGTGATAGCACAAGGTCATGATTCATAGAAACATGTCCCCAAAATACGAGTACTCAAATAAAAAGGCAATATACCTGCCTGTGGTAAAAATGGAGTCATAATATTTCATACAACACATAGAAATAGCCCTCCGCTGGACCGTCCGTCCCGGTCACTTACGCATTCATCCAACCCATAAAACATTTTGATTAAAGGAGCCGAATCAAAGGACATCCTTAACCATATAACTCCCCATTTCTCATGGTCCGGAGTTATCTCGACAATCGATGGCGAAATAACTACAACAATTAGTTATTCGCTAATCTCAATTCAAGGTTCTACTGTATAGAGTAATTTATAGCGAAATATAAAACGTTGAACTATTCTGAACTTAGAATGGTATGGAAATTGAAAGAATAAAGTTTAGAGTCAATACCAATGGAATGATAAATGAAGATATAGATACTTGCATAATATGATTCAAAATAACCGTCACTTGAACAATAAGTGAAGTTAGGGGTATTTGCCTGGTATGCTTGAAAACTTCTTACTATAACTCAGCTTATAACTGATGGCTATTATCTTCGTCTAACATTTGACTGCACTCCTTGCTACTCGATTCTATAAACAAAAGAACTATCTTAATTGACAGAACCAAACTCAATCGACGTAACTATACGTCTGGACATCTATCCGATCATTTATAACTAGCATGACATTTTAAAACTGTAAACAGATAGCATGCATATCATGCAACACCTAGTCATGGCATTCATATAACACATAATCACATATTTCATGTAACACATAAGTCAGATCATTAAAAGATACATTATAAGGCGTTCAGAATTAAAATCAGGTCAATATTAGCATTTATCGATCAAATACCGACTCAAACTGATGCACAAATCAAATGACATTGCAATACAAAAGAAATTAGGTCTTAAAAGTATTTTCATTGGAAGCGCAATATTTTTCAGAGTCTGTACGCGTTTGCTTCATATTAAACGAACAAACGGTTGATTTATTATGAATTTTTGAACATTTTTCGGAATAAAACGGGTCTCCGAATCATTTAATAATTAAATAATAAGGCTCAAACACTCGAAAATTGTTTTATAAAAATTATCGAGCTTGGAAAATAATTTAAAATAATATTTTAAAGATCGAATTTATTTTTCGGAATTTTTAAATCAATTTTAAATAATTAAATCTAATTATTAAATCAATTAAGATCAATTAATAATTAATTTAATTAATTAATCAATTAATTATAAATTAATCGATTAATTAAAATAATTAAAAACTAATTCAAATTAATTAATAAAATATTTTTGATTTATTTTTGAATAAATAAATAATTAAAATAATTTTCTGAATTAAATAAATAATTTTTTTCTAATTTTTAAAATAATAAACTATCATTTCTTAATTATTTTTAAACAGAAATCTAATTTTTGTAATATTTTAAAACAGAAATCCATGCTTTGCAAGATTAGCAAAAATACAGGTACCAACCTGCATTTTTGCCATCTTCCCTGTCCCCGTCGCCGGTTGCGGGCGATCGCCATTAACGGCGATCCCGAGCTTTTCTGGCGAGCCAAAACCGACCCAGAAATACACCAAATCAACAGGGATTGTTCACTACGTTGCCAGGAAATCATTTACACAGCCAGAATTTTCAATACATCAACGAAACAGCCGGAATCATTACCTGAAAATTCCGCCACCGTTTCGACCCGTTTTCCGATCACCACCTTCCCGACACCGTCTGTTAAAACCAGTGGTACCATTCGATTCGTTGCACAACGATCTACTTCACCATGCAATCAATTTAGACAAATTACCCCCACAGCAAAAATGCCTAAATCCAATTAAGAACATTCAAAGCTTCAAAACCCTAATTTTCATATCCGAGAATCAAAGTCACTTTTCTACATAATGCAGAACTCAAAATCTGACATATTATATACCAAATTGACCAGAAAAACATACTCTACAACATGGAAGCATCAAATCACATCAACAACATCAAGAACAAATTTTCATAATTTAATTATCAAATAATTTGAATATAAATAATTAAATAAGAAAATTACCGTGATTTCTGGGTAGAAACTGATGATTGATTCAGAAAGAAGATTTCGAGAGCTTCGTTTTGATATGCTGCACGCCCGAATCGGAGTTCGATAACGCCTTCGTTCGTGTGTTTGATTCTCGTGAACGTATCGGTTTCTCGGGTTTTTCTCTGTATTTACGGTATTTTAACTGGTTACAAATGAATAAACGGAATAAACGAAATAATAAATAGGCTATTTATATTTATGAAATATTGGATCGTTCTGGATCGTTTTGGATCGTTAAATTAGTTGCTTAGCCGCTAAGTAACTGTAAAAACGATACAATTCAATACGAGAATTGGATAATTATGAAAACTGGGCTTTTTATAAAACACCATATACAAAAATAACATAAAAATATCCCGTCTTTTAAGAATACGGGTTTTGTTGATTACCGAAATGATTAGCGTATTGAAAATATTGCGTCGGGTCGTGCACGGGTCAAACCGTAATCCGGATCGAAAAAGTCAAAACACGGAAAATGTCCGGAATTACCAGATTAGGTTAGGAAGGAGTTTTCGGAAGAGTTTCGGGTGGTAAAAACGCAAAACGGTTGAAGTTGGAAGATTCCCGGCTCTATAAAATAATTTTATAATTATTCTGAAAATAATTAATAATTCATAAATCATTATAAAATCATATAACACTCCAAAAATTACCAGAAAAATTTCACAATTATCTATATTTTATTCTGGACATATAAAAATTCAAATATTCAAATAATGTCATATATAAACATTCAAATATCAATTCCACTTTTCAGATAATTCACCAAAATTCACATAAAATCATATAAACAATTCCGAATAATAATAATAATATTTGAAAATATATGGGATATTACAATCTACCCCCCTTAACAGGAATCTGTCCTCAGAATCAGTCTAGGAAAATAAATGAGGATACTTGGATCGCATTTCGCTTTCCAATTCCCAAGTCGATTCTTCAACCTTGGGATTCCTCCACAAGACTCGCACTAAAGATACAGACTTATTCCTAAGTACTCTTTCTTTCTTATCTAAAATCTGCACTGGTTGCTCTACAAAAGATAAATCTGGCTGGATTTCGATTGGCTCGTATTCTATCACATGGTTCAAATCAGGAAAATAACGCTTCAACATTAACACATGGAACACATTGTGAATATGTTGCATGTGAGGTGGTAACGCTAACTCGTACGCAACTTTTCCCACACGCCTCAAAATCTCAAAAGGGCCAACATAACGCGAACTCAGCTTTCCTTTCTTTCCAAATCTCTATAAACCCTTCCAAGGTAAAACCTTCAATAACACTGCTTCTCCAATTTCAAATTCCATATCTTTTTCGGTAGGATCTGCATATTTACATTGACGGTCTTGAGCTGCTGTTAATCTTTTCCGAATGAGTTTTATCTTCTCCTTCGTCTGCTGGATCAATTCTGGACCCAAAATCTTTCTCTCACCAACTTCCTCCCAACATATTGGAGATCTGCATCTTCTCCCGTACAAAGCTTCATAAGGCGGCATTCCAATACTGGCATGATAACTGTTGTTGTAGGAGAATTCAACCAATGGCAAATGTTCGTCCCAACTTCCTTCAAAATCTAGCGCACATACCCTTAGCATATCCTCAATAGTCTGAATCGTCCTTTCACTTTGACCATCCGTCTGCGGATGATACGCGGTACTCATATCCAGCTTTGTTCCGAGACAATCTTGAAAACTTCTCCAAAATCTTGAATTAAATCGAGGATCTCTATCTGAAACTATGGATACTGGAACTCCATGTCGTGTCACAATTTCCTTAAGATATAATCCAACCAATTTATCCATTGAGAATCTTTCGTTGATAGGAAGAAAAAGCGCTGACTTCGTCAATCTGTCGATAATAACCCAAATAGCATCATGATTTGCCCTGGTTCTCGGTAATCCAACTACGAAATCCATCGCGATATGTTCCCACTTCCATTCTGGAATGTCCAACGGTTGTATCAGTCCACTGGGCCTTTGATGTTCTGCTTTAACTCGCTGGCAAGTATACCATTTACTTACCCATTCTGTAATTTCCTTCTTCATGCTTGGCCACCAATAGTTTTCTCTTAAATCTCAGTACATCTTCGTACTTCCGGGATGAATAGAATATTTGGAGTTGTGAGTGTCTCGAAGAATTTCATCTTTCAGCTCGGCTACGTTGGGTATCCTTATTCTGGAAGAAAATCTTAATATCCCTTTATCATCCTTTTGACTCCCTATCTCTTCTCCTGTCAAACTGTCTCGTTCATGGCTCATTACTTCCTCCTGACATCTTCTTATCTTCTCCAATAATTCTGGTTGAAAAGACATTGCACACAATACCTCTGTAGACAAACTTGGGATACTAACCTCTATTTCTAGCTTCTCAAATTCCTTGATCAACTCCTTTGATGAAGTTATCATATTTAACCTTTCTTTTCTGCTCAGAGCGTCGGCCACCACATTTGCTTTACCTGGATGATAGTTAATAGTACAGTCGTAATCCTTGATTAGTTCTAACCATCTTCGTTGTCTCATGTTTAATTCCTTCTGGGTAAAAATATATTTCAAACTCTTGTGGTCCGTGTAGATCTCACACTTTTCCCCATAAAGATAATGCCTCCCAATCTTCAATGTAAACACTATAGCTTCCAATTCAAGATCATGAGTTCGATACTTCTCTTCATGTGGTTTCAACTGTCTTGAAGCGTAGGCTATCACCTTGTTATGCTGCATCAAAACACATCCCAATCCTTTTTACGATGCATCACTATAAATCACAAAATTTCCTTGATCATCTGGCAAGACTAACACTGGAGAATATACTAATCTATTCTTTAATTCCTGGAAACTCTCTTCGCATTTCTCATCCCATTCAAATTGCTGGTTCTTCCTGGTAAGCTTTGTCAATGGCGTAGCTATCTTTGCAAAATCTTGTACAAATCTTCTGTAGTAACCTGCCAATCCCAGGAAACTTCTTACTTTCGTTGGTGTTTTTGGCCTCTCCCAGTTGATTATGGCTTCAATCTTTGCTGGATCCACTTCCACTCCTTTATTTCTAATCACGTGCCCAAGAAATCGTACTTCTTTTAACCAAAATTAACACTTAGAAAACTTTGCGTACAATTTCTCCTGTCGTAGTATCTCCAAAACTATCTTCAAATGTTGTGCATGCTCCTCTTCTTTTTTGGAATAGATCAGAATATCATCTATGAACACGATCACGAATTTATCCAAATACTTCTTAAATACTCGATTCATCAGATCCATGAAAGCTGCTGGTGCGTTGGTTAATCCAAATGCCATCACTAAAAACTCATAATGCTCATATCTGGTTCTAAATGCGGTCTTCGGAATGTCTTCAGGCTTGATCTTCAGTTGATGATATCCGGATCTTAAATCTATTTTAGAAAACCATACAGCGCCTCGCAATTGGTCAAACAAATCATCGATCCTCGACAATGGGTATTTGTTCTTAATGGTCAGCTTATTTAATTCTCGATAGTCAATACACAGTCGCATACTCCCGTCTTTTTTCTTGACAAACAGTACTGGTGCCCCCCATGGGGATACACTGGGTCTTATAACTCCTTTTTCCAAAAGATCTTGCAGCTGAGTTGCCAATTCCTTCATCTCCACTGGTGCCATCCGGTATGGAGCTTTAGAGACTGGTTCTGTTCCGGGTGCTAAGTCAATCGCAAATTCAATTTCTCTGTCGGGAGGTAATCCTGGTAGATCTTCTGGAAAGACATCTGAAAATTCGTTGACAACTGGAATCACTTCTAGTGCTGGAACTTCTTTGCTGGTGTCTACCACATGGGCCAAATATGCTTCGCAATTCTGACGCAATAACTTTTTCACTTGAGCTATCGTTAAGAACTTCGTCTCTTGCCTATTTCCTCAAAATATCACCTTCTTCTTACTATCCAAGGTATGAAGTCTTACTTTCATATTCTTACAATCAATCTGAGCGTTATTTTCTGACAACCAATCCATTCCTAAAATAACATCAAATTCTCCCAACTTAAAAGGTATCAAGTTGGCATAGAAATGATGTCCTCATATCTCAACATCACACCTCGGGCATACTCGGTCGACAAAAACTTGGTCCTTATTAGCTAACTCTATTATTAATGCTTGTTCTAACAATTTAACTTCACAATGCAGTTTATCGACAAAATCTTGAGAAATAAATGACCTTGTAGCTCCAGAATCAAATAAAACTTTAGCATCTACGGAGTTGACTGGAAGCGTACCTGCAACCACGTCTGAACTCTGAACAGCATCTTTCATAGTCATGTTGAATATTCTGGCCTTTGGCTGGTCCTTTGCTAGTGGTCCTTCATTCCTTGGCACATTCTGAGATGGAGCACCTGTAAGCCTTGGGGTTTTACTCGTCATACCTTGTGCTGGGCAATTCCTGGTGATATGTCCTGGCTTTCCACACTTATAACATCCAGTTCCCATATTTTGACCTTGAGTCTGATTCTGACACACATTAGCAAAGTGTCCCTTCCTGCCGCACTTGAAACACGTCACATTAGCATTACAATTCCCAAAGTTCTTCCTACCACAAAACTGGCAATCTAGTATTGGTGAACGATTGGGCCTCTGCTGATTTGAATTCTGAAAATGGTTGCCTTGTCCTCCATTTCCTGATTGTGGTCTTCTGAATCCCATATTCCTATTACCCTAAAATTATGGCCTTCTGTTAAAACGGCTCTGGAAATTACATAGCTGCTGACCTCCTTCTGAGGTTTCTATCTTTCTTTTCTTCCCATCTTTTCTTTTCTGAGACATGTCACTCTAACTTTCGATCACCATTGCTTTCTGAACCACTGCCACATATGAAGTCAACTCAAACATGGCCACTCTGTTCTGAATCCAAAATTTCAATCCCTGCTCAAACCTTCTTGCTTTCTTTTCATCTGTATCAACCTGGTCTGCCACAAACCTTGCCAATTCAGTAAACTTAGCCTCGTACTCAGCCACAGTAAGATCACCCTGGGTCAGATTCAAAAATTTGATCTCCATTTGGTTCTTCATATACCTCAGGAAATATTTTTCCAGAAACAGCTCTGTGAATCGCTCCCAGGTTATAAACTCACCTCCTTCCAATGCTCGTGTGGATTCCCACCAATAGTTCGCCTTACCCTTCAGAAAGTAACTTGCAAACTTTGTCTTCTGCTCAGCTCCTGCTCCGACTAATTCAAAAGCCTTTTCCATTTCCTTGAGCCATGCATTGGCTTCCACAGGATCAGCACTTCCCTTGAACTCAGGTGGCTTCACAGCTTGAAACTGCTTAAAAGTCACTGCAGGTGGTGCTGCTGCTTGCTGATGCTGCTGTTGTTGTTGCTGCATAAGATGTAACATCTCCTGCTGCATTAGTCCCAATATCTGGATAATCGCTGGATTTGTACGGCTCTCGGTACTATCCTCTCCTGAATTATTCCTTCTCTTTGGTGCCATTACTTTGGTAAGAAACAAGCAACATATATAATAATCTGTCAAGCATTGTGTCAAATATGTAGCAATTTCTTAGCATATCAGAATTTGCAAACAGTATCTCTTCCCAAAATATCATGAACTTGCTACCATATTAACACAAGCGACATGATTATCACATAATCCTGCTTATTATCTCAAGAATAATAGCATAAAGAAAATTACTCTGAATTATCCAAACCTTTTAAATCCTTGCTTAAAATCTTAACTAAACCAACAAAATAGCAGGGCAATGACACAAGGCCTAAAGCTAAACGCAAAACAGGAAACTTAAATAACTTAACTATAATCTAACCCAATAACCTAAATTTAATCCTATAAAAGCTAAACTACACGTGCCTATCTTATGTAATCTTCCTATGACTCATTTATGACAATCCTGAGCCTTTTTCAGTGACCATAACCTGTAGCTCTGATACCAACCTGTGATGCCCTCCAAACCCGGGGTCTAGATTTGGGGGTCACTTGCCACTAAACTGTAATAAAATAATCATAGCGGAATAATATAATAAATACGACCCCTTTACCTGTACTGGATCGATCACAGGTTATAGTATGGAACAAGCACTAATACAAACCAAGTGTTATTACAGACCATAAGTCTAATTAGTTTTACAAATTATTCAAATTTTATTACAAACCTCTAGACTATCCAAGCGTCCCAAAACAGTCTATCTGGAATACACACCACTATTTACAAGCACTCGACTTCTGAGCAAACCTGGATCTCAAGCCTGCTCTGGCTTAGCTGAAAGATTAGATTGATAAACAAGTATGAGCGAAAGAAATGCTCAGTAAGCAATATAAAATGTACTTGAAATGATAAATCGTATTCTGATAATAACTGAACAAAAGGGATGAAAGCAGTAATATAAAGCTTTACAAGCTATCAACAATAAATGATAATTTTTAGATTGTAATCTAACTCCGACGGACGTACTATCACATGCTGATCAGCCTGTGTGATAGCACAAGGTCATGATTCATAGAAACATGTCCCTAAAATACGAGTACTCAAATAAAAAGGCAATATACCTGCCTGTGGCAAAAATGGTGTCATAATATTTTATACAACACATAGACATAGCCCTCCGCTGGACCGTCCGTCCCGGTCACTTACGCATTCATCCAACCCATAAAACATTTTGATCAAAGGAGCCGAATCAAAGGACATCATTAACCATATAAATCCCCATTTCTCATGGTCCAGAGTTATCTCGACAATCGATGGAGAAATAACTAGAACAATTAGTTATTCGCTAATCTCAATTCAATGTTCTACTTTATAGAGTAATTTATAGCAAAATATAAAACGTTGAACTATTCTGAACTTAGAATAGTATGGAAATTGAAAGAATAAAGTTTAGAGTCAATACCAATGGAATGATAAATGAAGATAGAGATACTTGCATAATATGATTCAAAATAACCGTCACTTGAACAATAAGTGAAGTTAGGGGTACTTGCCTGGTATGCTTGATAACTTCTTACTATAACTCAGCTTATAACTGATGGCTACTATCTCCGTCTAACACTTGACTTCACTCCTTGCTACTCAATTCTATAAACAAAAGAACTATCTTAATTGACAGAACCAAACTCAATCGACGTAACTATACGTCTGGACATCTATCTGATCGTTTATAACTAGCATGGCATTTTAAAACTGTAAACAGATAGCATGCATATCATGCAACACCTAGTCATGGCATTCATATAACACATAATCACATATTTCATGTTACACATAAGTCAGATCATTAAAAGATACATTCTAAGGCCTTCAGAATTAAAATCAGGTCAATATTAGCATTTATCGATCAAATACCGACTCAAACTGATGCACAAATCAAATGACATTGCAATACAAAAGAAATTAGGTCTTAAAAGTATTTTTATTGGAAGCGCAACATTTTTCTGAGTCTGTACGCGTTTGCTTCGTATAAAACGGACAAACGGTTGATTTATTATGAATTTTTGAACATTTTTCGGAATAAAACGGGTCTCTGAATCATTTAATAATTAAATAATAAGGCTCGAACACTCGAAAATAGTTTTATAAAAATTATCGAGCTTGGAAAATAATTTAAAATAATATTTTAAAGCTCGAATTTATTTTTCGGAATTTTTAAATCAATTTTAAAAAATTTAATCTAATTATTAAATCAATTAAGATCAATTAATAATTAATTTAATTAATTAATCAATTAATTATAAATTAATCGATTAATTAAAATAATTAAAAACTAATTAAAATTAATTAATAAAATATTTTCGATTTATTTTTGAATAAATAAATAATAAAAATTATTTTCTGAATTAAATAAACAAAATTTTTTTCTAATTTTTAAAATAATAAACTATCATTTCTTAAATATTTTTAAACAGAAATCTAATTTTTGTAATATTTTAAAACAGAAATCCATTCTTTGCAAGATTAGCAAAAATACAAGTACCGACCTGCATTTTTGCCATCTTCCCCGTCCCCGTCGCCGGTTGCCGGCGATCGCCATTAACGGCGATCCCGAGCTTTTCCGGCGAGCCAAAACTCATTTACACAGCCAGAATTTTCAATACATCAACGAAACAGCCGGAATCATTGCCTGAAAATTCCGCCGCCGTTTCGACCCGTTTTCCGATCACCACATTCCCGACACCGTCTGTTAAAACCAGTGGTACCATTCGATTCGTTGCACAACGATCTACTTAACCATGCAATCAATTTAAACAAATAACCCCCACAGCAAAAACGTCTAAATCCAATTAAGAACATTCAAAGCTTCAAAACCCTAATTTTCATATCCGAGAATCAAAGTCACTTTTCTACATGATGCAGAACTCAAAATCTGACATATTATATACCAAATTGACCAGAAAAATATACTCTACAACATGGAAGCATCAAATCACATCAAAAACATCAAGAACAAATTTTCATAATTTAATTATCAAATAATTCGAATATAAATAATTAAATAAGAAAATTACTGTGATTTCTGGGCAGAAACTGATGATTGATTCAGAAAGAAGATTTCGAGAGCTTCGTTTTGATATGCTGCACGCCCGAATCGGAGTTCGATAACGCCTTCGTTCGTGTTTTGATTCTCGTGAACGTATCGGTTTCTCGGGTTTTTCTCTGTATTTACGGTATTTTAACTGGTTGCAAATGAATAAACGGAATAAACGAAATAATAAATAGGCTATTTATATTTATGAAATATTGGATCGTTCTGGATCATTTTGGATCGTTAAATTAGTTGCTTAGCCGCTATGTAACTGTAAAAACGATACAATTTAATACTAGAATTGGATAATTATCAAAACTGGGCTTTTTATAAAATACCATATACGAAAATAACGTAAAAATATCCCGTCTTTTAAGAATACGGGTTTTGTTGATTACCGAAATGATTAGCGTATTGAAAATATTGTGTCGGGCCGTGCACGGGTCAAACGTAATCTGGATCGAAAAAGTCAGAACACGGAAAATGTCCGGAATTACCAGATTAGGTTAGGAAGGAGTTTTCGGAAGAGTTTCGGGTGGTAAAAACGCAAAACGGTTGAAGTTGGAAGATTCCCGGCTCTATAAAATAATTTTATAATTATTCTGAAAATAATTAATAATTCATAAATCATTATAAAATCATATAACACTCCAAAAATTACCAGAAAAATACCACAATTATCTATATTTTATTCTGGACATATAAAAATTCAAATATTCAAATAATGTCACATATAAACATTCAGATATCAATTCCACTTTTCAGATAATTCACCATAATTCACATAAAATCACATAAACAATTCTAAATAATAATAATAATATTTGAAAATATATGGGATATTACACTCTCCCTGTCCTACGAATGGGTTGTTCCACAGAAGGTTGTTCGGTCTGAACAGGTGTTTCCACTTGATCCGTAGTAGTTTGTGCTTCTTGAACTTCATCAAGTTCAATTTTGCTCCCACTGTTTCCTTCAAGGATAAACTTCTTTTCCAAGAAGGTAGCATCTCTGGAGACAAGCACCCGATGATCGGTGTAAAAGTAATACCCCAAAGTCTCTTTAGGATATCCCACAAAATTACGTTTTACGGATCGAGATTTCAGTTTATCTGGGTCAACTTTCTTGACATAAGCTGGACATCCCCAAATCTTAACGTGTTTAAAACTCGGTTTCCTTTCTTTCCATATCTCATATGGAGTTTGAGGAACAGATTTGGAAGGCAGCTTATTCAGTAAATATGCTGAGGTTTCCAATGCATAACCCCATAGGAATACTGAAAGATTCGCATAGCTCATCATGGACCGAACCATGTCTAACAAAGTTTGATTTCTCCTTTCAGATACCCCATTTAACTGTGGAGTATATGGAGGAGTCCACTAGGAGACTATACCATTTTCTTTGAGATAATCTAGAAACTCTCCATTCAAGTATTCACCACCTCGATCTGATCGAAGAGTTATAATACTGTGTTTGGTTTGTTTCTCCACTTCATGTTTATATTCTTTGAACTTTTCAAAGGCTTCAGAATTGTGTTTCATTAAATACACATATCCGAATCTAGATCTATCATCTATGAAAGTAATGAAGTATGAAAATCCACCCATGGCTTGCGTAGACATTGGTCCATATACATCTGTGTGTACCAATCCTAGCAAATCTGCAGCCCTCTCTCCATGTCCACTAAATGGAGATTTGGTCATTTTACCCAATAGACAAGACTCGCATGTAGGATATGATTCAAAATCAAAGGGGTCAAGTAACCCTTCCTTATGCGTGTGGTATATAATTTTAAATATTAAAATTGTGTTACAACTCCTCTATATGATATATACGACCACATAAATAATCTAATTTGGCATGTTGGAAGATGGTGTTACGAAATAGGTTTTCACTTTTCAGCCTGTTAAGAAATTTCATATCTAATTTGATCTCAAATGGATAGTCCAACTTTATGATCAAAATTTCATATTTTCCAACTGATGTACGGTGTCCTACGGATTTTAGGTCTGTTACAACTTAAAAAAAACTCTTTTCCTTATAATGTAAGTTTAGGATAATTTGAGCAATTTTTTAAATAAAATTTGCTTTAGCTTGTGAGATAAATGGACGGCTTAGCTTATGATCAAAACCTTACAAAGTTAATGACAGCTAGATTATGGTAAATAAATGAGAACTCTTATACTAATGATAAAAAATATTGGTTTCGAAAATATTGAACTCGAGGCTACTAATTGATTTGTAAATCATGTTACCACTAGATCACTCTCATTCCCGATGATTATCGAGCCCGAACATAGTATTTAAAATCTTTACTTAGCATATCTGACCCTAAATAGAATTTTTAAAGTTTTCATTCAATTATATGAACGGAAATAATATGTTTTGCAATACTAAAATATTAAATATTATCATTTTAATTTTTTACTTTAGACTAATTTAGTTGGTAGTTGCAAGTGCCGTATTTGTGTTTTTTACATATTTTGTTTTAAAGGTAACAAAATCATGCTAGAGATAGACATAATAGCCTGACTTATAAATGAGTTAAAGAAAGGGCTTTTTCAAAAATATCTCAGTTTAAAAATATTTTTATAAAAATACCTGTCATTTTTTAAAGGAGATATATGGCAACAACATAGTCGAATGTTGCCAATTATGTTGCCTTAGATTCTCCATGCCAACATCTTTAGTGATGTTGCCTTAGACAAATGAAAAATTGTATAAAAAAGCGGGGCAAAAAGCCCACCATCACAAAAATAGCAAGCCCGCTAAACAAAATAAAAAAGACCCACTCAGTTAGTGATAAAAACGATGTCGTTTTATGACAGAACGATGTCGTTTACTCTGAACAAACAAAAACTCCTGCTCGAACACTCTCACAAAATCATTATCCTAAAATTCACAAACACAAACTCTCACACACTCTCTCACTCACAAATCTCTCTGTTCAACCTCTACGTTCAACTCTTCCTATCACCGTCAAAGCTCTTCCTCTCTCACAAATACTCGCAACCTCTCCGTTCAACCTCTCGCCATCGAAGCTCTGCACGTAAACACTTCCTCTCGCCATCGAAGCTTCGGGTCACCATTTGTTCGTAGAAACTCTTCCTCTCGCCGTTTGAAAGCTCTGAGTCTCCGTTTGTTCTCTGTTTCGCAACTCTTCCTCTCTAATTAAAGGTGCAAATCTTAATTTTAATTTGTTAATAAACCCTAATTTTTGGGGTTTTTATAATTTGTTTACAAACCCTAATCTTTGGGGGTTTTTGATTTGTTAATTTTGGGAGGGGGTCTAAACCTTAATTTTTGGGGGTTTTTAATTTGTTAATTTTGGGAGGGGGTTTAAACCCTAATTTTTGGGGATTTTAATTGTTGTGTGCTATATTTATTCTTGGGGGATTTGTTAATTTTGGGCTTACACGTGTGCCCTATTTTTTGGGGATTATGTTTTTCGTTTTTCTGTTTTTTGTACATGTGTGCCCTGTTTTATATAGTACAGAACATATAGTACTATTTCTTCTCTTTGTATGTATTTTGCAATTTATTGGGATTATGATATGTATTTTTTCCATCTGTGTTAATAATGTTTGATATTTTGTGTTGTGTTTGAAAATTTGATTGAAGTGTTTAATTTGATGTCGTATATTCTGTTTACTTATACGGACAGAGCTTGGCTATTAAAATTTTAGTATATTATATATATTATATACTTAACCTTGTTTAATTAAGAAACGATGGTAGCTGAACATACGACTTAGTCTATTCGGACAAGAATTTTAGTTAATATTATTTTTACAGATTATGGATATTTATTCATAAATAATTAGAGATACAATTATTATGAATAAGTTTGTTATGATTAGATAATATAATATAGGTAAGTGTAAATATATTTATATGTGTATATATGTTTGTTACGTATAGAATTAACAACTAAAGTTAGTAAATGTTTCACCTGTAGTAATGAGTGACGTAGAGGAAATCTGGATAAATCTACCAAGATCAAGTGACGAGTATATTAATAGGGTCAAAAATTTCGTCAAAAATGCGATGGCTAAATATGCATTTGGCGCTGAATTGAAGTGCCCTTGTGGTAATTGTAACAGTAAGATATGGTGGGGTCCAGATGATGTTTTTAATCACCTTGTTTGCAAGGGTCCTTCCCTGGATGTTGTAAAATGGATATACGACGTCTCGAATTTGGGTGATACTGATGTGAGGGATTACGAAACAAATATAGGGTTTGAAGATGATCTTAGTCAGATGTTGAACCTTACTTACACCAATAGGGAACCTAATTCAGATGCTAGGAAATTTTATCGCCTTATCGAAGATGGGAAACAGCCCTTGTATCCTGGTTCCAAAAAAATTTCTAGATTAAGTTTTCTTGTTAGGTTGTACCACTGGAAGTGTCTTAATGGGGTGAGGCAAACTGTATTTGGTGAAATGTTACAGTTATTAAAGGAGGCATTTCCTGATATTGAGATACCTACTTCATTTAATCCCGCTAAATACATAATTAGGGATTTAGGACTTGACTACCAAAAAATACATACATGTCCTAATGACTGCATGTTATATTGGGGTAAAAATCAGAATGAAGTGTCATGCAAAACTTGTGGTGTCTCTAGGTGGAGGGATACGGAAGAAGAACATAAGAAGGATAAGATACCGGCAAAAGTCATGAGATATTTTCCTTTAAAACTAAGGCTACAGAGGATGTATATGTCTAAAGAGTTCACAAAATTAATGACTTGGCATGTAGCTTGGAAGAAGGGCGGAATGTTACGGCACCCGGCTAATGGTGTAGCTTGGAAGACAATGGATGACAAATATCCAAATTTTTCATCCGAAAATCGAAACATTAGATTAGATATAGCTTCTGATGGATTCAATACAATGAGTGGCAGTCATAGTACCTGGCCAGTTGTTGTGGTGAACTACAACTTACCTCCCTGGCTAAATATGAAACCAGGGAATTTAATTTTGTCCACACTTATACCAGGTCCAACTCATTCCGGAAATAGTATTGACGTCTATTTGTAACCTTTGGTGGAGGAGCTGAAAGAGTTATTGGGTTGTAGGTGTAACCACTTTTGATGCAGCGACGAATCAGAATTTTATATTAAGGGCAAGTGTATTGTGGATAATAAGCGACATCCCTGGTTACGTAATGTTATCGGGATGGAGTACTAAAGGATATTTGGCTTGCCCTATATGCAATTACAAGATATCATCAACTTATTTGAAACATAGTAGGAAGGTGTGTTATATGAATCATCGACGATTCCTAGATTCCAATCATAAGTGGAGATCACATAAGAAAAGATTTAATGGCCAAATTGAGGTTGGGCAGGCCCCTGCAGTTTTATCAGGAAGAATGATCAAGAGGCTGTTGGATGGTTAACAGAATACTTTTGGTAAGGTGAAGGGGAAACGGAAAGTCAGTTGTGACTTTAATCCTTGGAATAAGAAGTCGATATTTTTTCAGTTACCTTATTGGAGTGAAAATTCAATACGACATAATCTTAATGTCATGCATATAGAAAAGAATATATATGATAGTATTCTCGGTACTTTATTAAATATCAGTGGTAAGATAAAAGATCATGTAAATGCTCGGTTAGATTTGCAAGAAATGGGTATAAGGAAGATCCTGCACCCGACCACCTCTACTAATGGGAAGTACCTTGAAATCAGGGCTGCAAACTTCGGCATGACAAATAAAGAAAAAGACATATTTTGTTCAGTTTTGGAAAATGTGAAATTCCCACATGGTTTCGCTTCCAATATTAGCAAATGTGTCCAAGATAGGAAAGTTTTCGGGTACAAGAGTTGCACACATCATTATGCAATACTTGTTACAAATCGCTGTGAAAAAAGCATTGAAGCCTGAAGCTGCGATTCCATTAATAAGACTTGGTGAGTTTTTTAGAGATATATGTTCCAAGATAATTGAGGTGGATGATGTAAAGAAACTACAAAAGGAAATTATTGAAATATTATGCCGACTTGAAATTAATTTTCCACTTGCCTTTTTCGACATCATGGTGCATTTACCAGTTCATTTATGTAATAAAATTGAACTTGGTGGTCCAGTCCACCAGAGATGGATGTACTCAATTGAGAGGTACCTGGGTAAATTAAAATGATATGTTCGTAATAAGAGTCAGCCAGAAGGGTCAATAGCGGAAGGATACTTGGCAGATGAATGTGTAACATTTTGTGCAAGATTTCTACGAGATAACGAGATCAGTTCAGTGAATGAGTTAGGAACCAGAATTCATGAAACCAGTGAATATCCAATTCTTTCAGGGAGGAACCAGAAAGGGAAAGCTTATCAGTTGTCTGATGATGTATGGACTGCGGCTCATCGATACATATTGTTTAACTATGATTATAAGGAAGTAGAGGCGCTAATTGAGTAAGTCCTAGAATCCTAGTTTAATTATGTTAATTTAAGTATTTATTGCTAACTTAATTTAAATTATTTAACATACTGTATATTTATATATTGTAGGCAACATCGTTCATTATTTGATGTAAATGCAAAGTTGAACAAGTACAAAAGAGCAAGAACACACACAGATGAAGTGTGCGAGTGGTTCAAGACTGAAATTGGAAAAAAAACTGAATGTTTAGAGGGAAATTGCGTCATTGGCGATAGGTCCTAAACGAGTTGCTAGACGGTTCAGAGGATATATAGTAAATGGGTATAGGTTCCATACGAAAAGTAGAGATAAGAAGTGCATAACACAAAATAGCGGCATTTATCTAACCGCCTTAACCACCAGTAATTATGGTTTGATTGAGAAAATAATCGAGGTTGACTATTGGGGCTGTCTTAATATGGTTTTGTTTAGGTGTACCTGGTATGCTGATGAGAAGGATCATTTAGGTTTTACCCGAGTAAACTTTAACAGGGCTTGCCAAAAAAAAGACCCTTTTGTCATGTCAACACAAGTCCATCAAGTGTTTTACATTGAAGATCATGTTGAAAATCATATTTATTATCCTATTAAGAAGCTGCCAACATACTTTGATGATTCACACACCGAGAATAGTCCAAGTGAAGATGACATAAATGGGCAGTTTGCACATGATAGGAGGTTTCCAGTTGTTGAAAACCAAGATGATAAGGCAAACTGGTTCAGGGATGATGTCCCGACAAAACAAATTCCGATTGGAGAATTCCAGAAGTGAAAATTAACATATATTAGCTTGTAAAATTTAGGGTTTTTTACCTGAATTGTTTATTCTAGATTGTGTTTGGATTTAAATGGATTTTTTCCCTGTTTTTGCAATGGATGATCTTTATTTTTGTTTAATTTAAGAATTGTACTTGATTCTAATTGTTATTTAATTTTCTTGCTCCTTGTTTAATATTTTATTTAATTTAATAAGTCTGATTGTATAATGGTCTTGCTCCTTATTTTACTATTTTGTTTAATTTTATTCGTTCCTGTTTTTTTTAAGTAAATTAGAGTACAAGTTCAGTTTGTCCTTGTTTTACTTTTTTGTTTATTTTTTGTTTAATTTTATTTGTCCCTGTTTTTTTAAGTAAATTAGATTACAAGTTTAGTGTGTGCGTTAAACTAATCATTTTTGAAATTTGTAATTGCAGGATGGGAGGTGACTTTATGACCTTCAATTTACATCACAAGGGTGAGTTCCACAAAAGTAAATATGATGGCGGAACAGTAAATACAGTGAAGAACTTCGAGCTTGATGTCTTCTCATATTCGGAACTGATGGAGTGGGTCAACCAACTTGGCTATAAGTAAATTGGAGGAATTTATGTGCAAAAAGAGGAAAACAGTGATGGCTGGGAATTGATTACTGATGACGCTACCTTAACTGAGTATACTTTCAAAAGCGGGGCTTCTGAACTGGACTTATTTATCGACTGCGATGTCGATAAAAATATGTTGGCAATGCGTCAAATGCAACCTCATGTCATTGTAAGGCCCAAAAGAAGCCCCGTTAATCCGAAAGAGGATAATCCTAAAAAGCGTCAGTTTGTGACATTAAAGGATATCAATGAAGAGAAGACCAGGAAAATGAACAAGTCCCGGAAGAAAACACAATCTACTGACAAAGTTTTAAAAGCAGTTGCGATAGAGAGGAAATCTGATAAGTCTGACCTTATGGGAATGTCAGAGTATATGAAAAGAATTGAAATTCCTGATACGAACAAGAATTTGGGGGAAGGGGCTGGGGAAGGACCTGATGGAGGCAATGCTAAGGCTTATGAAATGCAAAGAAATAAAAATGTCGAGGAAAATATGAAGAAATTAAAGGAACTTGGGATAAAACCATTGACTGGAAAATTGATCAAAAAGAAAGATGTAAGGCCCAACATAGAGAATGATGAAGATGAAAGTGAATATCGCTGCCCAGAAAAGGATTTGGACTGAGAAAGTAATGAGGAAGAGCATATTGTTAAGCCAAAGGTATAATTCAGAATTAAATGATGTTTATTATCAACATCATGCTTAATTACGATTATATTATTAACATATATTTTGTTTAGGGTGAGAAAAAGGTTGAGAAGGTTGTGGTTAAGACTGATGGCCCAAAAACACGTTCTCGGACATCTAAAATGTCACTTCCATGTGACAAACCGGTGAACACAGTAGAGCCTGAGGTAAACCAATATTCAATTTTTTATTTTTTCTAAAATAAAAAATTGAACTTAGTAATTAATGTCTCTTTCAGGAGAATGATGCTTCTGAAGTTCCTATTGTTCCTATTGTGGAGAAGCTGAAGCAACTAAAAAATCGCGGTCCTGGTACGATGGAGAGATATTTAGAATTACGTAAGCGTGAAAAGGAGGCTGAATTGGAGGCTGAACTGGAGGTTGAAATGGAGGGTCAAATAGAGTCCCTTCATGATATATTTCAGTCTCAACAAGCTCAGGGTAATATTGTCCATTTCAATCTTATTTTGTACGCCTTGGTAATTAATTGTATGCTTACAGTTTTCTTAATTTTTAGCAGATGCACCTGCAGAAAAAAATAAAAAGCCTCGAGGGAAGTCAAAAATGAAGCATGTCCATACACGAGGTGAGAAGAGAGAGATCGTGCTATCAAAGCTGGGCCAACCAATATCAGATGATGATCGCTTGCTATCTGAGTTTAGTAATTTTTTGGGAACAACGGTAAGGGAGTTTGTTTCTCTGACATGTCGTACGTGGTCAGAAGTTCCTGATAAAGAAATCTTATGGAAATATGTCAAGGTAAATTATTATATCATATGTTCAAATAATCTTCTGATAATTACTTGTTATCATTATTTACTTTCAGATTACATTTCTTCGTATAATTTCTGGCAGGATTGATAAATTGTGAAAGTTTTCAAACACCTTCGTAAAACATAATTAAGCATCTAATGTGATCAATTCAAACTGAAATTTAAATAATCAAGATTAATCATAGTACTTTATTTAGGAAAAGGGATCCTTGCGTGGAAAACTAATTATGGTAATTAAGCGTAGAATTTAGCTTTATTTTGATCAAAATGAAACTACAAAGTTGCAAGTGAAAATGCAAATATTGGACAAGTACATCATTTCACATCAGAAAAATATTGGGATCAGTTTACTTGATTTTTTTGAATTTCTTGAATCAGGTTCTTACTTGATTTTACTTGATTTGTTTCGTGTTTAGGACAAGTACATAATTTCCAAGGAGGGGTATAAATATGTAATGATAATAATGCGTGATCAGTTTAAGGGTATAAAGCTTCCATCAAGAAGGATCATTACAGTAAGTATGATACCGATGAGTTAAGGTTACAAAACATGCCTAGGGAGGTTCCTTTGAAATATTTTAAGATACTTTTGAATTATTGGGGTGATGAAAAAGTCCAGGTAACAAATATATTCATCCAATACTTTTTAATTTTATAATTAATATCGCATAATTAATCAAATCATCCAATTAAATTTGTTATTGTGTCATATAGGAAAGTGCCAGAAAAAATGCAGAGGCCCGAAACAAGATAACAGAAGCACATATTGTTGGGCCTAGGAGTTTGGCGCAAGTCTGCCATAAAATGGTAAGTCAAAATATTTATTTCCGCTGTTTATTATAATTTCCGCAATTCCGCAATTTTTAAATCAAAATCTTTGTCATTTATGCAAGGCAATTGAGAGGGAGCGCCTTGCTAAACCCGTTGAACAAATTGTACCAATATCGGATGCTGATGTTTACGTTAAAACACGCAAAAGAGAAGCCAAACGAGAATATAAGTTACCT
The DNA here is from genome assembly GCF_009905375.1 of Apium graveolens. NCBI lineage: Eukaryota > Viridiplantae > Streptophyta > Magnoliopsida > Apiales > Apiaceae > Apium > Apium graveolens. The sequence continues at coordinate 271,497,151 of NC_133655.1, read as the reverse complement.
ACTAATGTGGTTGAAAAGAAGATTGTATGTTATCTTTCCGTAATTAAATATATTTGCTGCATTTTTTAAATATTATTATTTTAACTTTTCTTTTTGCAGGAGGATGTATATATTTGCTACATTTTTTATATATTATTATTTTAACTTTTCTTTTTGCAGGAGGATGTTAAGAAAAATCTCAAGGATGGCAATATTGATGCTGCTAATGAATTAGTTCGTGCTGGGAAGGAACACGGCCGCTCTTATTTAGTAGGGAGGCTTATTCGAAAAAAGGAGTCAAAAGGTAATTCCCCAACACGTGTGTCTGATCAGTACTTGGCAAGCTTGACTGAAAAGATCAGGGATGAACTTAAGCAGGAGATGGAAGAGAAAATGGATCGGAATGTTCGAGAGCTTCGAGACAGTATCAAGGTGATGTTGTCCAAGTTGGCGAAAAAGAATCCGGAGCTGCAGATTGATATTGAAGAGCTGAGCAAGCTGCAACCGCCAAGTGAGCAGCCACCAAGTGATGCAACTGGAACAAGTAAGCAGCCACCAAGTGATGCAACCGGAGCAAGCAATTCCAGTCCTTGATCTTGTATATTGTAGTTATAATGATGCCTTTTACGATATTAGACCATATATGGTACTTTTTTTAAAAATGTTCTTGTGGCCGTAGACTGTAAATGAAGTACTTCATTTTATTTAAGTAGAATCAAGTCGGAATGTTGGAATTGATATTGACATTATGTAGTGCTTGTATGAATGAAAGTATGTATTCAAGTTTTCTAAGTAGTTATTGACTTGGCTTGCATCTGGGGATTTGGTTTTTGTGTTGTTGTGGTTGGATTTGAACTATATTGGGATGTTATAATTTAGGCAAGAATCTGTCAATTTTTTTACCAAACATGTTGGCTTAACCTAAAATAATGTTGGCAAAATTAAATTAAAAGATGTTGCTATAGCCAGGTAAGTGTTGGCAATGATAAGAAATGTTAATAAAATTGGTGTTGTTATAGACTGAGACTGTGTTGCCATAAGAATGAAGGCAACATCAAATTTGTGTTGCCTTTAAAAACCGAGTGTTGCCATAAACTTAAAGTCAACACCGGTTCACATGTTACTATTGACATTATAATGTTGCCATAGTGGTCTACATCAACACATTTTTGGTGTTGGCATTGTTCTGTAAAATGTGTTCGTAAAACATCAAAGGTCACATGCAAATTTCCAACACCCTCAAAATTGACCAAAGTGTTGCCTTAAGCTTTGTGGCAACATTTTTTAGCATTTTTCACATTTTTTTTGATGTTGCTATAGGCCATTTATGTGGTAGTGATATGTTAACAATATTTGGTTAAAAGTTACAAAGTTAAAAAAGTTTTTGCTAAAAGTACGAAAGAATAATTATTTAGGTCATATGATTGTTATTTTAAATTTTCATCGACAACTTTCACTAATATTACTTTAATAATTTATTTTATTTTAACATAAAAAACAGTCAATTTATATGACTTTCTTAACTAGTAGGATAGAAAATTTAAAAATATCAAAGACAGTCAGGTAAAATAGGACAAATTACGTAAATATTAAAATATCCAAATATGCAACTATAAGTTAAAATATTTTATTGAATATTAAGAAATTGTTATTCCAAATGACTATTATCCAAGTCCATATTCACTATGATTGACCACAAACTTAACAATTTAATATACAATAACACTGTATTACCACACATAACACAACTCTATGTTATTAGAAAATCAATATTTAAATTTTAATCTATTGATTAATTTTTCACTGGAAGCAGCTTTTGAGTTTAGCAACGTCCAGAGGTTTATCAAAGAGGTGATCCAACCCGGCCTCCATAAAACTTTGCTTTAGAGATGCATCATTGCAGGCAGTGGCTCCTATTATCTTGCAGTCCACTCCCATGGCCCGTAACTCTGCAGTGGCCTGAAATCAAACAATATAGACATCTAAATTTATTTATATTGGCAAATATTATTCGATAATTTGAAGAACTAACCTGGATACCATTCACCACCGGCATTTCCAAATCCATAACTATAACATCGAAATGCCCCTTTCCAGCTTCATACATAGCTACAACTTCCACTCCATCTTTAACCGAGGAAACTTCAAACTCCATGGTACTCAGGATTTGGAGGAATAGCAATGGAGGAATTTCCGTTTTTTAGGCTTAGAGATGAGGATTTGGATATTTTGAGATTGTGAATTAAGAAAATCCTGATATAATATTTTATAAATGCATAACATATTAAAATCTCTAAATTAATGAGGATTTTATTCAGGATTTTATATATTTTAGGATAAATGAGGATTTTGCATAACATAATAAATGCATTTGGATCTTTTTAACGTCAAAATATATCTATATTTGTGACTGGTTTTCTATAGAAAATTATAAGATAGTAGATATTGATATTCCAATGAATCCAAATCTTTGGATTTTATAAATCCACGTCCTTCTACGGTAAAATATTGTTGTAAGCACGGGGTAAGTTTAAAGTTTGCATTTTATTTATTTATTTATTCTTCAATTATCTATTTTAAATTTTTTTAAATTAAAAACCTAAACCCATCTCTGATTTGTTTATCAGTATAATTTATATACACTATATTGATTGCCAATTAAGTTACACAAACAACCTTAGTAAAATAATTTACAATGCTAGTTCATTTTCTTAATATGGGTCCATTCACTTATGGACTACACGTGCTCCCAAGAAAATAAAAAATAGTATCTTTTTACTATTATTTTAAAGTATAAGTGTATATATAAATATATATATATATATATATATTATAAAATATCTTCTTAAAAAAGATTAGGATCCCTTTAATGTTAGTAAATTTTTCATTTTTTGAGTTAAATTTAATTTTATTTATAATTATATGAGTATAAATTGGACATTAAAAGATTAAAGCCTGGAATATTAATTTTTAGCAATTAAATATTAAAAAAAATTAAAAAATCTAATAAAAATGATAAAAAAAAAATGAATTTGGACTGCTCCCTAGTAACGAACACTCGTTAATCTTGTAATTTGATGGTTCTGCAATAATAGATTTCGAATTCCATTACCATTATTTAGAATCTTTTTCTTGCACTTGAATAGAATAGGTCTTTTTGGAGTTTAACATCCTAATTTTATATTGTCAATGCATACACAACTTAATGTTTAAGAAGTTGATAAATTGTACTTGTTCCTGCACTTGAATAGAGTAGGTCTTTTTGTACTTGAATAGAGTATGCAACTTATATTCCTTCTCAATTCAAGACCACTTCAAAATTTCAATATTTTGCTGACCAAATGGCAAGATTTGATGAGACCAATGTACAAAAGGATGTCAAAAATCTCAGACAGTCTTTCATAGCTTTGCATGAGGTGGTTCAATAACAAATTACAAGCTCAAATGTTACAAAGCTCAAACAAAACGAGCTTCATCAAAGTAGATATGAGCCTTTTGCACTGCTAATGGAAGGAATAAGGGAAGCTATGGAAGCAACCTTTGGGTCCTCAGTACCCTCAAGCTCTCAACAACCCACTTCTACAACTCCAAATCTCCAAATTCAAGCTCTTCAAGAACAAGTTTCAACTTTGCGGTCTTCCAATGACTCACTCACAGCTCAAGTGCAAGCTCTCACTACTCTAGTGTAGAGTCAACAGGCAGACATACATACCTTGGTGGACTCCCACAAACACTTACAAATACAGAACTCTGTATCTTTGGGAGCCATCATGGGAAAACTTAACATTCCATTGTCTGCACTTCCTGAGACTGTGAGACCAGAAATTTCAACTCCCCTACTCATGCATGTTCCCAAGACTATGGGGGTGATAGAAACAAGAATTCAACAATTTAGGGATGCTGGTAAATCAAAAGAGCCTAGAAAATTGACATCTTCTAATCAAGTTGGTCAAAGTTCTTCAAAAGCTCAACTATCTAAAGATGTTGGAAATGACAGACTTCTAAAAGCTGCAGAAGAACCCTGTCAAGATCAAGAATTCAATAAACTTCTAGCAGGCTTGAGGGTGTCTCTCCGCAACAACTACATCACATACAAAAGAGCATTGGCCAACAACATAAATTTTGTTAGAGTGGTGATTGTCAAGATTAATAAATTTCTGGAGAAGAGAATTGTAGCTAATGTGAATGATTGTGGATTGGAAAGATGTATCTACAGGTATCTCTCTCCAATATTCAAAAATTGAGAGCATCTGAGCTGGATGTAGTGATTGACAAGGTACATGCAGTTATTCCAGAGGACACCCAATTGTTACATGAACTTAAGAAGGCTCCAATAGATGTGTTTCCTGAATCCTATCTCTATCCAAGCAAAGGGGTGGCCTACATCTGTCCTCAGTCTAAAAGATGCAAAATCTTCAATATTCCTAAGATTGTGTAAGAGGAAACATGACACTGAAAATGACTCTTCAATATGATCTGAAATATAAGAAGCACAAGAAAACTAAAGATGAAGAGATGATTAGAATCCTTGAAAGATACCTTGTGAATGCTGATACCATATTTCCAAACTCATAATATAACTTAAAGGATGACAAGGATGATGGTGAGCAGAAGCAAGATAATCAACCACCTTCTGGCTCAAATTTAAGCCAAACTTCTAGAACAACTGGTAGCAAAGATAAGAAACAGGATGAGAAAAAGCAAGATGAGAAAAAGATAGGGGAAAAGAAAAGAAGGAAGAAGAAGGAAGATACCTCTGAACCACAACAACAAACCCTAAATATCCCAACCAATCAAGTTCAACCCTCTAAGCCAACAAACTCAAATATTAAACCACCTCAAACCTCAAAGCCTAAATTCTTGTACAAACAAATTGCCAATACCTTACTAAAAATAGCAATCACCTCAAGACAAATATATCTAAAGAAAATCTCAAACCTACCTTCTGTAAAGCCACCAACCGAAATTCATTAAAAAATTGTTGGGAGAAAATCAAAGAAACTGCGAGTAACTGAGAAGGCCATCTGGAACTGTTTAAATCAAAGTGATTTTTAACCTCTGAACTGATGCATCTTAGACGAAGACTACTTTCAATAATTAGCTGAATAAATGGTCAGAGTTTGTGTTGTAACACTAAGGGAAGTAAGAATCTACTATCAGGATGGATCCTTCACATTTATTGGTAGCAACTTAATGGACATATTTTCACCCACAGATCAAAAGAGTGATAAGCTTACTCAAGGACAAAGATACTGCAAATAAGGCATCGAGATCTGTTTTGGCTGAATGGTTGGTAGAAAGGGAAGAAAGAAGAGTAAGAACCAAGGCTGAAAGTGGGGGGAGAAAAAGAAAGTATATTGAGGAGATAGACATGTATATACAAAAATCTAAAGATCTCAAGGAAAAGGGGATGAGCAGAATTACTAAGGATGGACAATTTCTAAACATCAAAGCTGGAAGATTCTCAAAATCTAGGATTGATTTATTGAGTGGTTATCCAATACCTGAAAAACTCCAACATGTAGAAGCTCTAAGAGGGACACTAATCATAGAGGAACTGGAAATACTTATAAAGTTAAAGGACCTCATTAAAGAAGAAACAAGAGATGAGACATTTGTCTGATAAATATATCTTTCAAACTCAAGAAATTACCTAATGTATAAATGTTGTATTTTTGTCAATTTTGTATGTAATGTTTTATTGTTCATTATCGCTTGGGGTTAGTCTTGTTAACAGGCATGAATTTGTGATAAGCAATCTCCTCACAAATTAGGGGAGATTATTGTGCAAGACATGCATGTACTATAACAAGACTTAGTCAAAGTGACAGCCCTAAGTAAGTTATATGATAATCTAAGTTTGCATTGTGTATTGTGTTATTTGAGTGTGTAAAAGTGTCAATAGATTAGACTAGAGTATTTTTCTGAAAACAGTCTCAAGACTAAGAATAAACTCTGGAAGAAGATCATGAAGATCATGCCTCATAGACATTGTGAAGAAACTTGGAGTTGAATAAATCTGTTTCAGGAAAAATATTCTAAGTCAAGAAATTTACAAGTCACAGATCAAGTGATATAGAGAAGTCATTCGAGAACTCCAGAATGACTTATCGAGGAGTCAAGAATAACTTATCGAGAAGTCTCAGAGATATCGACAAGCCAAATGAGAATGTGAAGATTGGAGATATCGACAAGTCATTCCTGAATTCGAGAAATCAGAGATATTGACATGTTAAACTGAAGATATGAAGATTGGAGATATGGACAAGTCAATTTTCTCATTAGAGATCTCAGAGATATCAACAAGTCAAAATGCCTATAGAGATCTCAGAGATATCGACAAGTCAATTCTACATGCAGAAACTTAGAGACATCGACAAGCTAGGTTCACTTATAGAGAACTCAGAGACCTCGACAAGTCAAAACACTTATAAAGAACTTAGAGATCTCGATACATCATAATACTTATCGAGATGTCGAGTTCTCTATATAACAAACTAGAGATCTTGATATAAAACTCAAAGTACAAAGTGCAGACCAGTTAAATATCCAAGATTATCAATCAATAAATAAATCAATCACTGATTTGAAAAGTCTACAAAGGCAACTTGAAGATTACAAGATCAAAGGGCAAAATTAACTAACAAAGTTAAGTCACATTCATGCACGATTTGCAAAGATACACTAAGTAAGAAATAGAAAGATTTAGTTAACTTAAAGTGGGGTTTAGTACATGATGTTACATACTGTGTAAAACCTGTGTTTGTTCTATAAAGTAAATATTGGATGCTTTGTTTAAGTTTTAATAAATAGATCTAGAAAATTTTGTAACTCTCTCAAGAAAGAAGCTGAGTTCTTTATCAACAAAGAACCCAGAAATTTGTAGCAAGACATACTTGATTTTAATATAAAATTAAGTGGGTTTTGAAGATAGTGTATTATTGTACATGTTTTTATTATTCCTGTTAAAACACTTATCTCTGCAAGTTAGACTACTTTGTTCAGCACATCCATAATAATTCAAAAAGCTTAAACATAATCTAAAACACATTCACCCCCTATGTTGTATTCATTACCTAACATTTTTTCATGTCCCCCACGTCCTTCTATGCCTTGCCATTTCGACCCAGATCCTAGAGACGTATGTTCCTTCTTTTCTTTCCTCCTCCATTCATCTCTTATGAGTAATTGTTAGGAATATTTTGTGTACTTGATGATAAGCTAAACAAAACACCTTAGTAGATTTAACTAAGTGAATTTTATAGCACCCGATGAATGATCAATTATAGTCCCGACGGATGATTAAATATAGTCTCGACGGATGACTAATTGATATCCACCGGGTGAGTAGCTTATGTAACTGTAGCACATTTCTGCAAACAACTTTGTATAAATTCTGTAGTAGCTTATGAATCATGTAGACTGCTAGTAGACATGCAGAATAGGTTGATTAAATGTAAATATAAGATGTCTTGTAATTCTGAACAAATGAAATGGAGTCAAGTGATAAATAGCTACATGACGGATGATCAACAAAGCTACCCGACAGATGATCAACAAGGCTAACCGACGGATAACAAGCATGTACCCGACGGATGATCAATTCAAATATATGTTGACACTGACAACACAGTTATATGCGCCGAGTATTTGTAAAAGGACTGTGGAAGCCTGTTTAGCAGGATTTTGAGAACAAAGAAGCATTATCATTTCCATGTTATTATGAAGATATTCAAAGATGATGGAATAGAGTAGTGAAGCAGCATGGAGTTAGACTTGATAGGTTTTGTTTTATTATCTTGTCTTATTACTATGTAAAGTTGGTGATATATAAATCAAGAGTAGCAAGTAGAATAACTAACAAGACTAAGCAAATACATTCTCAGAGAAATATTTGTAAGTTGAATCCTGTAGCATTTCTCTGTAAGTTTAGTTGTTCATATTTGTAAGCAGCTGTGAGCTATTTAAGCTTTACAGGGTTCTCACTATATATATATATATATATATATATATATATTTAAATCCACCAGAAAGTTTTAAAGACCTGAGTTTTTATTACTTTGTGTGTTATTTACTTAACTCTTTATTCCGCACTTTGCAAATCAAACAGTTAGATATAAATTGAGTTAGAACCATTTTTCATAAATCTAAAAAAAAAGCCAGAATTACATTCAACCCCCCCCCCTTCTGTAATTCTTGTTGTATTGGTAGGGAATAACAATTGGTATCAGAGCAAGCTCTTGAAGTACAAAGAGTTTAAAGATCACAACAAAACAGCAAGATGAACAAGAAGGATGTTGGAGTGAAGATTCCATTTCTGGACAAAGACAATTATCACCACTGGCAGGTGAAGATGCACCTACATCTTCATTCTCAAGATGAGGCCTATGTAACCCTAGGCAAGAATGGTCAGATCCTGATATTGAGCAAGTCAGGAAAGACAAGAAGGCCATGAATATATTATTCAATAGAGTTGATGGTGAAATGTTTGATAACATCATTAACTGCAAAACATCCAAGGAGGTTTGGGATACAATTCAGATTATCTGTGATAGTACTGAGCAAGTAAGGGAGAATAAGATGCAGCTGCTAATTCAGCAATATTTGCACTTTCATTGTGAAGATAGTGAGTCTCTCACTGACATTTTTAGTAGATTTCAAAAACTACTAAATATTTTGAAGTTGCATGGAAAAGTCTATCAGACAAAAGACTCAAATCTCAAGTTCCTTAGATCTCTTCCAAAGGAGTGGAAACCAATGACAATCTCACTGAGAAATTCTCAGGATTACAAGGAGTTTACCTTGGAGAGACTGTATGGCATCCTGAAAACTTATGAGCTTAAAATAGAGCAAGATGAGAGGATGAAGGAATGAAGGAAGAAAGGAGGGTCCATAGCACTGGTTGCTGAGTTGGAAAAGGAGAAGGAGGTGAAGGTAGAAGCTGTTGAGTCTACTTCAAGGGTCTGTGAGAACAAGGGCAAGGGGCTGGTAGCTGAAACTGAAGATCATTTGAACCAAGATGATATGGATGATATTGATAAACATCTTGCATTTCTTTCCAGAAGATTTGCCAAGCTCAAGCTCAAGAACAACTTTGGAGCAGCTAAGCCAAACAGAAACATGGTGGATAAATCAAAATTCAAATATTTCAAATGTGGTTTGGCAAGGCATTTTGCCAGTGAGTGTAGAAAGTCAGATTCCAGCAAAAAGAAGTTTGAGCATGTGGATTATAAACAGAAGTATTTTGAGTTGATCAAGCAAAATGAAAGAGCTTTCATTATACAAGAAAATGACTGGGCAGAAGATGGATTGGATGAGGATGAAGATGTCAGCTATGTCAATCTAGCCCTAATGACCAAGTTGATGAAACAGAAACAAGTTCTTTAAGTAATCAGGTAATCACCACTAACCTAGCACATTCATCTAAAGCTGAGTGTAAGGATGTAATCAATGAAATGTCTACTGAATTATATCACTTGCGTATTACACTTAAGTCCCTCACTAAGGAAAATGCTAAAATTAAAGAAAATAATTTGTTTTTAAGTGAAAGAATAATGTGCTAGAGTCTCAGTTCATTGAATTTGAAAAATTGAGAATTGAATATAAGATTGCTAAGGATGAATTAACTGAGTCCTTGAAGAAATAGGAGATTTTGAAGAAGCAGCTTGAACGAGAACATGAAAAGATTAAAGCATGAAAATCATCCAGAGATGTCCATGCTCAAATCACTAAAGTTCAAGGTATTGAGTCCTTTTATGATGCAGCCTGGAAAAAGAGTAAGAAGAAGCTGGAATCCAATTTGGTTGAAGGATTGCTAACAGATGTAGACTCGACGGATGATGAGAGTCATCCGTCGGATAATCAAAAGGATTATTCGTCGAGTGACATAAATCCTCATCCGTCGGCTGTGAGCAAACCTGTGAGCAAAGCCAAACTTGCCAAGTTAAATGAAAAATATGGATCAGTTTCCAAAAACTTTGTTCGAGGAGAATCAAGTCAAGTGAATAAGGAGAAGAAAGTGAATGTTGGTCATCTGTCCATCAATCAATTGAATGACAGATTAGAAAAGATTGAGGTTAAAATAGAAACTAAAAAGAAAAATAATAAAAATAGGAAAGTAGGGATTAACAAACATAACAACTATGCACCTGATAAGTATGCTCCAAGAAAAATCCGTGTTAAGTATGGTAGTATTAATCATTTGTCTGTTAATTTCAAACTTGCCATGCCTACTCCTATATATGTAACATCTTATTTTCCCAATATGAATGCCATGCCTTCTATACCTATGAATGATATGTATGCTCAGAATATGAATGCACAATTTGCTAATATGCCATTTGTACCTAATCATTATTATGCTGCATTTAGTATGCCTCAAATGCCATTTAGCATGCCTTACTGGAATAACATGTTTGCAAATAGCATGCCTTTTCCTATTAATCAAAATATGCATGATAATTCTGTTTTAATGACTGGTTTCAAAGGTCCAACTCAGCTGACTAAAGATGAATCAGATATCCCCAAGTCAAATGAGATCAAATCTAAGAAATAAAAGAAGAAAGCTAACATGGTAGGACCCAAGGAAACTTTGGTACCAAAATTAACTTGATTTGGTTTTGATGTGTGCAGGGAAACAGAAAGAATCTTTGGTAGCTGGATAGTGGTTGTTCAAGGCACATGACTGGAGATTCTACCCTGCTCACAGAGTTCAAGGAGAGAGTTGGCCCAAGTATTACTTTTGGAGATGACAGCAAGGGTTATACTGTAGGATATGGCTTGATTTCAAAAGACAATGTCATCATTGAGGAGGTTGCCCTAGTGGATGGTCTCAAGCATAATTTGTTGAGTATCAGCCAGCTTTGTGATAAGGGCAATTCCGTAACCTTCAATTTAGAAGCCTGGGTTGTGACTAACAAAAGAAGCAACAAAGTGGTTCTCACTGGTGTGAGAAGAGGAAATGTGTATCTAGCTGACTTCAACTCATCAAATGCAGAATTTGTTACTTGCCTTCTCAGTAAAGCAAGTCAAGATGAAAGTTGGTTGTGGCACAAGAAGTTATCCCATCTAAACTTCAAGACCATGAATGAACTTGTCAAGAAAGAACAGGTTAGAGGCATTCCTCAAGTGGAGTTTTCTAAGGATGGACTGTGTGATGCCTGCCAAAAGGGAAAGCAGATTAAAGCATCATTCAGAAAGAAGCTTGATTCAACAATTGAAGAATCTTTGCAATTGCTACACATGGATTTGTTTGGACCAGTCAATGTGCCATCTCTAGGAAAAGATTTTGCCTAGTAATTGTAGAAAATTTCTAAAAGTTCTCTTGGACTTTTTTCCTAAAGTCTAAAGATGAGGCCAGTGAAATCATCATCAATCACATAAGGCAAGTCAACAATCATCCTAATTTCAAAGTAAGAAGAATCAGGAGTGATAATGGAACTGAGTTTAAAAATTCTGTGATAAGATCATTTTGTGAAAAAAATGGGATAATGTATGAGTTTTCTGCAGAGAGAACTCCACAACAAAATGGAGTGGTAGAGAGGAAAAACAGATCTCTTATTGAAGTTGCAAGGACAATGCTTGAAAAATCAAAGTTACCAACATATTTCTGGGCTGAGGCTGTGAATACTGCCTACTACGCTCAGAATATTTCTTTGGTTAATCAAGAAAAATGCATGACACCATATCAATTGTTCAAGAACAAGAAACCAACTCTAAATTTTCTTCATGTCTTTGGCTGCAAATGTTTTATCTTGAGAAATCAGACTAATCAACATGGGAAGTTTGATGCTAAAGTAGATGAAGGAATTTTTGTTGGATATGATGTGGGAAAAGTATATAGAGTCTACAATCTAAGAACCAACATTGTTATGGAATCAATACATGTTGTGTTTGATGATAAAAATATAGAAGGACTGTTAGATAAAGATTCTCATGAGGGTCTCAAATTTGATAATGTGGAGATGGTTAGTGATGACAGTGATGATGAAAGTGATCAGGAAATAATGGCAAAGGATAGTGCAGAAAAATCTACTACTAATAAGATACAAAATTCAACATTCGTCGAGTTGTAAAATGTTTCATCCGTCGGGAGACAATCTACTTTGTACGTTGGGAGACAATCAGCCTCATCCATCGGAACACAAAATGCACCATCCGTCGGGTCTTCAAAAGAAGCTGAAAGTCAGAATAGATCAGTTACAGAAAATTCTCCTTTCTCAAATCAAAGATTCACAAACTCAGGGGGAGTTTCTAATAATCAAAACTCAGTCACACCTCAAGACAACAATGAGGCCTCTTCATCTAGAGCTAATCTACCTCAATAAAGGAAATGAACAAAAGATCATCCTTTGAGCTCATCATTGGTGATGTGTCTTCTAGAGTTCAAATAAGGAGAGCAACTCAAGAAGAATGTCTATATAGCAGCTTCCTATCTAAGGAAGAACCAAAGAAGGTAGAAGAAGCTTTGTTGGATCCTGATTGGATTTTAGCTATGCAGGAGGAGCTAAACCAATTTGAAAGGAATAAAGTATGGGAGCTGGTACACAAGTCTAAAGGAAAGAATCCAATTGACGCCAAATGGTTATTCAGAAACAAGATAGATAAAAATGGCATAATGGTCAGGAACAAAGCTAGATTGGTTGCTAAGGGCTACTGTCAACAAGAAGGAATATATTTTGATAAAACTTTTGCTCCTGTTGTAAGACTTGAAGCTATTAGAATTTTCTTAGCCTATGCAGCCCATGCCAATTTCAAGGTCTATCAAATGGATGTCAAAAGTGCTTTTCTAAATGGAGATTTGGAGGAGGAAGTCTATGTCAGCCAACCTCCTGGTTTTGAAGATCCAAATTTTCCAGAATATGTCTACTATCTGTTGAAAGCACTTTATGGACTGAAGCAAGCACCTAGAGCCTGGTATGAAACTTTATCAAAGTTTCTTTTAGAAAATCACTTCACAAGTGGTACTGTTGATAAAACCTTATTCTTTAGAAATGTTAATGGCTCTAGTATACTTGTTCAAATTTATGTAGATGATATTATATTTGGCTCTACAGATAAAAAACTTTACAAAAAGTTTGCCAAATTGATGCAAAGTAAGTATGAAATGAACATGATGGGAGAACTAACTTACTTTCTTGGTTTGCAAGTGAAACAAGTTAGTGATGGAATATTTATTAGTCAAACAAAATACATTCATGATATTTTAAAGAAGTTTGACCTAATAGATTGCACATCTGCAAAAACTCCCATGGCCACTGCAACTAAGCTTGAATTAAACACTAATGAAAAGTTTGTGGATATTTAAAGTTATAGGGGCATGGATGGTTCACTTTTGTACTTAACAGCTAGTAGACCAGATATAATATTTTCTACTTATCTTTGTGCTAGATTTCAGGCTGATCCTAGAGAATCTCATTTAGTAGCTATTAAGAGAATTTTCAGATCTCTCAAGGGAACACCAAAACTTGGCATTTGGTACCCTAGAGATTGTGGTTTTGATCTAACTAGTTATTCAGATGCAGATTATGCAGGTTGTAAAATAGACAGAAAAAGTACAACAGGAACCTGTCAATTTCTAGGAAACAAGCTTGTGTCCTGGTTCAGTAAAAAACAAAATTCAGTTTCTACTTCTACAGTTGAAGCTGAATATATTGCTGCTGGTAGTTACTGTACACAGATTTTGTGGATGAAAAAACAATTGTTGTACTATGGTCTACAAGTGGATAGGATTCCTATTTTCTGTGATAACACAAGTGAAATTGCCATCACTAAAAATCCAGTACAGCATTCAAGAACAAAGCACATAGACATCAAGTGCCACTTCATAAGGGAACATGTGATGAATGGTACTGTGGAACTGCATTTTATCTGTGGAACAGATAATAAAATATCCTCAGGATGCCTTGCTAAATGGAGGCTAGAGTCATCTTATCAGTTTTATCATCAACTATCCCTTTTGTATTTGTCGCTTCCACTGCCTCCCAAACATCATGTGCTTACATGTAAACCTTCATTTTTAATGACCAGGATGTGTAGTTGCTTTTTTTCAACACCAGGTATTTAACCCATGGTGATCTCTTTGCCTTTCTGTGTCTCCATTGTTGTGTGTTTTGGTATAAACTTTGGCATACAATAAACAGAGCTCAGAACCAAGTGATATATTCAAACCAGATGCACATACATATACATTTATATATTTGAATGAAAAAACAATAAAGGTAAGTACTGATATCTGTGAAAAAAGATAAATCAAATTACAAAATTGAATAAATAAACTATTACCTACAATGTCTACAAGAAAAACTTCTAAAAACACTTCATGACTCCAACTTGCCAATGATTCTTCCTACATTTATCGAAACATATGCAACTACTCCTAGCTGACTAAATCTATAGGTACAAACTCGAATTACATCTATAATTTATTTAAGACATAAAATATGCTTAAATTAAAAAATACCAACAAAAATTCCTCATTATAGTTGTAGCGTATCACATAGAGGATGTATTAATAGCTAATGACAAGTATATACATAGTATCTATAAGGTAAATGCAATTGTACATGCCCTAAATTATCTTTTATGATGATATGTGGAGCCTTGGTGCCAACTATATGAAATAAAGGATGGAGCATTTACACTAATAATATGAGAGTTTCCTTCCAAATTTGTGGACATCATACTATGATCATGTACAACTTGAGACTGATAATGACGAGATTGTCATGAAATGGAAGATATGGATTTGATACGTCAATCCAAATCACTCCAAAATGATTTAACAACTGGAACAAAAAAATATAGACAAGAAACTTAAACTCATAATCTCGGTCTGGCAAGCTAATTAGAACTGTCTCGCTCATTTCTTGGCCATGGATAAATCCATGAACCGTACCATATTAGTAATTTTTTAGAGATATTTTGGGCAAGTTATGGAATTATAAATGATTGATATGGACGTTGGGGTTATTCATAATAGTTTTGATAAATTTTTAAAAGAGAAGCATGTCAACACGCAAGGTCAAGGGCTGAATATATTATGAGAAATGGTCATAGGTAAGGAATCGGATGATAATGAAGGTGGTTAGTTGATGCGAGATGTTGGACAATCAAACATGGAAATACTTTTGGGAATGAGATAGGTAATATTTTACTATAGGTGTTGATGATTGGAACAAATGAGGAATGAAGTAAGGAGGTAGAGTCGATGTTGGAGCTAGTTCGACTGTAATAACTGTGGGATATGGTGGTCTGATTATTGGGCATCGTGAGGGGCTCAATTATTGATGATGGGGAAGCCTTTGCTCATGACATGGAATATAATGACGCGAAAGCTGGAGGAAGAGGAGTGTAGTAGAGGGATAATTAGGTCATAAATTGTCATCGGGCTGCCTATAGTTAGAAACAGTACTGGAGGGTTGCAAAGATCGAAATAGTGATGGCGGGTTGCAAACATCAATGAGTAAAGTAGAATAGAACACTCGTTCATATTTTTAATAAAACCAAATTTTAATAGTTTGTTAAGTATTTCAGTAAGGAAGTTTAAAAATTTTAAAATATTGAAGGGATAAAATCTACACCCATTGAGATGGTTGTAATTGGATAGGCATTAAAATTTTGGGTTTAGTTCCACTTTATCTAATATATTACTAGTATTCAAAATAATATTTGTTCCAATACCTATAATAATATATTATAACTCATAAAACTAAAATATATTAGAAGAAAATGCAAGGACACAAATAAATCAAATAATCGTGCATAGACAGAAGATTTAGCCAAAAATGTTATAAAACGTCATTTATAACATGATTACAAACATTTTGTTTGCTTGTTTATACAAAAAATTCAGTTTAGCGTCAAAGTGGTTGATAAAAATATTCAAATAAATGTTTTAATATTTGACGTATTTGTTGTTCTTAAATTTAATAACATAAATAGCATATATTAAAAAGTTAACAAGATTTGAATATTATATTAAATATTCATAATTATGATGTTATGAATATTAAAAATTAATCTGTTATTAATAAGAATTGAATTTTTAATCATTGCTAATATGAAATTTTAAATTTAAAAATATTGGAAGTGAGGATCGAACTCTAACCTTGGATAGTACTTTCATTTTATTTTTATGACTCTTAAAATATTTATGAATTAATTTTAACAATTGTCAATAAAAATCAATCCAACTGTTAATAAATATTAATTTAAAAAAAGTTGAGAAAATGATTTGAAGCTAGTATAGATACTTTACAAACTTTTAATAATCAATTGAATTTATATATTAAAAAAATATTATACACATATAATAAAGTGGTGATATTTTTATGAATAAATCTAAAACATTAATTTTTTCCTGTATGATCATTTATTGACACACATATATATATATATACACACATTATAAAGATGTTTTGAATTCAATTTGTACACCTCCCCTTGCTCGCCTCGTGTTCTATACATGAAAGTAATAATGTTATTTTACATGCATCTTATGATTGTGAGATGAAAATAATCATCCTTTTTTATATAATATTATATATTAAAATTGTGTTACAACTCCTCTATATAATATATACTACAACATAAATAATCTAGTAGGGCATGTTGGAAGATGGTCATTACTAGATAGGTTTTCACTTTTCAGCATGTTAAGAAATTTCATATAGAATTTGATCTCAAATGGATAGTCCGACTCCATATATGACATCTGACACCATCTATGTTGGACATGTTAACATATAAATCCTTATAAATCCTTAAGATGTTCATGTCAACATGTGGGCCCATATTGACCCCATCAAATTAATTCTTACCAATTATATTTTTAACTTATATTTTTCAACTGATGTTGTGTCGTACCGATTTTAGGTCTTTACTACTTAAAAAAACCTCTTTTCCTTATATTGTAAATTTAGGATAATTTGAGCAATTTTTTTGATAAAATTTGCCTTAGCTTGTGAGATAAATGGACGGCTTAGCTTATAGTCAAAACCTTACAAAGTTAATGACAACTAGATTATGCTAAATAAACGAGAACTCTTATATTAGTGATAAAAAATATTGGTTTTTAGAATATTAAACTCAGGGCTGCTAATTGATTTGTAAATCATGATACCACTGGATCACTCTCATTACCGATGATTATCGAGCCCGAACATAGTATTTAAAATCTTTACTTAGCATATGAGACCTTAAATAGAATTTTTAAAATTTTCATTCAATTATATGAACGGAAATAATATGTTTTGCAATACTAAAATATTAAATATTATCATTTTAATTTTTTACTTCACACTAATTTAGTTGGTAGTTGCAAGTGCAATATTTGTGTTTTTTCAATATTTTATTTTAAAGGTAACAAAATCATGCTAGAGATAGACATAATAGTTTGACTTATAAATGAGTTAATGAAAGGGCTTTTTCAAAAATACCTCAGTTTAAAAATATTTTTATAAAATTACTGTCATTTTTAAAAATTTGCTATAAAAAATTTTATTTGCAAGAATGCTATTTTTAAAAAAAAATACAAAAACACAGCTTTCTACAACTAGATGCAACATGGACAAGTTTTTGCATCTCTACTCAACCTCAAATACAACCAAAACCTCAAATACAACCAAAAAAACTCGATACCACTAGTTACATATCTGGTTGATTTTGGTTGTACTGCATTTTTACTAATATTTTCAGAAGATTGTAAATTCACAAAAATTCAAAAAGTCAGTAAGTTTTGGTAATTTTCTTAAAAATATTATACGCATAGCCTCAGGAGTTAAAAGTTTATTAGCCGCGATAGCACTGGCTTATATTTATGAATACCTTGGCTGTAATTTGGGTTGAGCGAGCCGAGTTTTGAGCCGCGATTAATCGAGTCGAGCCGAGCCAGCTCATTTAATTAATCGAACCTAAATCTCTACCTGGACTCGACCCGTTTAACTTCACGAGTAAAGTCGAGCCGTCTCATTTAGTTAAATGACACTACAAGAATAATGTCAATAGACATCACACATTAGACATCGGTTAACTTTGCCACTGATGTTAAAAAAGTATTGACATCACCCCGTGTTTTTGTGATGTCTTTGTTCTTTGTAGACATCGGTTATAATTAAACCGATGTCTAAAATTCACCAAAAAAAAACAAAATTCGCGCCCACCATTTCTTTCCCCCGTTAGTGAAATTTTAATTCATTTTTTAGTTCTACATTCCCCCCAATCCCAAAATTCTCCCCCCTTAACCAAATTTTGGTTCCCCCCAAATCAATTTTCAGACACAACAAAATCAAAACAGAAAACTAAAAACAAAAAAACTAAAAACTAACAGAAATTTTCTCTCTCTCTCGAAGCCCCCCTCTCTCTCGAACCTCTCTCCCCTCAAAATCTCTCTAAACTCCGGTCATCATCTCACCATCACAATCTCTCGAACCTCTCCCTCTCTCTCACCTCTCTCTCTCTCTCGAACCTGTCTGTGGAACCTCTCTCTCTCTCTCTCCGCTCTCAATCTCTCCGTTAAGCCTCTTTCAATTAACCTCTCTACTTCAGTAAGTGTTGTATCTACTTGAATCGAACTTGTCTTCTCTGCATGAAGACCAGTTTTAAAAGTTGAGGATTTTTGAATTCAAAGCCCTAATTTTGTAAATTAGGGTTTTATCTAATTCGAAACCCTTATTTTTTTTATTAATTTAATGTCTAAACTTGTTGCTAATACTTTTCTTCTTGTTGTATACAGGACCTAAGTTGAGAAAAAGATTTAAAGCTTTAGGTAATTTGGGTGTTTTTGGTTGTACATTTGTATTTTTTTATTTTTTTTTTATTTTTTCATTTGTTTGTAATGTTGTGATTTGTTTTTGCAGGACATTAGTGCTGTTTAATTTTTCGATCTTCGGTGAGTTTTCTTTTCCAACTCTGTTTTGTACGCTTATACATTTGATTTGTTTTGTTAGTTTTGATAGTGTTTTTTTTTGTCTATGTGCTCTGTAGTTGGTTCTTATGTTGATCTATGTGTTGTGTATAATATGCATTATGTATTATATGAAATCTCAATTTTGTTTTATTTGCAATTATGTGCAGGAGAATTCATTTTGGTATTAGTATGTTATATTTAAATGTAGTCATGTTCTGAATTTTGGATGCAAGTGTGTGGTTAATTTAGTGATTGTGTATGCAAGTGTTTAGTTGAAAATAGTACATTTATAATTTGATAATCTGCATCCGTGATCTGACTATTATACTATGGTTAATTATATAGTGATTATACATTAAGTACCGAATGACTAGTTAATATATAGTACTAGTACTATAATTAAATGTATAATATGAATTACGTAATGAATTACAAATCGATTCATATCATATTATAATAAAATATATAACATTAAAGTGTATAATATGCATTATGTATAATATGAATTCTCAGTTTTCTTATGTCGTTTATAGTCTGCCCTATGTGTGGATGTCATACTTAAAATCAAGTTAGACTTCTAAAATAAATATTAGACTTATAAAATAAATATAAGCCTTATACTGAATTTTTTAGTGACATACCAGGTGGTTTTAAATGGATAAGTCTTAGATAAAAGTCGATAGGGATTCTCTACAGTATGAAATTGGTGTTGAAAACTTCTTGATATTTGCCGAGGAAAATGCTAAAAACCCCAAGAAAATTCCTTGTCCTTGTGCACACTGCTCTAACTTCAAAAAAAAATCTGTGAATATAATCAGAGGTCATCTTTATGAATCAGGGTTTAGTTTAGGATATTCTGATTGGATTTGGCATGGAGAAAACCATGATAATAGTACTAGGTCATCTGTTGGTAGTACTTGTCCTCCCTCGAAGCCCATACCAATTTCAGAAACATTTAACTTGTGTGAAGCAGCCTATAGTAGGGAAGATTGCGATAAAGAGTCAGATAACTTTGAGAGGTTTGTTGCCGATGCAGAACAACCTCTGTTTGAGGGAAGTGAGTGTACTAAACTAGAGTCGGTCTTAAAATTACATAATTGGAAGGCTAGGTTTGGAGTTTCCGATAAAGCTTTTTCTGATCTGCTTCAATCAGTTGGATCAATTCATCCTAAAGATAATCTGCTTCCGTCTAATATGTATGAAGCCAAGAAAACCTTGACTGATTTACGCCTCAAGTATATTAAATTCCACGCTTGTCCAAATGACTGCGTATTATACAGGGGTCCAATTCTCGAGTCTTCTTTCGAGTGTCCCAAATGCCATCTCTCTCGCTGGAAAGTTGGGAAAGATGGTCAAGTTAGGGTAAATGTGCCAGCTAAGGTTATGTGGTATTTTCCAATAATCCCCAGATTTAAAAGAATGTTTAAATCTTCATCTACTACTGAATTAATGAGTTGGCATGCAAATAATCGATCCAAAGATGGAAAGATACGTCACCCCTCTGATTCTCCTTCTTGGAGAAATGTAGATTGTAGGTGGCCTGAGTTTGGTAGGGAGGCAAGAAATATACGTTTAGGATTAGCGGCCGATGGTATAAATCCACACAACAATGGATTAAATAATCGGTACAGCTGCTGGCCAGTTATGTTAGTAACATATAATCTTCCTCCATGGTTATGCATGAAGAGGAAGTTTATGATGTTAACAACATTAATTTCAGGCCCACAAGAGCCTGGTAATGATATTGACGTATATCTCCAGCCACTGATCGACGATTTAAAAAAAATATGGGAGGAAGGTGAACCAAACGTGTACGATGCCCATATCAAATCCTTTTTCACTCTAAAGGCAATCTTGATGTGGACAATAAATGACTTTCCGGGATATGGAAATTTGTCGGGGTGCGTTAATAAGGGTTATAGGGCCTGTCCAGTATGCGGTGATCAGACCGTGGCTAAATATCTAAGTCGTAGTAGAAAAATGAGCTACCAAGGACATCGTCGGTATTTAGATCTTTATCATCCGTATAGGAGACAAAGGACAGCTTTTAATGGAGAACAAGAATTTGGTTATGCACCTGAACCACTTAGCGGAGAGGAAGTGTTGGGGCAACAACAGCAACTTAGGTTCAGTTTTGGGAAGGGGGGGAAGCCAAGAAAGGTGGAGTCTCCATGGAAAAAATAGTCAGTTTTTTTTTAGTTAGAGTATTGGAAGTTTCACCATGTTCGACATTGTTTAGATGTCATGCACGTCGAAAAGAACGTGTGTGTTAATATAATTGGGACACTTCTGCACATGAAATTCAAGAGTAAAGACAGCCTTGCCTCACGTCTTGATTTGGTTGACATGGGAATACGACCTGATTTAGCTCCATAAGTAGGTGAGAAAAGAACATACCTACCTCCTGCCCCTTATACTCTCTCCCGGAAAGAAAAACAAACAATATTGGCATCATTGTACGACATGAAACTTCCATACGGACATGCTTCAAATATAAGAAATTATGTATCGATGATTGATATGAAGTTGTATGGTTTAAAGTCCCATGACTGCCATATCCTTCTCCAACAACTACTACCTGTTTGCATTTGTTCAGTGCTTCCGAAAAATGTTAGGGTTAGTATTATAATATTGTGTTTTTTCTTCAACTCTCTGTGCAACAAAGTTGTAGATGTGTCAAAGTTGAATAAATTACAAGCAGATATGATATTGACCCTGTGTGAGTTAGAGAAGATATTCCCTCCGTCATTTTTTGATGTTATGATACATCTTATGGTCCACCTAGTAAGGGAACTGCGATTATGTGGACCGGTTTTTTATAGATGGATGTTTCCATTTGAACGCTTTAATAAAATATTGAAGAGTTATGTAAGAAACCGATTATATCCAGAAGGTTCTATAGCTGAAGGTTACCTCAAAGAAGAGTCAATAGAATTTTGCAGTGAGTTCTATAGCGGGAGTAGTAGAACAGCCGGTCTTCCAAAAGATGAAGAAAAAATTTCTGGTCCAATCGGTAGTGTGACTATGAAGTCAGTTGCGGAAAAAGAACGAGATGAGGCTCATCTTTCAGTTCTTCGTAATAATTCGGAAGTGGAACCATATGTTATGTAAGTAAAACATAAAAAGTATACATATAATTGTTAAAGTTGTATTTGGTATAGTTTAGTCGAATTTGATGTAAGTAATTTCAGGTTGCATAAAAAATATTTGGAAGAGATTTATCGAGGGAAAAAGAAGAGTTTACAGTGGCTATTGGGAGAGCACAATCGATAATTTGCCGATTGGTTTGAACAAAAAGTTGGTTTACATTCTTTTTCCTTCTCTTTTATTTTTATAAGTCGTGTTTTTAAATTTGTAGCCACTTATATGCATCAATAAATTATATGTAGGTCAGTACAGAAATGAGGGAGAATGCGGAAGCCGTATCTGAAACTATAAGATGGTTGGCTGGGAAACCTTCATTTTCAGTTTTGACTTACGAAAGTTATGTTGTTGAAGGGGTCCGATACCACACAAAGGATCGAGATAATGCAAGGGTAGTTCAGAATAGTGGTGTGTCATTAGTTGCGAGGACAGTCCAAGTCTCTAGTGCTAAAGACATGAATCCTATAGAGAGTGATTTAAAATTTTATGGGGTGATCAGGGAAATATGGGAATTAGACTACCACGCATTCAAGGCCCCTCTGTTTTTATGTACATGGGCAGCAAGTGACAAAGGTGTCAAGTCCGATGATCTTGGTTTCACCCTTGTCAACTTCAATCGACCAGGTCACAAAAAGGACAAATATGTCTCTGTTGACCAAGTCAACCAAGTATTTTATATTGAGGATCCAGTTGATGCTAATTGGTCCGTTGTGTTATCGGCGACAACTCGAGACTATCATGATGTTTACAATGAAGATGCTTCTGAAGACACCTCCTGGAACCCTCCCCCATTCTGTTCTAATATCCCTACATGTGACCCTGCTAATATTGATGATGCAAGTGTTTGTAATAGAAGAGAAAATGTTGAGGGTATATGGGTCAAAAAGTTATAGGAGTCTAGCTATATATTCTCCTTATTTGTAATTTTTCTTGTTATTTATAATTTTTCTTGTTATTTGTAATGTATCTTGTGATCTCTGTTTTCTTGTAATTTTTCAATGTAGTTATAGAAGTCTATCTGTAATTTTTCTTGACAATTAAATGAGAATTTTGTTTAATTTTCTGCATATCTGTTAGACATTATACCATGAACTGTGTAGTTGTTCTAATCTGTTAAATATTAGTTAATTTTTCAGATTAGAGGAAGAGGAAAGAATGGCACCAAAAAAGCAAATGTGAAAACAATCAGAAAAGACTGCATCACAGAATCTTAGCGGTGGAAGCCCCAAGCGGCTGGAGGATGTTCTGAACAATGATGAAAAAAATGAAGGGCATGCATCGGAATCTCAACCGACTAACTCAGAACAGACAAATACTACAACTAATACTGCTACAAGGAAGTCTGGGGGTAAGCGAGGCGTATGCGCAATGTATAAAGTGATTCTCAAGAAAGCTCGCGGAAAGAAAGTTAAAGTCACTGCCAATGAATGGGGGATTCCTAATGGGGAAATTAGAGCCCGTTTGCAGTCTTACATTGGTATGTTGGCCAGGACTACGATTCCAATCGACATTCCTACGTGGCCAAATGTAGACCCTGAATTAAAATCAAAGCTTTGGTTAGATCTCCAGGTACTAGATCAATTGTAAAAAATTATTATCAAATGTAGATCTTGAATATAAGTTTTTCCTGTTATGATTTTGTGAACTTGTGTTTTTTCAGGCTACCTTCAAAGTTAAACCAGAAATTGAAAACATGGTCTTAAAGTCAGCAGGCTGTAAATGGCGACAGTTTAAGACTGATTTGACGAGAAAGTATGTGCTACCATTTATTGGAGAAAAGAAGAAGCTGAGTAAGCCGCCAAGAGGCTATGGTTATGTTAGTAAGGCAACCTGTAAAAGGTTTATGAGACAGAGGACTGATTCTAAGTGGAAGGTATGTTTTAATTCTGTAATATATGATTTTGGTGATTTTTTTGCATCGTCTGTTGTAATTTTTGTAATCTTGTGACATGTTTTTAGGAAATTCATGACACACAAAGTGAAAGAGTGTCTAAGAGAAAATATCATCACCGGTTGTCAAGAAAGGGCTACATCGGTTTAAAAGAAGACGAGGTAAGAAAAATTTATTTAATTGTATAACTGTATTTACTTTATAATAGGTCAGTCCATAATAAATTAGAGTCCTACATTTTTTAGCCCTGGAGTTATTTGTATTACTTAATTTTATTTTATTTGTAACAGATAAAAAAAGGAAGGTTGAATCCGGGAGAAGAACCGGATAGAGCGATTTTTTGGCAAAAGGCTCGTAAGCGGAAAAACGGACAAGAGGTCGAAGAGGTCGATGAAGATTTGGCTGTTGTATGCGATAAAATTGTAAGTTTTAATTTTGGTTAAATTACATTAAAGTAGGCGAATCAGTAAAATTAGGATGACATAAATTAGTAAAGTAGGCGAATCAGTATAAATAGGACCCCTGTCAATGTTTTATTTATTTTCTTGTTAACAGAACGCATTGTTGGAAAAAAAGAAGAAGGGTGAGATTCAGTTTTCTGGTGCTGAAGATGTTCAGACAACGGCTTTGGAGAGTCATGAGCATTCTGGGAGGGTTCGGGCTGTTGGAGGGTACATCACTCCAAAACAATACTTTAATTTGCCAAGAGAGCCAAAGCTTCGAATCACAGAGGCAGAGTTGATGGCCCGTGATCGACAAAGGGATGAACTGCTTGAAAAAAAAACGCAAGCTCTCGAGGCAGAGATTGATCGCTAGAAGTCAGTGATCGAAAGTGGAGGTACTTTTCACTCTCCAATGCCATCTGAAAAGGCAAGTTTCGATCCGGAAAAGGATAAAGAAATGAAGTCAAATCCACCACCTGCAAGAGGAGTTGTGTTGGTATATGAAGATGATGACTGTGTTTTTACAGATGGCCCAACTAGGCCTTCACCTCCTTGAAGTCACGTAAGTTATTTTAATTTTGTGAGCAACCTTGTCATTTATCTTACTAAGGTAAATCATTGTTACCTTAATATTTTAATTTTGTTTATTTAAATATTATAGGCCCAACGATCTTGTGAGCTATCTGTCGAGAGACTTGAGAATAAGGTTGCATTTGGTATGGTATATCCATACGAGCATAATTTAACTGATTTGGTACATGGAGTTGATATACCAATTGGACATCAATGTGTCTCCGTTGATGGCCTCATAAAACCAGATGCCTTGCTTCCAGCTGAGACACGTGGTGATGACATAATGACTGTCCGCGATGCTCTAGGATCTTTTTTGGCATGGCCTGAGGAATTAATTAGCTACACAAATATTGCGGTATGATAAATAATTAAATTGTTCATTTCAAGATATTAAAAATTAAGTAGTATGTACATTTTATTTTGGTTTTATATTATCATCAGGTGCAGAAAAAAGAAAGGCCCCGAACAAGTGCTGAAAAAATAAAAAAGAATGACGGGTTGCAGGATTTGAAGGCACAATTTCTTCAAGCAAAGCCAGGTGCGAAAGTGCCAAAGGGCTTTAAGCTGTTGTATAAACATGTAATAACTTGGATGAAAACTACCGGGGTCAGTATCCAGGTTCGATGTGAGCCGAATGTGTTTGGACATGAAAAAACAATTTATTTGTTGCATGAGAATGTTGTGTCTTTATTGGAGTTTGAAATGTTGGGCCAAGCAGTAGTTGCAAGTTACATGGCGTAAGTTACCTTTTTTTTCTTTTTAATGATTATTTTTTTAATGTTTGTAATTTTCCAGAACTTGCATTTTAATATCAACACTCTTTCGATAGGCACTTGCATTCTGAGATTAGAGAAATACCAGAACTGGAGGAGACATTTACTTTTATTGACCCCGGATCCACATATCACGTGAATGCTGATTTTGAAGCATACATTTTAAACCGGTTGAGAGAGGGTAACCCGGATCGCCTATTCTTTCTTCCGCATAATCAGAAGTAAGTACTTATTGTAATACTGAAAATTAAAAACATGGATAGTACAGTACAAATTTCTATGTGATGTGTCCTATCTGTCTTTGTTTTTTTATGAAAATAGTATGCATTGGATTTTGGTCGTTATCTGGGAAGGGGAAATATATATTCTGAATCCACTACCTCACCCGACACAATTTTCAGAACTAGAAAAGGCGTTATCAAGGTAAATTTTTATTAACGTAACAGTTTGATATAATTGCATGTTCATTTCTGTACATTATATGAGAATTTATGTTTTTTATGCAGGGCTTTGAAAAGTTACAACTCTGAAACCGGCAGGGGCAACAAGATGGGCAAGGCAAAGTTTCTTAGTGTAAGTACAATAGATCGAGTACCTAATATTTGTGCTTAATATATATGATTTATTTGACATGCCTGATTTGTCTTTTAATTAATAAAATAGGGATCTCCCAAACAACCCGGTGGGATTGAATGTGCCTATGTAATAATGCGATACATGAAAGAAATTATTGATGATGACAGGTTGAATTTTACTAAAAAGGTATTACCTTGACGCTTCCAGTTTGCTATATACTGAGATATGGTTACTTTTCGATATGGTTACTTTTCATTCATGTACTGAATTTTGTTTATTTGGAATTTGTAGTGGTTGGCCAAGACTCGATCGTGTTACAGCATTGAATAGCTAGATGAAGTTCGCATTGAGGCTCTGCAGTTCATCCAAGAGCATATCTGATCAATTCTTGTACTCAAGGTCTTTTCTTTTGCGTAGTCGTATATTTGGTAATTTAGACGGTTCTGTGTAGTAAGAATGTAAGTGTATGAATGCTGGGGTTGCTATATAGGTTTGCAAATGCTGGGGGTTGTACATTTGGTAATGTAGATTCTGCAGTTTTTGAATGATTGATGCAGATGATGGGGTTGGTGTTGGTGATTTTTGGATGATTGATGCAGATGATGGGGTTGGTGGTTTTCAGATGATTGAATGGTTAAATGTATGAATGATTGACTGGTTAGATTTGTATGGATGCGTGTTATTCCAATGTTTTAGTTTTGGTTATGTAGTAAAGGACATCGGTTTTATTTATAACAAATGTCTATTAGTAACGAGTACATCGCTTTTTTAGAAAATTAGTGATGTAAAACTTTACACAATTTGGTCTATAAATTTCTTACACATCACTTTTAATTAAGAAAAGCTGATGTCAAAAAAGATAATGTACATCACTTTAAGGTAAAAAAACTGATGTCAAAGGAATCCAAGTTCAAGTCTAAATTAAACATAGAAATCACTTTGTTTAAGATAAAACTGATGTCAAGTGACGTTATAAACATCACTTTTAACCAAACAAAACTGATGTCAAAAAACGCAATGTACATCAGTTTAAGGCAAATAACTGATGTGAAAGACTAACATGTTCAAGTCTAAATGATACATAGACATCACTTCATTCTAGAAAAAACTGATGTCTATACGCTTAATTAGACATCACCTTTCATTAAAGAAACAGATGTTTAATATGCCATTTTACATCACCTCTGTCAAAATTATCGATATTTTTGTGACAAAAAACATAGCTCAATATATGTTTAATATGTTTTAATAGGTGTAATTTAGTTATTAAATAATTTTGTTATAGCATTTTTTGTAAAAAATCATCACATAGATATCAGTGTTTTTCACTAAAATCGATGTTTTTGTGACAAAAAACATAGCTCATGATATGTTTAACATGTTTAATTAGGTGTAATTTAGTTATTAAATAATTTATTTATAGCATTTTGTTCTAATAATCAACATATAGACATCTGTTTTTTAACTAAAATCGATGTCTAATCGAGTATAGACATCGGGTATTCACCGATGTCTAGAATAGACATCACCGACATCAACATCGGTTGGGAAACAACATAGACATCGGCCAAAAAGCGATGTCTATAGACTTTTTTCTTGTAGTGTGAGCCGATTTTAACAAGCCGACTAGCTCATTTGATTTTACGGGTCAAATCGAGCTGCTTTTTTTAATTAAATAAGCCGATATCTCGGCCCGAACTCGACTCGTTTAACTAAATAAGCCGAGAGTTAAACGAGCTGAGTCGAGTCCACTTAAACGAGTTTGAGACATGCGAGCTCACGAGCTAACCGACTCAAATTACAGCCATTTCCTACTATATAATAAAATAACTTGTTTATTACGTGTTCGAAAATTTGGTCGAATAATTTTAAACACAGTAAATGTGAGTCCATTCAATAATATGATATTTCTATTTTGTTATAATATTCACAAAAAAAATTCAACATAAATATAGCTTTTATTAATAATATATGTTAACAATATTTGGTTAAAAGTTACAAAGTGAAAAATGTTTTTGCTAGAAGTACGAAAGTATAATTATTTAGGTCATATAATTGTTATTTTAAATTTTGATCGACAACTTTCACTAATATTACTTTAATAATTTATTTTATTTTAACATTAAAAACAGTCAATTTATATGACTTTCTTAACTCGTAGGATATAAAATTTAAAAACCTCAAAAACAGTCACGTAAAATAGGACAAATTACGTAAATATTAAAATATCCAAATATGCAACTATAAGTTAAAATATTCTATTGAATATTAAGAAATTGTTATTCCAAATGGTTATTATCCAAGTTCATATTCACTAAGATTGACCACAAACTTAACAATTTAACATACTGTATTCCCACACATAACACAACTCTATGTTATCAGAAAATCAATATTTAAATTTTAATCCATTGATTAATTTTTCACTGGAAGCAGCTTTTGAGTTTAGCAACGTCCAGAGGTTTATCAAAGAGGTGATCCAACCCGGCCTCCATAAAACTTTGCTTTAGAGATGCATCATTGCAGGCAGTGGCTCCTATTATCTTGCAGTCCACTCCCATGGCCCGTAACTCTGCCGTGGCCTGAAATCAAACAATATAGACATCTAAATTTATTTATATTGGCAAATATTATTAGTTAAATTGAAGAACTAACCTGGATACCATTCACCACCGGCATTTCCAAATCCATAACTATAACATCGAAATGCCCCTTTCCAGCTTCATACATAGCTACAACTTCCACTCCATCTTTAACCGAGGAAACTTCAAACTCCATGGTACTCAGGTGTTTTGTGGTGATCATTCTAACTATGGAACTATCATCAACAATAAGAGCAGATGCTCTTCTCTTAGCAACCGTCGAGCTTCCTGCTTCAGTGGCCATGCGTACAATAATCTGTGATCAAGAAACAGAACATAGATATTAAATTCTTACAAAATACTATAAGAACAGGGAAGGGACAATTTAAGATGTTCATGCATTCATGCAATAACCCGAGAAGAATAGAGAGTAACATTACCTATCTGGTGATTGATAGCTGCTAAACTGATGACAATAGCAATGGAGGAATTTCCGTTTTATAGGCTTAGAGATGAGTATTTGGATATTTTGAGATTGTGAATTAAGAAAATTCTGATATAATATTTTATAAATGCATAACTTATTAAAATCTCTAAATTAATGGGGATTTTATTCAGAATTTTATATATTTTAGGTGCATTTGGATCTTTTTAACATCAAAATCTATCTATATTTGTGACTGGTTTCTATAAAAAATTATAAAATAGTAGATATTGATATTACACTGAATTTAAATCTTTGGATTTTATAAATATGATAAATTATTGCTGTAAGCACGTTTACATTATGCAGCATATTGTGAGATAATGTAAATATTTTTTAGACATATGTTTTAATTTATTTTTTTCTTCAATTATTTGTTTTGAATTTTTAAATTAAAAACCTGAGCCTCTGGTTTTTTTTAATTTAATTTATATACACTGCATTGGTTGTGAATTAAATTACGCAAACAAATGGCTCCTAGTGAAATAATTTATATTGGTTGTTCATTTTCTTAACATGGACTCATTTATTTACGGATTACACGTACTTCCAAGAATATAAAAATTAGTAATTTTTTATTTATTATTTTATAGTATAAATGTATATATATTCTATAAAGTGCCTCTTTAAAAAAGATTAAGTACCCTTTAATGCAGGTGAATTTTCATATTTTGAATCAAATTTAATTTTATTTATAGTTATCTGAGTATAACTTGGACATTAAATGAGTAAAGCCTGAAATAAAAAATTAAATATTAAAAAAAATTGAAAATTTTAATAAAAATGATAAAGAAATTGAATTTGGACCGTCTTAACATACTCTCATTAAGCACATGAAGCACAGAAAAGTTAGACTCTACATCCACTGCAGCTTAATTACATCCTAACTTTATATAGTCAATGCATGCACAACTTAATATTTAAGAAGCTGAGAAATTGTACTGTCTCTTGTAATTTTGTAATTTGATGGTTCTGCAATAATAGATTTCTAATTCCACTACTATTATTTTGAATATTGTTCCTGTACTTGAATAGAGTAGGTCTTTTTACGGTTAAATACATTTTCCCTCTCTTTCTAAACAACCATGCAGCAGTTAGTCATCAATAACATTCTATTGCTTACTTTTAACAATTATTTTGATATTTTTAGAATTAATTCATCTAAACCGAGTCTGATGAGATAAATCAAGAGTTGATCTTTTTTCCAGTTATTTGATTGTAGTTCATCCTGATATTTTGTTGATTTGTTTACTCATTTTTAATGTACTGCTTGTGTGTTGGTATAAATTAATATACAATAATATATAAAAGTATATAAAAATAATCAGAATAATAACTTAATCCATGATTTTCTTGAGCTTACATATACCATAAACCGCAATTGATATGACATATCCTAGAAAATTTAGAATGAGTTCAGGGAAACAAAATTGGATTTAGCTTTATATAAAATCGTTGCTATCAATTAAAGTATATCGGTCCTACATTTAAATACGATAAGATCTTTGCTTCTCAGAGTTATATCAAAAAAGGTTAAATTTTTGTCTCAAATTTGAATTTAGAAAAGACAAACCAAGGTGGCGATACCAAATTTAGCAAACAACATTGTCATTTGTTTCTTATGCCATTAAATCATTGATTTAATTAAGTGCAATTATTGTACTAATACCCCTCTAATACCAATGGTCCTTAATTACCAAAGGTCATGAATCCTAATCAGGTAATGTGCCCTTGGATATTTAAGTTTTTGTTATCAGCCAGCCCAATAAAAATGGAAATAAGTTAGAAAAAATATAAGGCAAAAGATGTTACTCAGTCATTTTCCCAAGAAAAATCATCTAATATATAATTTGAAAATAATCAAACTAATTTTATTTGTTACAGATGTGAGCAAAAATTATATTTCCCTACATTTGTCATGCATGTCAATTGTATGTTATAGTTTGGTATGCATGGACATGGTCCAAGAGTTGACGGCCCACTCAACCTGGACAGCCCAACAAGAGTTTCAAGAAACTAAAGCAAAGAATTATTATTACATATAAAAATATAGATGTACCTAAATGAACCGAAAGCCAAGCTTTTTTCATGCAACTCAACACTTGGGCCGGGGTTACTTAAAAATTTTAACTTATAATTTAAAGTTAAAAAATGTCATATAATTTATCATAACTTATAAGTTATTTATGCGTTTGGATAATTTTACTTATAAGTGATGATGTGTTTCGTAATTATAACTTATAAGTTATTTTTATTAAAAAAATCAAAATTTTATTGTAATAATTTAATACATAAATATAAATTTCAGAAAATAAAATTTTAAACATGAAAATTATATGATTTTATATGATTGTTTCGACTTTGTACACATTTTAAAATCTTTTGAGTATTTCATTATATTTAGAATATTGTTTTTTGAATACAAAATATAAAGAAAATTATAATTTACCAAAAACATTTTTAAAACTAATGAGAGCATTCCTTATCGTAACACGTAACACTAACATGCAAGGTGGATCATATGAAGAAAGTTTTTTATTAAAAATAAAAAATTACAAGAACGCCAAAATAAAATAAAATATGAAGTAGAATTGTGCTCCTAGCACAAGTGAGTGAAAATTAAAAAATAATGTACCTTCAGCCCACTTTCATATTATCAGCATTTTTAAGGTGACTGGGCCATTTTAAGATGTTAGCCAAACAGTACAACTAAACAAATGAGGTTTTACCCATTTAAGGGGGCTTAAATGGTAACACAAATTGGCACATTGTTCTTATACGAACTGTGCCATTTTATAATGGAGTTGAGGTTGAT
Organism: Apium graveolens; assembly: GCF_009905375.1. NCBI lineage: Eukaryota > Viridiplantae > Streptophyta > Magnoliopsida > Apiales > Apiaceae > Apium > Apium graveolens. Next base: position 271,464,984 of record NC_133655.1, on the reverse strand, counting down.
TTGATATAATTAGAATTACAAATATATTTAAGGCCACCAACTCAATAATTTATCGTATGAAATAAAATATAAAATATACTCTCTCGTGTTCATATAAATAAACTTATATAGACAAAGTAATGTCTTGCATCATTGCAAGTGTCTTGTCTAGTTGACAAGGGTATTATCAAAATCTTGTATGTTTCTCTGTTTATTTTCAAAAACCAACAAAGCCTAACATTATGTGTTTGGAGGAAATGTATGCACGACTAGAATTAGAAGAGGAAGATGGCGAGGGAGTAATTGTAGGGGAAACGGAGAATGTGCAGCAACAATTAACGTTTATATTGATTGGGAGATTTTCATCGAAGAAAAACAATAATTTCCAGGCTATGCAGAATGTTCTTGCATCTATGGTGGGCGACCAAGGGAGGGTGTGGAGGTTCATGACTTGGGTGGACGGCGGTACTTATTTGTATTCTTTCAGGAACTTTTAAACAAAGTTTACTGTTGCATCATATATTGGAAAATGGTGAAGACGCTCATCTGGCTAAGTTGAACAAAATGGAGATATGGGTTCAAGTTTATGATATACCCATAGTTATGCTATCAAGTAAATTGCTGGGGAGTATAGGAACTATATGGGTGCGTTTGTTAAAACCGATCCTCGGAATTTAAATGGAGGATAGAAAATGTTCTACTGTATTCGGGTTATAATGGATGTTGAGAAGTCACCAAAACGAAGAATGAAAGTTAAAAGGGAGGGTGATGAGTGGACATGGGTGAATTTTAAATATGAACGATTGAGTAGTTTCTGCTTTGTGTGTGGCTTGATAGGTTATTCTGATAGAGATTGTGGGATTGTCTACTCAAATTCTGATAAAGTTATTGAAAGATCGTATGGGACATGGTTAGAAGTTCCTGTTAGAGGTGGGAAAAGTCAAAATATTAGAGCACCTTGGTTGCGTAATGGAGGTGAGGGAGGACAGAGTTGGTGATCGAATTCCGGCGGCTTCTAGTCAACAACCGCCATGAATCATGGGAGAGATTCGGGTGAGAGATTCATGGAGAAAGATGGACGTATAGCCAAGATTATAGGAGAGACAGGTGTAGTTCAGTTCAGTCAAGAAAATCAAAGGAGTAAATTACAGGATATGGGTTCTATAATTAAGGAAGGCATAAAAATGAGCGGAAAAAAAAATGAAAGTGAAATTGTTATTATTGATTCAAGACTTAGGCGGGAAAATGAGGAGAATAGTGTAGACTTAAAGGTGGACTCGGAAGTAAACTCAACTGAGCTCGATATGTCAAATATTAAACCAAAAAACTTGCTAGAGGCGGGACATGTGGTGCAAGCCCGCCTACAACAATGAGTCTGTTAGCCTGAAATTATCGTAGGTTAGATAAACCACGTACAATTCGTTTCTTAAAAGAACTTACCCATCAAATAAAGCCTAATATTATTTTCCTGTCCAAAACTCTATCAAAGCAGAATAAAATAGTTGAAGTTTGTAAAACCCTAAATTATGTAGGTTGATGGTGGATTGGTGCCCAAGGTCATAGTGGAGATTTGGCTCTATTTTGGAAGAATGATGGAGGATGTGAAATAAAAGGAGGAGGTACGCATCATATTAATTTCGAGCTTGTTAATGATCAAATAGGGAGATGGCGGTATACTGGTTTTTATGGGTGCCCAGAGCGAGGGAGGAGACAAGAATCATGGGATATATTGAAGGAGTTGGTAGCTAGGTCGAATCTTCCATGGTGCATTATCGGGGATTTTAACGATATGATGAGTGCGGACGAAAAAAAGAGGTAGGAGACCTTATCCATTTCATTTACTTCAAGGTTTTGTAGATATGGTGAATGAATGTGGGTTAAGGGATTTAGGTTTTGTGGGTGATAAATATACTCGAGAAAAATCTAGCGGGAAGCCGAATTGAATTCAAGAAAGACTTGATAGGGGTCTTGAAAATCTAGTTTGTTGTAATTTGTTTCCTCATGCAGAGTTCAAAGTTTGGAATTAGCTACGTCTGATCACTTATCTTTGCACTTGTGAAGGGTTTTTAGCACATAAACGCAACGAAAACGTAAATTTAAATCTTAAAAAACCGAAACCCTCCGCAGGATCCATGCGAAAAATAATATTTAATTCATAGTTCAGTATGTTTACCTTAAGAAGCTTTACGTTAATGGAAAGATGGAGGCCTTTAATAGCGATCCAAGAAAGATGAGCGGAAATCCCTAGCAGCTGCTCCTCAAGTTTGAAACACTCCACCGGTATTCACCAAGAAATTGATATAATGAAGGAGGAGGTGGAGATAATTAGGGTTAGGTAAATTTTTAGGTTGAGGCAAAAATAGGGTTTATAATAGTATATTTATAGGCAAAATTTTCAGCTGAAAATTTTTCCATAAAATATTATTATTAACCTTTTATTATTCTCACAAATAATTAAAACACCTTTTAATTATTAATCCTTTTTCCAAACACTTTAGAATTAATTCTCTCACTTGATTTAATTTCCAAAAATTAAATTCTTAATTAATAATATTAAGAACTTTTTCTTAATTAATTTATAATCAATTAAATCTCATTTAATCAACTATTAAATTTACCGATTAATTATTTATTTCATAAATAAATAATTATCAGCCATTATTAATTAATTCCTCCACCATTAAATCATTCTCTTTTTTGGTGTGACCCTGTAGGTTCAATATTAAGCCGGTAGTAGAAATAAATAATAATAAAACTATTTTATCATTATTTATATAAATTCTCTAATTCATTAAATATGATTAATTAATTAATCATATTTATTCCACATCGTGAGGTATACTTCTCAGCATATCGCGACTATCCGGATAATACGAATTCACTGCTTAGAATACCAAGAACCTATTAAAGTGAGTAGTTACCGTACAATCAATTCCTTCTACCCTGCAATGTCACGATTAAATACAAGGCATGGAACTTGTGTCAAGCCTATCTTATTTAATCACTTGTTTTCCCATTCACTATGCTTAGTTCTATTTAATGTAAATTAGAAACTCCTTTCTAATTTCATTCACTCTGGCCAGAGATTCCTGAACTAGCATAAGTGGATCAGCATTGAACATTCTCTTCCTTCATTGGAAGGGGTAGATCCTTTATTGATCATACACTATCTTCGTGTACAAATTCCTATACCTAGTAGAGCCCTTATAATTGTCCCTGAAGACTAAGAACTAAACCAAAGTATAGTTCAGTGTATACAAGATGACTATGACGACCTCAAGTCTAAGGATACTTATACAACTATCACTATGTGAACAACTGCTGACACGTGAGTGAACTCCATCAGTTGTTCAGCTGTTTGAGTCATGTTCAGTGAACTTATTCTATAATAAGCACCTACATTCTAGCTATAGTGTCACCACACAAATGTCTATGAGAACAGACATCCTTCATAATGAAGCAAACATAGTATGTACCGATCTTTGCGGATTATTAATTACCAGTTAGTAATCATACGACCATGAATTATTTAAGTTTAGAGTTATCATCTTTTAGGTCTCATTATTATGATCTCATCACAATCCATAAAAAGCTTTACTCTAAACTGTGGTATATCTTATTTAAACACTTAAAATAGATAGAACCCGCAATAAAAACAAAACAAGTCTTTTATTAATATCAATGAAATCAAAACAGATTATATAAAGTTATTCCTAAATTCTCATACATGATTGGACTTAATACATATCTCTTTCAATCTCCCACTTGTACTAAAGCCAATCACTCTGGTATCTAATACCCATCTTGCCTTTATGACGATCAAAGGGACTTTGAGAAAGTGGCTTTGTTAAAGGGTCTGCTATGTTGTTATGTGTGTCAATTCTCTCGACGTTGACATCTCCTCTTTCAACAATCTCCCTAATCAGATGAAAGCGCCGCAGGATATGTTGGGAATTTTTATGAGACCTAGGTTCCTTGGCTTGTGCTATTGCTATGTTGTTATCACAATACAACACATAGGCTCTTCAACGCTAGGAACAACTCCCAACTCAGAAACAAATTTCCTCATCCAAACGGCTTCTTTTGCAGCCTCACTTACAGCTATATATTCTGCTTCCGCTGTGGAGTCAGCCGTTGTAGACTATTTGGAACTCTTCCAACTAATCGCACCACCATTCAGAGTAAACACGTACCCTGACATGGATTTGCTATCACTTTCTGATTGAAACTAGAGTCAGTATAACCCTCTATTTTCAACTCAGATTCACCACCAAAAACAAGAAAAATGTCATGAGTCCTTCGTAAGTACTTAAGGATGTTTTTCACTGCTTTCTAGTGGTCTTCACCTGGATTGGACTAATTTCTGCTCGTCACACTAATTGAATAAGAAACATTAGGCCTAGTACACAACATCGCGTACATGATAGATCTTATTGCTGAAGCATAAGGAATCATACTCATACGCTCTCTTTCCTCAGGTGTCTTAGGAGACATTTTTTCGGAAAGGGACACTCCATGGCTCATCGGTATGAGACCTCTTTTGGAGTTTTCCATGCTAAACCTTTTAAGCACTTTCTGGATGTATGTATCCTGGGTAAGACCTATCATTCTTCTAGATCTATCTCTATAGATCTTCATACCGAGAAGGTAGGATGCTTCTCCCAAGTCCTTCATGGTGAAGTTCTTTGATAGCCATACTTTGACTGATTGCAGCATCGGTATATCATTTCCTATAAGAAGTATGTCATCTACATACAATACAAGAAATGTTACCGCGCTCCCACTAACCTTCTTGTAGACACATGGTTCATCTATGTTTTTAATAAAACCAAACTCTTTGATTGTCTCATCAAAACGGATGTTCCATCTACGAGAAGCTTGCCTTAAACCATATATGGTTCGCAGCAGCTTACGCACTAGGTGTTCATTTCCCTTGGAAAGAAAACCCTCCGGCTGTGTCATATACACTTCCTCCTCAAGTTACCCATTAAGGAAGGCCGTTTTCACGTCCATTTGCCTTAAATCCGAATTGATTTTAACAGGGCTATAGGTGAAAAAGTTTCATCAAAGTCAATCCCTTGCCTTTGTTTGAATCCTTTTGCCACGAGCCTGGCCCTATAGGTCTCCACCTGGCCATCTGCTCCAATCTTTCTTTTGTATACCCACTTGCACCCAATGGGCTTAACACCTTACGGCGCCTCAACCAGAGTCCATACTTGGTTGGTGTACATAGATTCCATTTCGGATTTCATGGCACTATGCCATTTCTCTGAGTCAACACTACTCATAGCCTCATTATAGGTCACAGGTTCGTCATCATCAATGATTGACAACTCATTGCCATTCTCAATGACAAGGCCATAATACCTCTCAGGTTGGCGAGACACTCTCCCTGTCCTACGAATGGGCTGTTCCACAGAAGGTTGTTCAGTCTGAACAGGTGTTTCCACTTGATTCGTAGTAGTTTGTGCTTCTTGAACTTCACCAAGTTCAATTTTGCTCCCACTGTTTCCTTCATGGATAAACTACTTTTCCAAGAAGGTAGCATGTCTGGAGACAAACACCCGATGATCGGTGTAAAAGTAATACCCCAAAGTCTCTTTAGGATATCCCACAAAATTACATTTTACGGATCGAGATTCCAACTTATCTGGGTCAACTTTTTTGACATAAGCTGGACATCCCCAAATCTTAACGTGTTTAAGACTCGGTTTCCTTTCTTTCCATATCTCATATGGAGTTTGAGGAACAGATTTGGAAGGCACCTTATTCAGTAAATATGCTGAGGTTTCCAATGCATAACCCCATAGGAATACTAGAAGATTCGCATAGCTCATCATGGACCGAACCATGTCTAACAAAGTTCGATTTCTCCTTTCAGATATCCCATTTAACTGTGGAGTATATGGAAGAGTCCATAGGGAGACTATACCATTTTCTTTGAGATAATCTAGAAACTCTCCATTCAAGTATTCACCACCTCGATCCGATCGAAGAGTTATAATACTGTGTTTGGTTTGTTTCTCCACTTCATGTTTATATTCTTTGAACTTTTCAAAGGCTTCAGACTTGTGTTTCATCAAATACACATATCCGAATCTAGATCTATCATCTATGAAAGTAATGAAGTATGAAAATCCACCCATGGCTTGCGTAGACATTGGTTCACATACATCTGTGTGTACCAATCCTAGCAAATCTGCAGCCCTCTCTCCATGTCCACTAAATGGAGATTTGGTCATTTTACCCAATAGACAAGACTCGCATGTAGGATATGATTCAAAATCAAAGGGGTCAAGTAACTCTTCCTTATGCAATGTCCGCAGTCTATTTTCACTAATATGACCTAGCCTATAGTGCCATAAATAGGTTAGATTTTCATCATCTCGTTTTCTTATATTAGTTTGTTCAATCTGAAGTAAATCATGATCTACGTCACATACATACCGACCATTATTTAAAATACCATGTCCATAAAGAACATTATCTCTAAGAATGGAACATTCATTATTCTTAATAATAAATGAAAAACCATCCAAATCTAACATAGGAATAGAAATAATATTCCTCACAATAGAGGGAACGTAATAACAATTATTCAAAATAATAGTCTTGCCCGTAGGCATATGTAAACTAAATGATCCTACAGATATGGCCGCAACCCTTGCTCCATTGCCCATACGTAGAATCACTTCATCTTTTTCAAGAGTCCTACTTCCCTTTAGTCCTTGCAATGAATTATAAATATGAGAACCACAGGCGGTATCTAATACCCAAGTAGAAATTTGACCTAGTGACATATTAACTTCGATCATGAACATGCCTAAATCAGAAGCGGTAGTCTCACTACCCTTCTTCTTCTTCCATTCTGCAAGGTAAACCTTGCAGTTCCTCTTCCAGTGCCCCAACTTGTTACAGTGAAAGCAAACAGCTAAATTAGAACCAGTCAACTTGTGAGCATCTAGTATGCTCCGGAGTGATAGTGCAGAAGACATGACGAATATAGTAAATCTGTAAATGATAAACACATAACAACACTTAGCAAATATTAAATTTCATTTCAAAACACTATATGAATCGGGTCTTTATTTATAAGTGTCTCCCACTAGTTTATCTAATTTATTCAACCCCCTAAGTGAAAATTAAGCATTCATAATGCTAGTGGGAATAGGGATCCTACATTCCATCACACAACCTCGGTTGTAGCACGAAACGTCATGTAATGTTCAATAGGCAGACAACTCTTGTCAATTACATCTTATGTTATTCCCTAATATAACTTTAGCCTCTTGAATAATTGAGTCACGGCTGTTGTAACACCCCCAGATCCGGGGTCGGGGATCCGGGTTGTCACGGTCTTTCTTTCCACAATATCACTTCACTTAATTAATAATAATAACCTTATGCTGTGACCCCACACTAACACACACCACAACCCGTTATAGTCTCAGAGATGAAATTTAAATAAGTACCAGTCTTTGAATCCACAATTTAAAAGTTATTACAACCCAAAATGATTACTTGATAAATTTACAGTTAATTGCCATTATCTGCCACAAGTTATAATTATACATAATTTGATTCTCAAAATAGAAAGCCTGATCTACCAATGGATCTACCTCTGCAGCTATAGCAGCCACAACATCATCGGGAAGACGCGGGACGCTTCCCACGCGCTTGCGCTGGGTCTGCTGGAGTCTGGCCATCTTTCCTAACTGTTGTTGTGTGATGAAAGAAGAAAGCAAGGGTGAGCAGCAAGCCCACCAAAATAATATGTATAAAGATTAACAATATATGAGCTTCTCATAGCACTCATGAAAGTCTTGGTCAAAAGAAATGAACCAAGTTGATATCTTAATGCGATGAAGTCGCAAAATATTCAGTATATATATATACATATATACTTTTCAAAATATGGGAAGTCCTCTTCCATGCATAATATACACAGAGTTCCAGTGTATAACTGTATAAAAATATCGTTGCAAGGTGATCTCATATATCTAACCTTGTCTCAACGTTTTTCTGAAAATCTTTGTCATGCATAAGATAATCATTTACTAGATATAAGTTTAAAAGATGAAGTTATAAGGTACTCCAATATACTTATATCTTTCCCAAATACTACTTGAACTACCCCCGTTCAAGTTATAATCAGTTTCAAAGGTTCATCACATAGATGAGACTACAAGACAAAATTTGAATAGATTCAATCTTTGAATATCATTATAAATAATGAAGTTACGAGATACTTCATTAAGTCCCGATATATAAATATATTCATATATATCTCCCATACATTTCCTGAAAACCTCTGTCATGTAAAGTATGAACAGAGTTGCAATATCCAATGAATTTGGAAGGAAAAGAATTTGGCATAAACCAGATATCTTGCTGATCAGGCAAAGATACCCATAAGTAACCTTTTATACTAGTAGATGGACGAATTCCCCATTGGTCATCACCCTTGGTCGCAATAGGACCTTATGCTGGACTGCCACTCAGCCACTTATGCATTTGATGGACTCCCACTGAGCCACTTACACTATCATGGACGCCCACTGAGCCCATGTTGCTTATGCCGACTCAATAGATGGACTTACTTCCCGAACGTTGGGTAAGTAATCAATTCATTTACCAAAACAGCAACCTCGTTGCGAATATAAAATACACCACTGAGCAGGATTCCCCAGGTTTTGAGCGAATATTTAAATCCCCTTTGAAAGGAAGATCTTAAATATAAAAATAAGTTTTGGGATCCGCTCTAACTTTTAAAAATCATTTTGAAGACTCGAAAACATTTTTAAGAATGTTTGGAGTAATACTGATTTATTAAACTAAATCAGTCCCGATATGAAAGAAATATCTGAATATTATTATTTAAATAATATTCCCATAAGAATAATTGAGGTAGAAGTTGGAAAACTTATACTTGAATGAATAACAAATAATCAAAGATATACTTATACGAAAGTAATATCTTTATTTGAATAATCAAAAATAAGTTTGATTATCGACACCTTATTCTTTAATACAATAAAGAATATTATTAAGTAATAAGCGGAGTCATAATACCTCGAATGAATACTATAAATAATATTCATAAAATAAAGGAGTCATACATCCTCAAATGAATATCCAAGTAATATTCAATAATAATATAAACTGAGTCATAAGCCCTCAAATGAATATTCAAATAATATTCAAATAATAAAATAAACTGAGTCATAAGCCCTCGAATGAATATTCAAATAATATTCAAATAATAAAATAAACTGAGTCTTAAGCCCTCGAATGAATACTCAAATTAATATTCAATTAAGTAAAATAAAGGTATCGAATAAACCTTATTCGATCCATAGTTTTAAAAACTATATCCATATATATATAAATATATAAATATATATATATAATATACTCGGGAACATCGACTCCCGGTTTAGAAATATGTTCACCTTTTATCCCCTATACTAAGGGCATACGCAACTACTTGCTTATTTCTAGCATAGGTATTATGCAACTATAAGCATTGAAATCAACAGATAGATAACCAGATTATGAAACAGACATGCATATATACCATATTAGCATGCTCCAATATATCGCAAAATTTGTTAATAACAATCATGCACTATCACAAGATAATGCATATACATATATTTACATCACAACAACAGTATATCGGGTAGAAAACTTTCCTGAGCGACTGGGGTTACGAATGGCTCGGGACGAGTCTGGTAACCTATAAACAACAAGTAAGTTGGAATTAAACCAAAGTCACTTGTAAATCTACACTTTAACTAACTTAGACTCTAACGCTTGTTTTGCGCTCACTGATTCGCTTAAGTCACTCGGGTACCCTCGGCTCCACCATTTTTAATAATTTAACCTTTACGAGTTTTAAGGCGATTCCTTCGCGAGTGTCTTACTAACTGCCTAGCACACTTACCATAAATGTTTCATACATTAATTAACCCTTTTTGGTCTTTAACCTATGTTTCAAAGTAAGGCGAGGGGAAAAGTTTCATTCGCGAAACGCCGTTACTTGAAACGGTCGTTTCTCCTAAACCGTGCATCGGAATCGAACGAACTACATATCAAAACGAAGCTCGTAACATGAACTATCTAAACATAGAAATGGTCATAATCTAGAAGGGAGTTCTCGGGTCCTAATGTTATGCACAAAAACAGTCCAAAGAAAATCGGACGTTACGACGGCTATGTTTACGCGATTTCCAATATTTTAAACCATTCAAACTCATTCCAAATCAACCTCAAATCCAACATACAACCAACATCCATCCTTATCACATCATAACAACCCCAACCAATTCAATTTAATCATTCATACTTATGCCTAAGCTTAACTTTAATCATACTTAAGTCCTTTTAATCAAAACCACAACATTCACCATTCCATTTCACTACCATTTCAAATCCCAAACTCTAAATCACAACAACAAGCTACAATAGCACCCTACTAATCAAAATCATCTTATAATATATAGGAATCTAGGGTTTGGAGATGGTATACCTTCCTTTGAGTGGTGGGAGGAGCTAGGAAGCCTTAAGAAGCTTTGAGAAGTCTTAAGAATGCTTGGATCTTCAAGAAAAACAAGAAAAACTTCAAGTTAAAAACTTGAAAACACTATTCATAGTCTTCTTCTTTGATTAAATGAAGAAGATGGAGAAGGAATTGATGGCTTAAACTCATGATATAGCCCTAACTAAGCATGAAGATGATTAGGGAATTAACTCACCAATTTAGGAGGCTTGGATCTTGAGTTTTTGAATTCTTGCCCATTTGCAATAGTAAAAAGCCGAGAGCATGATGAACCATGCCTTGGTTTCTTTTTGATTTTGATGAAATTGATTTTGCTTGGCTTGGTTGGCTTGTTTTTGTGTTTGATTTAGTTAATTACCTTGTTGCCCTTGAATTTGTGTGGTTAAAAAGCCACCACACCTCCTTCCTTCCCATGTCATGCTTGTGTCACCTTGCACATGTTATAATGCTCCCACTTGTCCACACCTTGTGGTTTGATGATGTCACAATCCCTGGCTTCTTGTACAAGCTTGTCTCTTGGTCACTTATTTGTTTTACGGTTCGCTTATCTTTCGTTCTCGTTTATCGTTTGAGGGATCATACCCGGGATCTTATTACTTAGGTTCCCTTAACCTTTCTCAATATATTATATTCCTTTTATGATCCTCTCCTATAATCCTTTAATTTAAATCCTTTTTATCATGTTACCTTATACTCAATTCTCTCCGTATCTTGTGGATTTCCGGGAAAAATCAAAGTGTTCGGAATTGGATTCTGACGATCTTTACATACACTTATATACCACATAGAGTACTAATAATATCCCATAAGATCAATAACAGAACCCCTACATAGCGTGGCATGAAAAGTTTTCTCGTTCAGCAAAAACACTATTCATAAGGGTTTCAAAATTTCTCAAAAATTGGGGTTATTACAGTCTCCCCTCCTTAAAAGGATTCCGTCCCGGAATCAGATAGAAAACAAATGGGGATACTTTCTTAGCATTACACTTTCTAACTCTCGAGTCAATTTTCCACAATGTGGTTCTACCACCAAACTCTGCCTAGTTTGATAATCCTTCTCCTAAGCACTTGTTCCTTTTCACTCTATAACCCTTCCTGGTTGCTCCATATAGGTTACGTCGGGTTGCATATCTATGCGCTCATATGCCTCTATTTATCTGGCATCTGAATTACACTTCCTTAACATTGATACGTGAAACGCGTTATGACTCGCTACATCTTCTGGGTTAGGGCTAGCTCATATGCTAACTTCCCATACGTCTTAATATATCCAAGGGTCCAACAAATTGTAGACTTAGCTTTCCTTTCTTTCCGAACCTCATCAATCCTTTCCAAGGGATACCTATAACATTACTAGGTCCCCTATTTAATACTCTTTATCCTTTCGTGTCAAATCAACATACTTATCATGTCCATCTTGGGCTACTACCAGCCGCCCACTGATTAGATCTATCATATCCTTGGTCCTTTGGACTACTGCGGGTCCGAGCATCTTGCGCTCTACAACTTCATCCTAACATAAGGGAGATCGACATTATCTTCCCTCAAGGACCTCATAAGGCGACATCTCGATAATGACATATGATCTATTGTCGTAAGATAACTCAATCCGAATTAAGTGATCATTCCAAATTCTTTCAAGTCTATTGCACAGACTCTCATTATAGCTTCTAGCATTATAGCTTTTGCTTCTCACTACCCATTCTTTTCCAGTTCGTAGTCGCTACTACCTTCCGTTTCTAATATTATACTGGTTATACTTTTGCTCGTTAGCGTTCTATAACCTTTTAATAACCACGTCAACCTTAGTATCACGAATGTGTTTCCATTCCGCATACTACCACCACTTTATTACTCCTTTTTCAGTTATTTCTATTTTCCAAAGTTTGATTAATCATATAGAAGTAAAGGAATTTGTTGAGAGATCACTATGATCATGAACACTTGTTATATCGCATAGTTAGTACAGAAGGTGGCCAGCCTTTAGTACTTGACAAGCAATTAAACAACATGTGGTATCCTACTAGGCTTCTATCACAAAGATAGATAGTCATTCGGCAATACCTCCCCTTCTGGAAGGGTTGTTCTTCTCAGCTTACATGAAATGAAAAGAAGAGAAAAGAACGAATTGAAGAGAATTGTATATATGAAAAAAATATACTGCCACAAAATATCTGGCTTGGAACCTACCTCTGAACTATAGAGGTTTGTCATAGGAGAACAAAACATATATGTATTTATATCAGCATCAAGCATTATAGCCTCGTATATCCCATGCCTAAATATTTTCGCTATCCCGTCCATCATTCTATGGACCCACACTCTTCCTCGAGCTTATACATAATCACCTTTGAAACTCCCTCGACATCGAAAATCGAATCTAGGATCTCATTCTATACATCATCGTTACTAGAATTCTATGCTTGCACCGCAACCTTTCTCGTATAATAATACGACTCTCTATTGATAAGAAAGAATAATTATTCACTAGGTAGATACTCTACTTAATTAGTCTATCAATGATAACTTATACACTACCACGACCCGATTAGTGGTACTCAATCTCAACACCCATTCCAATACAACTCTCACGGTTGTAATCAGCTCATTACTCGCAGAATCATTGCTGCCTTACTATGGTCCACCACTGACCTATTGTAGTCATTCACTTTCCATGAAGTCTTAATAGCTAACCATACGAAGTCCATACATCTCGTATCTAATTCTCCTAAGGAGTTAACATAACCACCGATCACAATTCATGAAGAACACTCCAAACTCTGACGTACTTTCATGACATGAAGTAGATAAAATTGCAGAAGAGTTTCAATCAAAGCAACGATAGTAGGTTAATACCATTCTTAATCATATGCCTTAAATAGAAGACTTAACTCAAAGGTTCGTCTAGTCCTTTTTGAAACATGGTCCTGGCTTATCTCAAGATAGGACCTCCTAAGATAGATAGCCCGCTCATGGCGATTACACGAATTAAACCTTTACCAACTACTATTACGGTTGGGTATTGAACAGTCATCAGAAGGAATGTCAATCTTCCAAACCATAATACAACCTTCACAGTTTTAACCATCCTCACTGTATTATTTTGGCACAAGCGCCTATAATTATCCTCTTACCTTTAAAGTGTCGGCCACCTCTTTGGCCTTTCCTGATAGTAAAATTTCCTTACAGTCAATTTCATTTTAACCACTTTCACAAATTTTCTACCCTATTTCCGATCACTGCTTGAGTGAAGATGTTTTCCTTAAAATCTGATAAGTAAAAAAAAATCACCATTTTTCCATAAGTTATTGCCTCAGTCTTTAGAGGTTAATCACTGTCATGACTGACTCTCAATCATAATTAGAACATCTTTTATCTTAAGTCCTAATTGCCCTGAATAATTTCGACCATTACTGGTTCGATCCATACTTTCTCGTGGTTTAACACGTGCCCCACTTGGCAACACTATAATTACATCATATTTCCTTTATCCACATTTCTATTCTTGAGAATTTTGAATATTACCTTTCTCCTTGTAAAACCTCTAAGGTTATCCTTGAATCGTTCCTCCTGTATTCCCTAGATACAGGGCATATCAAAATACCATATACTAATACTAGAATCATTGTCTATATACTTTTGAAAAAAAATTCTCCACTGATTCTTTAAAGGTTGTTATTACCTTAATCCTTTCCAATTCATACTGTCAAATTTCATATTATCCCTATTAAGGGTGAAATGCCAACCTTTATGCATTCCCCTAGGATTCATTTTAAGTTACCGATGTTCTATCCTTAATTCCACCTTTGAAAAGGTACATGCATCCATCCATGGATAAACCAAGTCATATATCCTTGATAGATTATCTTCTTCATCATTCCCACCTCGATAGTCTATACCTAACTTCATAATAGCATCCTTATTCAAATTGAGGTCAATCCATATGGCCTCCAAAAGATAACAATGGTCATCCGCTTTTCTTTCCTGATTTGGTAATGATAACATGGATGTTCTGGAAGATATTGGTCATGTTCAACGTGAACTTCTTCTTAATAATTCCTTATTTACTTTTGTTGTTTATCTCAACAGTCACCTCAATGTTGGGATACCTCTCATACCTGGCGTCTCCCTTTCTGAGTATCGAGCCACCGGTCTTACATTTCACATTATTGAAGGTCACTTCCTTCATCCAAATTTTCCTACTTTCTTACTTTCTTATCTCCTTAGTTTATCCGCGTCTTATTATTTATCCTTCGAACTATCTAAAGGTTTCCTTGAATCCTCCCAACTTAAAGGGGATAAAATGTACATAACTCGTATGCCTTCAACCATCAACTTTAACTCATGGTGAATCACCCTCATCCTGACAATTACATACTTTTCTATGTCTATTACTACGAGTCTTTAGGGTTTCCTCATACCCAACTCCCTTATCATACCTCAAACTCTATTGCCTTTATATTCCTTTCCACTTCAGTTTCTTTTTATTTTCCTTTCTCTTATCATTATTTCATGAACTAACACAACATAAGTATTGATTCCAAACATCCCGTCATTCTGGATTCGTGTCCTCAGAATGAATCTTGATAACTTTTACAACTTAGATTCATAATTCATCATACTCATCCACTTTTGTTCTAGCTCCAAAGCTTTTACACTATCTCCTTATCTTTGGGAATTACTTTCCCGAAAACAATTGACTGAACTTAAATCAGTTTATTCTAACCTCTGGCTCCGTGCCTTTCTTGGTCTTTCACCAGCGGGTGGTCTCTCTCTTAGGAGGGTAAGTGACAAAAACAGTCTTTTGTGGTTCGTCAATCATTCAGAATCTCAAATGATTCCTCTATTTCCTTTAGCCAGGCTCTTGCCTCGACTAGGTCAACCTGTTCCTTGGAACTCTGAGAGCTTAGAGACTTAAAGGTCCTGAAAGAATTTCCTATCGCATTGTTTCCTCAAGGTGGTGGTTGGGGATAATAGTCTAAGTTCTGTCTAGACAGGTCCATGAATTGCCGTATAGGAGTACCGTCTCGGGTCTCCTTTCCTTACTCGATTTTCTGTTTCCTTAGTATGAAATGTTTCATCCTACTCCCCATAATTGGGGTCATCTTTTAATTTAAAATCCTCATTTTCCACTCCATTATGTCATGGGTTCCTTCTATCTTGATGGCGACCTCCCTGACTATCACGTTCAGGGTTTGCTCTAAATCTTATTCCTCAACTATGGCTCTCATCTAAATTCTCATCCTTATGCTCTTGAACTTTCGGAACCCAAATTCTATAGGAATACCTCATTATTCCCTTATCATCTTTCTCTGGCACCGTATGCTCTTTTCCAATAATTCGGTCTCTATTGCAATCTCAAACAGCTTTTCGGTACCGGCTCCGGTTACCTTCACTACTATTTCCAAAATCTCTTATAAACTCTCCCAAAGACATTATCATCTTGAGTCTCTCCTTTTTACTAAGGGCATCAGCCACCACATTGGCTTTCCCCGAATGATAAAGAATCTCCCAATCATTATTCTTGATTAGCTCTAACTGCCTCCTCTGGCATATGTTGAGCTCTTTCTACGTGAAAATGTACTAGAGCACTTATGGCTTAGGTAATTCTCGCACTTCTCTCCATACAAGTAGTGCCTCCAATCTTTAGGGTAAAACTATTGCCACGAGCCTAAGCTCATGGGCGGGGATATCGAATTTCATATTACCTTAATTGTCTTGACATGTACGCAATTACCTTACCGTGCTGCATAAGCACGCACCCTAAGCCCTTGTGCGAAGCGTCACTACACTTCACAAAATCTCATTTTCCATCCGGCAATGCCAGCATAGGGGCCATCACCAACCTCTGCTTCAGTTCTTGAAAGTTGTTCTCGTATTTCTCTGTCCATTCGAACTTCTCAGTCTTACGAGTAAGCCGCGTTAAAGGGGCTACTAACTTTAGGAACTTGAACGAACCTCTGGTAGTAACCGGCCAATCCTACCTCTGGTAGTCGCCCTAACCATAGTCATCAATTCCTCAGTGGTCCTTTATTCATTCTTGTCAGGATCCTCCACGGGATTCTTCTCAGCAACAATCTCTTCTAGGACAACATCCTCAATCGCTACATCCTCAATATGAACATCATCCGGTCCCGCGTTAGGACGCTCTATCGGATCCATAATCTGATCTCCAATAAGTAATAAAACATCATCGCGTTGTTGCTCCTCAACCTCAGGGTTCGGAGTCCCGCTACCATATACGATAACGAACTACGCTTCTATCACGATATTTATAAGGGTTCACATAAGGGTTTTAACTGTCAGTACTACGTTAGGTAGTCCGACTATGAACTTGGTAAGAGTTCTTATTATCTTAGTGAACTTATTATCTTAACGTCACATCATCTCTGAGGTTTATAACGCTTAGCTCTGATACCATTTCTGTAACACCCCCAGATTCGGGGTCGGGGATCCGGGTCGTCACGGTCTTTCTTTCCACAATATCACTTCACTTAATTAATAATAATAACCTTATGCTGTGACCCCACACTAACACACACCACAACCCGTTATAGTCTCAGAGATGAAATTTAAATAAGTACCAGTCTTTGAATCCACAATTTAAAAGTTATTACAACCCAAAATGATTACTTGATAAATTTACGGTTAATTGCCATTATCTGCCACAAGTTATAATTATACATAATTTGATTCTCAAAATAGAAAGCCTGATCTACCAATGGATCTACCTCTACAGCTATAGCAGCCACAACATCATCGGGAAGACGCGGGACGCTTCCCACGCACTTGCGCTGGGTCTGCTGGAGTCTGGACATCTTTCCTAACTGTTGTTGTGTGATGAAAGAAGAAAGCAAGGGTGAGCAGCAAGCCCACCAAAATAATATGTATAAAGATTAACAATATATGAGCCTTCTCATAGCACTCATGAAAGTCTTGGTCAAAAGAAATGAACCAAGTTGATATCTTAATGCGATGAAGTCGCAAAATATTCAGTATATATATATACATATATACTTTTCAAAATATGGGAAGTCCTCTTCCATGCATAATATACACAGAGTTCCAGTGTATAACTGTATAAAAATATCGTTGCAAGGTGATCTCATATATCTAACCTTGTCTCAACGTTTTTCTGAAAATCTTTGTCATGCATAAGATAATCATTTACTAGATATAAGTTTAAAAGATGAAGTTATAAGGTACTCCAATATACTTATATCTTTCCCAAATACTACTTGAACTACCCCCGTTCAAGTTATAATCAGTTTCAAAGGTTCATCACATAGATGAGACTACAAGACAAGATTTGAATAGATTCAATCTTTGAATATCATTATAAATAATGAAGTTACGAGATACTTCATTAAGTCCCGATATATAAATATATTCATATATATCTCCCATACATTTACTGAAAACCTCTGTCATGTAAAGTATGAACAGAGTTGCAATATCCAATGAATTTGGAAGGAAAGGAATTTGGCATAAACCAGATATCTTGCTGATCAGGCAAAGATACCCATAAGTAACCTTTTCTACTAGTAGATGGACGAATTCCCCACTGGTCATCACCCTTGGTCGCAATAGGACCTTATGCTGGACTGCCACTCAGCCACTTATGCATTTGATGGACTCCCACTGAGCCACTTACACTATCATGGACGCCCACTGAGCCCATGTTGCTTATGCCGACTCAATAGATGGACTTACTTCCCGAACGTTGGGTAAGTAATCAATTCATTTACCAAAACAGCAACCTCGTTGCGAATATAAAATACACCATTGAGCCGGATTCCCCAGGTTTTGAGCGAATATTTAAATCCCCTTTGAAAGGAAGATCTTAAATATAAAAATAAGTTTTGGGATCCGCTCTAACTTTTAAAAATCATTTTGAAGACTCGAAAACATTTTTAAGAATGTTTGGAGTAATACTGATTTATTAAACTAAATCAGTCCCGATATGAAAGAAATATCTGAATATTATTATTTAAATAATATTCCCATAAGAATAATTGAGGTAGAAGTTGGAAAACTTATACTTGAATGAATAACAAATAATCAAAGATATACTTATACGAAAGTAATATCTTTATTTGAATAATCAAAAATAAGTTTGATTATCGACACCTTATTCTTTAATACAATAAAGAATATTATTAAGTAATAAGCGGAGTCATAATACCTCGAATGAATACTATAAATAATATTCATAAAATAAAGGAGTCATACATCCTCAAATGAATATCCAAGTAATATTCAATAATAATATAAACTGAGTCATAAGCCCTCAAATGAATATTCAAATAATATTCAAATAATAAAATAAACTGAGTCATAAGCCCTCGAATGAATATTCAAATAATATTCAAATAATAAAATAAACTGAGTCTTAAGCCCTCGAATGAATACTCAAATTAATATTCAATTAAGTAAAATAAAGGTATCGAATAAACCCTATTCGATCCATAGTTTTAAAAACTATATCCATATATATATAAATATATAAATATATATATATATAATATACTCGGGAACATCGACTCCCGGTTTAGAAATATGTTCACCTTTTATCCCCTATACTAAGGGCATACGCAACTACTTGCTTATTTCTAGCATAGGTATTATGCAACTATAAGCATTGAAATCAACAGATAGATAACCAGATTATGAAACAGACATGCATATATACCATATCAGCATGCTCCAATATATCGCAAAATTTGCTAATAACAATCATGCACTATCACAAGATAATGCATATACATATATTTACATCACAACAACAGTATATCGGGTAGAAAACTTGCCTGAGCGACTGGGGTTACGAATGGCTCGGGACGAGTCTGGTAACCTATAAACAACAAGTAAGTTGGAATTAAACCAAAGTCACTTGTAAATCTACACTTTAATTAACTTAGACTCTAACGCTTGTTTTGCGCTCACTGATTCGCTTAAGTCACTCGGGTACCCTCGGCTCCACCATTTTTAATAATTTAACCTTTACGAGTTTTAAGGCGATTCCATCGCGAGTGTCTTACTAACTGCCTAGCACACTTACCATAAATGTTTCATACATTAATTAACCCTTTTTGGTCTTTAACCTATGTTTCAAAGTAAGGCGAGGGGAAAAGTTTCGTTCGCGAAACGCCGTTACTTGAAACGGTCGTTTCTCCTAAACCGTGCATCGGAATCGAACGAACTACATATCAAAACGAAGCTCGTAACATGAACTATCTAAGCATAGAAATGGTCATAATCTAGCAGGGAGTTCTCGGTTCCTAATGTTATGCACAAAAACAGTCCAAAGAAAATCGGACGTTACGACGGCTATGTTTACGCGATTTCCAATATTTTAAACCATTCAAACTCATTCCAAATCAACCTCAAATCCAACATACAACCAACATCCATCCTTATCACATCATAACAACCCCAACCAATTCAATTTAATCATTCATACTTATGCCTAAGCTTAACTTTAATCATACTTAAGTCCTTTTAATCAAAACCACAACATTCACCATTCCATTTCACTACCATTTCAAATCCCAAACTCTAAATCACAACAACAAGCTACAATAGCACCCTACTAATCAAAATCATCTTATAATATATAGGAATCTAGGGTTTGGAGATGGTATACCTTCCTTTGAGTGGTGGGAGGAGCTAGGAAGCCTTAAGAAGCTTTGAGAAGTCTTAAGAATGCTTGGATCTTCAAGAAAAACAAGAAAAACTTCAAGTTAAAAACTTGAAAACACTATTCATAGTCTTCTTCTTTGATTAAATGAAGAAGATGGAGAAGGAATTGATGGCTTAAACTCATGATATAGCCCTAACTAAGCATGAAGATGATTAGGGAATTAACTCACCAATTTAGGAGGCTTGGATCTTGAGTTTTTGAATTCTTGCCCATTTGCAATAGTAAAAAGCCGAGAGCATGATGAACCATGCCTTGGTTTCTTTTTGATTTTGATGAAAATGATTTTGCTTGGCTTGGTTGGCTTGTTTTTGTGTTTGATTTAGTTAATTACCTTGTTGCCCTTGAATTTGTGTGGTTAAAAAGCCACCACACCTCCTTCCTTCCCATGTCATGCTTGTGTCACCTTGCACATGTCATAATGCTCCCACTTGTCCACACCTTGTGGTTTGATGATGTCACAATCCCTGGCTTCTTGTACAAGCTTGTCTCTTGGTCACTTATTTGTTTTACGGTTCGCTTATCTTTCGTTCTCGTTTATCGTTTGAGGGATCATACCCGGGATCTTATTACTTAGGTTCCCTTAACCTTTCTCAATATATTATATTCCTTTTATGATCCTCTCCTATAATCCTTTAATTTAAATCCTTTTTATCCTGTTACCTTATACTCAATTCTCTCCGTATCTTGTGGATTTCCGGGAAAAATCAAAGTGTTCGGAATTGGATTCTGACGATCTTTACATACACTTATATACCACATAGAGTACTAATAATATCCCATAAGATCAATAACAGAAACCCTACATAGCGTGGCATGAAAAGTTTTCTCGTTCAGCAAAAACACTATTCATAAGGGTTTCAAAATTTCTCAAAAATTGGGGTTATTACAGCTGTAGCACGACAAACTCAATATTTCAAGTCAAGTCTAACCCAACATTTCGTACAATTGAATCAGTCTCCAACGGCCCACGGCTGTAGCACGTAACGACCTTTAGATTCTAATTCAATGTACACATCTCTATGTAATAGACAAGTATTTCTTATTTCGAAATCAAGCCCTCCGCTGTAGCACGAAATGACAATGATTTAAAAATAAGAACCACTTTCTACCATGTTGGAAGGCTATGACCGACACAAGCCCGTTGTGTCATTGGCCAATTACTACTTGATATTATTTAATTTTAGAGGGATTATATTATGTTACAATCATAATCATATTATAAAGAGATTCTTCCTTTTAAATTAAATATTTCAAATCAATAATCGATAATCAGATGATTCCCAGATCGAGGGGAGAATTGTCAAAAGGCGTGTCACTTAATACCCCTTTCTTACATATAGAAGTCTGCTTTTGACAGAATCATCCTTTCTCTCAATATTGAAAATTCATATTTAATTACGTGTTTCATAAACACAAGAATCTCATGATTGTATTCATAATATTATTGTTAAGGCAAGAAACGATTCCTATTCTGGATTTTCTAGAGCACACCTTATATTGATTTAAGTTCACCTAAATCTATCATCGAATTGTAAACATAGGCATATATCTCATATATATAATTAAATAAAAAAGTAAATGTAAAGTGCAATAAAGTAAATGTGTTTAGTTATGGCCCCATCCTATGTGATCTTTATCAAGCTCATGATAAAGATCAGGGTCAATCTAATATGGTTATGGAAATAAATACAACTACTTATTACATAAGTCTTCTTCTTTGTTTAGACTTCTTGTATGCCTCGTCTTCTTCTTTGTATCACCTCCAATGGATAGCCTTCTTGAGTCTTCAATTACATTACATGATTGAAAGTAAAACTAATCTAATGAACTTACAAGAATAACTCGAGTTATATTCGAGATTTATGATTACAAAGATTGACGACATGCAAGTCGTATTTAAAACCAAAACCAAAACCATTACACTAAAATCGAAAGGCCATAACCATCCACCATGCTCATACAACATATAAAAGCATGTTAAAACACATAATCTGATCTTAACATATCATATTATCCATGATCTAATCATAAAAAAAATATGACAAAAATCAGAAAAATCAAAATCAAATCAGAAAAATCAGAATCAAATTAGAAAAATAAGAATCACTGTTTACGGGCAGTAAACGACGAGTCGTTGATAGCTTTATCTATCAATTTTGTTCAGACGCTCGTTTACCTATGGAATAGGGTATTCGTTTGCGTAAATCGGACACCATACCCAGATTTCAGCAAATCTGCAGCAGCCAGTTCAGAATCCATATCTAATATGATTCTCATAATTAGAACAAACATAAATCATGTATATATCAGTATATATATAGATTACATAATCATCTTATGATTATACAACTCACATGAATATCATATATTCAAAACCATACATATATAAGCATATTATTTTAACATCAAATCATGGCGAATCACGTACATGCTCATATATCGAAAACAGTTAAACACATAAACGAATTAAAAACTTTTCGCAAGTAGCTCTGATGCCATTGAAGGGTTTTAAGCACATAAACGCAACGAAAACGTAAATTTAAATCTTAAAAAACCGAAACCCTCCGCAGGATCCATGGGAAAAATAATATTGAATTTGTAGTTCAGTATGTTTACCTTAAGAAGCTTTACGTTAATGAAAAGATGGAGGTCTTTAATAGCGATCCAAGAACGATGAACGGAAATCCCTAGCAGCTGCTCCTCAAGTGTAAAGCACTCCACCGGTATCCACCAAGAAATTGATATAATGAAGGAGGAGGAGGTGGAGAGAATTAGGGTTAGGTAAATTTTTAGGTTGAGGCAAAAATAGGGTTTATAATAGTATATTTATAGGCAAAATTTTCAGCTGAAAATTTTCCCATAAAATATTATTATTATTAACCCTTTATTATTCTCACTAATAATTAAAACACCTTTTAATTATTAATCCTTTTTCTAAACACTTTAGAAATAATTCTCTCACTTGATTTAATTTCCAAAAATTAAATTCTTAATTAATAATATTAAGAACTTTTTCTTAATTAATTTATAATCAATTAAATCTCATTAATCAATTATTAAATTTTCCAATTAATTATTTATTTCATAAATAAATAATTATCAGCCATTATTAATTAATTACTCCACCATTAAATCATTTTCTTTTATGGTGTGACCCTGTAGGTTCAATATTAAGCCGGTAGTAGAAATAAATAATAATAAAACTATTTTATCATTATTTATATAAATTCTCTAATTCATTAAATATGATTAATTAATTAATCATATTTATTCTACATCGTGAGAGATACTTCTCAGCATATCGCGACTATCCGGATAATACGAATTCACTGCTTAGAATACCAAGAACCTATTCAGTGAGTAGTTATCGTACAATCAATTCCTTCTACCCTGCAATGTCACGATTAAATACAAGGCATGGAACTTGTGTCAAGCCTATCTTATTTAATCACTTGCTTTCCCATTCACTATGCTTAGTTCTATTTAATGTAAATTAGAAACTCCTTTCTAATTTCATTCACTCTGGCCAGAGATTCCTGAACTAGCATAAGTAGATCAGCATTGAACATTCTCTTCCTTCACTGGAAAGGGTAGATCCTTTATTGATCATACACTATCTTCGTGTACAAATTCGTATACCCAGTAGAGCCCTTATAATTGTCCCTGGAGACTAAGAACTAAACCAAAGCATAGTTCAGTGTACACAAGATGACTATGATGACCTCAAGTCTAAGGATACTTGTACAACTATCACTATGTGAACAACTGCTGACACGTGAGTGAACTTCATCAGTTGTTCAGTTGTGTGATTCATGTTCAGTGAACTTATTCTATAATAAGCACCTACATACTAGCTATAGTGTCACCACACAAATGTCTATGAGAATAGACATCCTTCATAATGAAGCAAGCATAGTATGTACCGATTTTTGCGGATTATTAATTACCAGTTAGTTATCCTACGACCAGGAACTATTTAAATTTAGAGTTATCATCTTTTAGCTCTCATTATTATGATCTCATCACAATCCATAAAAAGCTTTACTCTAAATTGTGGTATATCTTATTTAAACACTTAAAATAGATAGAACCCGCAATAAAAACAAAACAAGTCTTTTATTAATATCAATGAAATCAAAATAGATTACATAAAAATTAATCCTAAATCCTCATACATGATTGGACTTAGGGCATATCTCTTTCAACTTGTATCTGAAAAAACAGGTTTATAGACACAAGGAGCGTAGATTTAAATTTGAGAATTCTTGGCTTAGATAGAGAGATTGTGAAAGGGTTATTCGTAATAGTTGGAGGCAAGCGGAAGGGTTGGGAATTGTTGATAAGGTGAAGGTATGTAGTATGTGTTTGCAGGAGTGGGGAGGTGGTATAGCTTCTGAGTACAAGTGGTAGGGTAAAGTTTTTCATGAGAAATTATGAAAGTTGCGGTCAAGACGAGATACGTGTTGTATGAATATGTATAATAAAATTAGATGGAATTACATGAATTTATTAGACAAACAAAAAGTATATTGGAAGCAACGGGCAAAGAATTTCTGGATGCGGGAAAGGTGATAGTAATACGCGATTTTTTTCATAAGTTTGTTTCTGGGAGGAGAAAATCAAATCAGCTGCAAAGAATCAAGAATGTGAATGGTATTTAGAAAGAAATGAAATCGGAGATTCAGGAGGCCATGGAGGATTATTTTTTTAATCTTTTCACAAAAGAGAACAGGCAGGGAAAATTATCGGAT
Organism: Apium graveolens; assembly: GCF_009905375.1. Lineage (NCBI taxonomy): Eukaryota > Viridiplantae > Streptophyta > Magnoliopsida > Apiales > Apiaceae > Apium > Apium graveolens. Next base: position 271,439,988 of record NC_133655.1, on the reverse strand, counting down.
AGAGAGAATTTAAAGCAAGTGTCGAAGATGGAAATTGAGAGTTTAATAGCTAAGGTTACATTGGAGGAAGTAAAAGCTGCAGTTTTTTATATACATCCGGACAAATCACCAGGTCCTGATGGACTCAATCCTGTGTTTTATAATCTTTTTGGAACGTTGTTAGGGCGAAAACACGCGCTAAAATACACGCAAGTATACGCGTTCGCAAGTAGTATAAGATATAAATCAGATTCATTCCCACAGAGACTGGTTTAGGTTAAGTTCAATTTATGCACCTATGCAACAATGTCTGGTTATCGCTCAATGCTAAGACAAATAACAAATTGGGTTTTTATTAAACTAAGAGATTATACTAAATAACATTAACTAAGAGAATTGAGGTTGAATTACTATATATGACAAACATGGGATTCTAACTTCATTACTACTTCGTTCAATAGCCTTTTCGTTCTTAACCTTAGCATGTGATGGTGATGACACTAATCAGATAACACGAAACTCATAAACGCCAACTTTTGTTGCACAAGTACCATTCTACCAGACATCCACAAAAGAGATAGAAGCTGAATAGGCACCAATTATATTGAGACCCTATATGTCTATAGAATTTGATAACATAACGGTTTAAGCACAACTTATCTATCTTGATTATACAGAGCACGTAAAACGGTTAGAGTTACCTACGAATCATGCATACACATACATGAACCTATGCTAGCATGGCAAGTTCTAAACCTCTATATTCAATGTCGCTTCAATAAAGATTAACACGCTATCTTATATGTTAGCTACGTACATAAGACGAATAAGCACAACCAATACTAGGATATCAATCAATCACCATACACCAAGATATCGAAACAATTAACTATTAAAATCCATAAGTAAATCCGCTAGAACCCCATGATAACGATTAGCCCATAATTGAACTCATCATTACCATGGGTTCCAATGAAAGCATGGTATAAAACAAGGTCTTAATAAACTGAATAATAATTAAAGTACGAATAAATAAGATATAGGTTCAACAAGAATGAAAACGAGCATCCAAAGTTACAACTAATTCAAAGAATCACAAGTTGAAAATAAGATCTTCTTTTTCGGAGTTGTTATGTGCTTCTAGGCCTTCTCCTTGGTATTCCAATCTTCCCGGATGATGAAAACCCTTTTTTTAAGTATATATACGCCCCTAGTGGACCTGGACCCTTAAAATCGTCAAATTCCACTCAAAAAAGGCTTTTCAGCGAAATCAGCGCCCAACCGCGCCCTGAGCGGCTGCTCAGCTCTCCTGAGCGGGCGCTCAGCTCCTGGTCGGCTTTTTCTTCTGCAGCCTCTTAGGAAAAGGAGGTGGAGGATAGATCTATTTCTCCCCTGTATTACCCTCAGGAGGAGTGTGTTCCACAGTAGTCTTCCTTGGTTCCACCTCTGCTTACTTCTGCACACCTTCTTCAGCCACAACTGCATTTTCTGAAACTTGAGATTTTTCAGGCTCTTCGTCTTGCTGAATTTGGGAGCTTGCGACCTTTCCAGACCTTAAGGTGATGGCGTTCACATGTTCTTCAACTTCCCTCTTTCCCGGATTGGCTTCTGTATCACTAGGAAGCATTCCTGGTGGTCGATTCAATAGGGCATTAGCAATTTGCCCTATTTGGTTCTCCAGAGTCTTGATAGAAACAGCCTAGCTTTGGCATATAAGAGCCTGGTTTTTACACATAAGCCTCAACTCCTCCAATTCAGATTTGTCATTCGAAGATAGACCTGCATCATGAGTTTGTTGTTGAAGTTGGAGTTGTTGTTTTGGTGCAATTTATTACTGAAAACCAGGAGGGTTGAATAGCTTATTTCCAAACTGCTGGGACAGCTGTTGCATCGCATTCTAATTGTTGCTCCAGCTGAAGTTAGGATGATTCCAGTTGTCAGGATAATAAGTGGCAGGAACTGGTTGCTGCGATCTCTAAAAGTTGCTCACAAACTGAGCTGAGTCACTAGATATAGCGCATTGCTCTATCGCATGTGGACCTGCACACAGCTCACAAACACTGGTTATCTGTTTAACACCATAGTTAGCCAGAGAATCGATCTTCATAGATAACGCCTTTAGTTGAGCAGTGATAGTCGTAGCTGTATCCACCTCAAGAACTCCTGCTACCTTTCCCTGTGGACATCTCTGGGTTGGATACTGATATTCATTAGCAGCCATCAGTTCAATTAGATCATAAGCTTCCTTATAGCTCTTTGCCCATAATGCTCCGCCTGATGCTACATCAAGCATGGGTCTGGACTGTGCTCCCAACCCATTATAAAAATAAGTGATGATCATCCGATCAGGAATTCCATGATCAGGACACTTCCTAAGCATCTCCTTGTAGCGCTCCCAAGCTTCATATAGCGATTCTCCCGTTTGCTGCACAAATTGAGTAATAGCATTCCTCATTGCAGCTGTCTTCGCCATAGGGAAGAATTTAGTAAGGAATTTCTGAGCAAGATCCTCCCAAGTAGTAATCGAACCAGCAGGTAGAGAGTGTAACCAGCTCTTAGCCTTGTCCCTCAGAGAGAATGGGAATAGTCTCAACTTCACAGCATCTTCAGAAACACCGTTGAACTTGAAGGTGTCGCAGATCTCTATGAAATCCCTAATGTGTGTATTGGGATCATCCATTGGAGAACCCCCAAACTGGACTGAATTCTGCACCCATTAATTATGCCAGGCTTGATCTCAAAGGTATTAGCTGTGATAGCTGGTCTGACAATGCTAGATTGAATGTCATTGATCTTGGGTTGAGAAAAATCCATCAAGGCTCTCGATTGTGCTGTTGGATCTCCCATTGTAATGAGTACCTGAAACACAAACAAATAAACCGTGAAAGTAAAAGAATCTGAGTCAGTGAACTTTAACGACCACTGATGACAAGCACATAAACTAAAAATTAACACCGAGTCCCCGGCAGCGGCGCCAAAAACTTGTTAGGGCGAAAACACGCGCTAAAATACACGCAAGTATACACATTCGCAAGTAGTATAAGATATAAATCAGATTCGTTCCCACGGAGACTGGTTTAGGTTAAGTTCAATTTATGCATCTATGCAACAATGTATGGTTATCGTTCAATGCTAAGACAAATAACAAATTGGGTTTTTATTAAACTAAGAGATTATACTAAATAACATTAACTAAGATAATTGAGGTTGAATTACTATATATGACAAACATGGAATTCTAACTTCATTACTACTTCATTCAATAGCCTTTTCGTTCTTAACCTTAGCATGTGATGGTGATGACACTAATCAGATAACACGAAACTCATAAACGCCAACTTTCGTTGCACGAGTACCATTCTACCAAACATCCATAAAAGAGATAGAAGCTGAATAGGCATCAATTATATTGAGACCCTATATGTCTATAGAATTTGACAACATAACGGTTTAAGCACAAGTTATCTATCTTGATTACACAGGGCACGTAAAACGGTTAGAGTTACCTACGAATCATGCATACACATACATGAACCTATGCTCGCATGGCAAGTTCTAAACCTCTATATTCACTGTCGCTTCAATAAAGATTAACACGCTATCTTATATGTTAGCTACGTACATAAAACGAATAAGCACAACCAATACTAGGATATCAATCAATCACCACACACCAAGATATTGAAATAATTAACTATTAAAATCCATAAGTAAATCCGCTAGAACCCCATGATAACGATTAGCCCATAATTGAACTCATCATCACAATGGGTTCCAATGAAAGCATGGTATAAAACAAGGTCTTAATAAACTGAATAATAATTAAATTACGAATAAACGAGATCTAGGTTCAACAAGAACGAAAACGAGCATCCAAAGTTACAACTAATTCAAAGAATCACAAGTTGAAAACAAGATCTTCTTTTTCGGAGTTGTTATGTGCTTCTAGGTCTTCTCCTTGGTATCACAATCTTCCCGGATGATGAAAACCCTTTTTTTAAGTATATATACGCCCCTAGTGGACCTGGACCCTTAAAATCGTCAAATTCCACTCAAAAAAAGCTTTTTCAGCGAAATCAGCGACCAGCCGTGCCCTGAGCGGCCGCTCAGCTCTACTGAGCGGGCGCTCAGCTACTGACTGGGAAAATTTCTGATGAATCTTGTTTTGGCCATAACTTGAGTTCTACTCGTCAGAATTAGGCGATTCAACTGTCCACGAGAAGCTAACGAGATTCTATACAACTTGACAATGGCCTTGGCTTCCAATTCTGATCATTTTTCATCATATTTCCTTTAAAAGCTCTTTTCTTCATTTAACTGATACTTGAAATGCAATAACACAAAAACACATCAAAATACCAACAACTTGAGTCCAAAATACCAATTTAAGCTTGTAATGAAGCATTCCAAGTGGATATAAAATCCACTTATCAAACGTGGTTAGGGATGATGTGGGTCAGTTTTTCCAGCAGTACATGGAAACGGGTGAGCTTCCTGAAGGTATAAACCAATCATTTATTTGTCTGATTCCAAAAATTAAAACTCCGCAAACTATGTTTGACCTTAGACCTATTTCACTTTGTAACGTGTTAGTGAGAATTTTGTCTAAATTTATGTCGAATAGATTAAAAAGATACTTAGGGTTAATTATATCGGATAGACGGAGTGCTTTTATAGAAGGGCGCTTACTTATAGACTGTGTTCTAAAAATCAGTATAGGTGGCCGCCTAGGCCTAGGCGCTAGGCGGTGGTAAAACGCCCCGACTCGGACCTAGGCGGTGATTTAGGCGTTTTTTCAAAAAATCGGGTCAAAATCGGGATTAGGCGTTAGGCGGTGGTAAAACGCCCCGACTCGGACCTAGGCGGTGATTTAGGCATTTTTTCAAAAAATCGGGTCAAAATCGGGATTAGGCGGGCTAGACAGTCAAAAATCGGTCCTAGACGGTCTAGGCGGAAAATAATTAAAAAAAAAAAAATTTTACGTTTTAATATTTTTAAATCATTAATTTCATAATTTCACACAATATTATGTCAATTTATAATATAAAGTATTGGTAAGAAGTAACAAGTAATCTAATATATTTATTTTCTCACTTAAAATATAAAAATAACATATTATAATTAATATAAAAGTGTGAATTAAAATATAGTTAATATTGTAAACTCAATAATTAGTACATAACGCTTGTCAAATGTGTACATATTTTTTAATGTCATTCTAATTTCTTTTTTCAAACAAATATTTGAAATGTTGATCATTATATAATTATAAAAATTAAAAATAATATTTATATCCTTGCGATGATTAATCTCCGACTTGCCGGTTAATCTCTCGAAGGTACGCTCACCGTCCTGGCACGCCTAGTGATTTCTGGAACACTGCTTACAGATAATGCAATGTTGGCGTTTGAAATAAATCATTATATGAAAAGGAAAACTCTGGGGAAAAATGGGTGGGCGACTTTAAAAATAGATATTTCTAAAGTGTATGACCTTTTGGAATGGGATTTTATCAATAATATGATGGTGAAATTTGGTTTTCATGAATTATAGATATCATATGAAGTTCCTGAATTCGGTTTATATAGTTTTTTGCATGATGATGGTGATTTTGGTAAAATTGGGCCTCAAAAGGGATTACGTCAAGGTGATCCTATTGCACCATACATTTATAGAATATGTGCGGGAGGGTTAAGTGCTATGATTAGGAGAAGTGAACAAGTTGGGTTGTTGCATGGTTGTAAGGTTGCAAGGGGGGCCCAACAATTTCCCACTTATTATTCGCCGATGACTTATTTTTTCTTTCGTGCAGATGCAGGTGAGGCTGGATTAATGAAAAGAATTTTGGGTCGGTATGAGCGTAACTGGGGGCAGATGGTTAATTACAACAAGTCAGTTGTTACTTTTTCGCCTAACACCACTGAGACTAGCAGAAATGAGGTATGTCATGAGCTTGGTGTTCGAGAAGCAACAGCGCCAAGTCGGTATTTAGGCATTCTAATGCAGCTTAGGAAGAATAAAGTGGAAGATTTTAATTTTCTAGTGAGAAAAGTCGATCAGAAATTGCAGAACTGGAACAATCAGATTATCTCAAGAAGTGGTAAAGCTATATTGCTTAAGATAGCAGCACAATTTGTTCCAAACTTTTGGATGCAATTGTTTTCTATACCAAACACAATTTGTGACAAGATAGAGAATCGTATGAATGCCTTCTGGTGGGGAAAATGCGGAACAAATGGCGGAACTAAATATATATCATGGGATAAAGTTTGTACGATCAAGGAAGAAGGTGGGTTGGGGTTTAAGAAATTAAAGGATTTTAATATGGCAATGTTAGCCAAGCAGTCATGGAGATTGACGGTGGAATGTAACTCTCTAGTTAGTCAATTTGTAAAAGCACGGTATTATCCAAATTCAGATTTTTTAAATGATTCATTAGGGTCGAATCCAAGTTATATTCGGCATAGTCTTTTGCCGACTCAGGAGACGATGAAACGGGGAATGCGTAGGAAAATTGGTTATGGTTTAACAACTACGGTTTGGAAGGTGACACGACTACCTGACCTGGAAAATGGCTATCCTACAACCGAAGTCTATGAGCAGCTGCAGGATAATAAAGTGCAGAGTTTGTTAGCTGGAAATCAGAAGTCATGCGATGTTGAAGTTGTTTCAGAATTATTTAGTGATCGTGATAAAAATCTCATTCTGCAAATTCTTATTCCTGTACGTGACAAAGAGGATTCCTGGTATTTGGCTCCAGAGGATAAGGGAGTTTTTTCTGTTAATAGTTGTTATAGGAAGATTCGAGGGGAGTATGTTTGTGTGGATCGAGTGTTCTGAAAAAGGGTATGGGGTTTGTAATTACCGGGAAACATGCTTAATTTCTTATGGAGGACCTGTGTAAATGTTCTTCCAACTGCAGTGGCTTTGTAAAGTAAAAGAATTAATGTCAACACCCAATGTTCGTAGTGTCATGTAGGTGTGTGGAGAATGCAGTTCATACGTTAATTGAGTGAAATATTGTTCGAGAGGTATGGAGCTCGGTTGGTCTGCAATATGTTGTTCGAGTAATGAACAATGATACAATCATGACGGTGATTAAACGAGCCATTAACACAGGTGCACGAGATCAGTTTGTCATGATAGGATTGTTATGTTGGAGTTTATGGTCGGGAAGGAATAAATGGGTGTGGTAAAAGGTGAATACATCAGCGTTTGGAATTAAAGCAATGACTCTAAATTTAGTAGTTGATTGGAGAAGAGCTAGACAAAAAGATGAAATAAGTTGAGGTACAAGTACTAGGCACTACAGAACGTGGATGAAACCACCACAGGACTGGATAAAAATTAATGTGGACGCGGCTTATCGTGCATGAGGGAATAGCATTGGTGTTGGGTGTGTGGTCCGTGATAGTATTGGCAAGTTTCTTCGAGCCAGAAACAACTTGTTGCATGGTACATCTTAAGCCCGAGAGGCAGAAGCATCATGGAGTTTGAAAGAAGCTATTGAGTGGATGAGAAGTTAAAGACCTACAAGTGCATCTTTGAACCAGATGTCAAAATACTGGTGGACGCATTTGAAATGGATCGAGGACGGTCAAATTTTTATACTATTGTCGAAGCTTACAGTGATAGTCTTTGGAGGAAGTGTCAATAGTGTTTGCTAGTCAATTTGCGAATAGCTTAGCTCATGAGCTCGAGCTGCACATTTTATGTCGGTTCGTGTGGAGTGGTTTAATACTGCTCCTGATTGTATCTAATGTAATATTGATTTAGAGGCTTTTTAATAGTATGTTTTACTAAAAAAAAAAAGAAGAATTGCAAATATACCTACAATCTCAATCTATTAAGTTGGTGTTTGTTTATAAAAATTATAATCCCATCATATTTATACTTTTTTTATCTTTTGAAAGATTTAGTTTAGGATTAATTAATAATCCGTTAGAGTTTTTATAAATTTTTGAATTATTTAATCTCATATTTATTTTGAGACATAACATTGGATGCTACTACTTAAAAAATGATTTGTCAAAAATAACTCATTGATTTTATCCCCAACTCTAATTAAACAAACATAACATTACTATTTTAAAGGATCGTAATCCTTAATCTCATTCCAAATAAATTTTTACAAAAGAAATATTAAATTAAATTATTATTACGGATTGTAAAGTTTTCAATTCTCATAAAATTTGAATATAGGAGGAGTTATACATAATTATATGTGTTAAGGTGCTTTCTTGACGAATCTAAATCATTAAACTGTTTATGAATAGCTCATTATTTGTCGGATTAGTAAACTAAAGAAGGGGTTATTAGGGATTTACATCATGACTGAACTATTCATATAACCAAATATACAGGTAACATCACAAACATCCATTTTGAATATCATTATATACAAGTTGAATATGTGCAACAATCAACAAATACAAGACCCAAACCCCAAATCGCATCATTATTGTCATTGTGGTTGATTTTGGGAGTGGCTCTGATGATGCAAGTGAAGAAGCTAGGGGCATAAATGCTAAAAATGCAATCAATTGCCCTGCACCATTGCAGTTGAACAGAAAGGATAGATCCATATTTAATTCCGAGTTCAGCTTGGTATGCTACTAAAATAACACACGCATACTGTTTCCAGGCATTCCTCAAGTACATTAACAGAGTAAAAGAAGCCAGGAGAGCCATTTCAGTGGCAATAACAGAGAAAGCCTACACAGCATACAACATTTTCATCATGTCTGTAGAACTGGTTATGTAACAATCCTGGCATGTTATGAGTTACTTGTGGAACTAAACACTTCATAAACAATGAAAAGATACAATTAAAAGTCGGTCCTGGAGAAAAATAAAGGCTTCCATCACATATAGTTTTGTTTATAATTGTCAGTTAGAAATTTAATACACAAGCACTCTCCTCTGCTCCATCGGGTTTCAACATAGGAGTATCTGCTAGGCTAAATCTTAACGCACACAAGACCTGCACAGACTACAAATGTACATGCAGCACTGGTTTTAGTTGCAGTAGTAAAAAAAAGAATAATTAAAGGTTATTAGTGGTTCTACTCTTCAACATGGCATTATTAGTTTTTTGCAAAATTATTGTAATACAAGCTCCCAATGTGCACTTACATATATGTGTATGTGCAATTGTGAATGTATGTGTTGTACGTGTGTATCACTATGTGTGTGTATGTGTTCTTAAGCATATATGCATCCCTATGATTCTTGTTTGATAGTAAATAACATATCATGCATAGCTTGTCATCATATTAAACCATAAAATCTAAGAAGACTTGGAGAGGGGTTTAGAGAGGTCCTTTGACTCTAAAACTTATGTTCAAACTATATATGATTAGGCATGGTATGTAAATAAAAGGGAAGCTGGACCAAATAAAAGTGGGGGAAGTCTTGTTATGAAACATTGCTACCTTCAATACACAAACATAACCCACACCCCAACTTTGAAATTTGAATAGTAAAGGTATAGCTCTCAAGACTCTAACAAAAAGGAATTACCTTGTGCATAATTCAAGATTTTAAATTGATAATTGCACACATTGTGTACACACACATTCCTATTGCTTTATATAATTCTTTAATATTACAGCATTATATCTAAAGCTATTTCTAGTTGAATAATGAAATGAAAGTCTAATTCTTGAGATTATAGTCTAAAATGCAAAATTATTAGCAACAAAGCTTAGACTTGAATTAACAATGTGGTATAACATTAGAACAAAATTATACTCATAGCTAAAAGAGATAGGTTCGACCCTTTCTTTTAATTCTTTTAATCAAAGAAGTAGAGAATAAGACCATGCAGGAAATTCAGTTAGAAACCAACTAAAAAATTACTCATGTTCTTTCCTAAGCACTAAAAAACTGATTTTATGATTTTTGTTGAGAATGTATCGTGGACATCAGTTTCTCCTATTGCAAAGTGGACTAATTTACAGGATGAATATGATAAAAATTATTGTGAACTAGAAAGCTCGCCATGTTTAAAAGCTACTAAACTTTTTCTTCAACAAAGGTTCTACTTATTCATGTAAAGGTGAAAAACACTACCACTCCCCACACCAATTCCTTCTGTGTTTTTCTGAAACTCACCGGGGGCTCTGGTACTCACTGGTCCCAAGTCCCAACACATGGCACCAATAATTCTCCTTACTGGGCAACACCTAGCTTCGTTATAGAAAAGAGCTCGAAGCATGTAATAAAAAATAATAACCACTTTGCGAAAGTTAAATTAAAAAATATTACAATAATAGTAAAAGGGGTAAAAAAATAGTGTGAAAGCAAAAAAGTGTTAGGAACTTGAGGTTAACTGTGAAAGAATAGGATAAGATTTGTATATATGTATCAGTTTATAAGACATTGTACTAAAGAAAAAAACGAGAAATATTATTAGAGGGCAACAATCAATTCCCTCGGGCTTATTCTTGATGGATATGCATGGGGGTTCTTCTCTTGTAATCATGACTTTCCCTTCTTCATCATTACACTTATTGAATTTAACTATCTCCTCTCTCAGAGGGCAGGCCACCATGTAATTTTACAACATTCACCCACAATTTAACCATAACATTCACCTATATATACCAGCCCATCTACAGGTTCTAATTCTACCCAATCCAAGTATTATATACTTCCTATTTGATATACTTGAAGGAAAGGAAACACAGACTGGCTTTAGAAACAGGAAAGATGAGTATCAGAAGTACTCCCTCCAAACGGACTTCATCGTCCCTTTCTTTTTACAAAAGAAAAGCAAGATCCAAAAGATATAGAATTCAAGTTCATAGGTGTAACAGGTATGTTAGTTAGGTTTTTACATGTAAACAGCTTGTATTTGCACTTTATATGATATTATGATAATTCCTGACTTTATTGATGCATGAAAGTGTTGTGCATGCTATATAACACAGGAGGAAGAGAAGTGTAGATAAAATTGTTGGAGATCTTATGAAGGAGAAGAACTTGAAGCTCTACATGGAGAACATTACTATCTTTCATGAGAACGAGAAGTTGAGAATCCGGGCTAGTCTTCTACACCAAGAAAACCTAAGCTTGATGTCGGAGTTACAGAAGAAGAAACTCTCTCATCAGCACCATTGCATATCATCCTCCCTTAATTACTCAACTTCTTTGCCACCAAAACTGAGTTCTAGCTAGATTCATTTCATCGTCTTGCATTAGTATAGTGATCTAGTCTTCCAATCCACATCTCAATAATGAAGTTACTGGTACTCAGAATAAGAAGTTATACTTTACTGGATGGAAAGAGGTCATGGTGCGGAGCCAGAGATTAATGTACGTAGAAAGTTGCAATTATGGACGAGTAATACTGCCACAAATTCTTGTCAGAAATATAATTGTAAGAGTCTCATATAATATCGAGAGCTCTACAAGACTCACAAGTCTTTGACAAAAGACATAACTCTAGTATTTTTCTTTTCAAAATGTGTTCTTTAATGCAACCATCTTCCTTGTTAACTTTCACTGATATCTAGTCCCTTATTTACCGATACACTGATAAACACACATTTCTTAATCTCAATTACGACTTCAATTTGTTTTAAAGCTTTAAGAGATTCAACAAAAGACCTTACTCAAATAGAAACTGCACTAATTATGCTAATCCACAAATAAAAGTAGCTATTCATTAGTTTTGTTTTTAGTATCTTGGTATGTTAAAGTTGCCATTCCTGTAGATTACATAATTTAAGCTTGGTTTTAATTAGTCATACTATTATTACTGGACAAGACGAATTTCTCAAACTGTAACCCAGCCATTCGTCCAATCCCTACTCCATTTTCACAGATCTTCATTTCACAATTCACATCAACAACGAAGTTCACTAGGAAGCATCAAAACAAGTATGAGATTACAAAGGTTGCAACACAGTATCAAGTTCATCCAAAACTGACTTTTGTAGATAACATTTGTTAAAAATATAAAAAATGACATTATTTTCTCAGTAAAAAACCTGAATATTAGACCACTGGCACTAGTACGTCACCAGCCCCTTTGGTCAACTTACTAAACAACCAGCATTATATAATGGGGAACTTAATAATAAAGTTCTTTATAGATAAATTCTAATACTAATTAGGGTGAATAATAAAATTAATTTGATAAAAAATTCTTTAACATTACTTTTAAAATGTATATGAATTTGCCTTAAACTATGTCACAGGTAGTCCATTAGGTCACAACTTACATGAAAGGAAGATGGACATCTATTTTAGCTTTTCATACTTGAAGCGTATATAATGACTGCAAATATGTAGTTATTCAGGAATTGATATGATTAATATGAATTGCTTGCAAGTTTAGTTATTAATCTTATTTGGTTAGTGTTCACTTAGATGAAATACATGTGTAGTAACTTTGATTTCCATGACTATATAAATTGATTTAGAAGAAAAATACATTACAATGTCATGTAATTATGCTAATGGGGTTTTCAGATGATTAATAATGAGAATAATAACCAACAAAGGTTGGTGCGGTTGAGGTCTACCTTCTCTAAGAAAGGTCAAGAGTTCGACTTTTGGCGGGTGCGTATTTTCAATTATCAAAAATAATAATAATAATAATAATAATATATAAATATAACAATGGGAATAATACATAGTACTTGAACTTAATTTGTAGCTTACACTAGCTTATTTTAAAAAAGAAATCATATCTGGTCTTGAAGACAACTTTCAAAAACAAGCTATAGTTGAGCTAAGTTTTAAAAATTAAAAATTAAAAAAAAAAGATCCTATATGGTCTTGAAGACAACTTTCAAAAACAAGCTATAGTTGAGCTAAGTTTTAAAAACAGAAAAAAAAAATATTACGAAACCTAACTGAAGGTAAATAATTATTGTATTTTAACTCAAGGTTCAAAGTTATGTCAAGTAAAGTATGACAAGCACGAGTATATACAACTGCGTTTTATAGGAACAGACTACGATTTGTAGTAAAGAATGCCTTGATCTTGTTGTACCCCATGGACAACTTCCATGTTTGCACGGTGAAGACAACATAGTATAGTTATAAACAATTCTAGATAAAAACAATTTCATAGATTCGGAATCAGCTAATGATGAATACAAGACATTTAAGTAAGAATAGAATGCTAAAACACTAACTCGAATCAAGAACACGCTTGGTTGAAAAACTGACTGGTAACAAACATTTAGTACATAACAAATATCTCTACCTGCGTAAAAGCTTCATCTACACTGAAATCCAGGCTCCGGAACAGATTGTTAACATTTTGAAGGGCTTCATTTCTTAAATCAGGACATTCCTGTTAAGACAAGAGAGACATGAAACAATAGAGGTAACAACTCCTTTTATAACTCTACTACCATAACTTATAGCATTCTTGTCAATTTGCTGATCTATTCTAATGAAACTTCATAATAAACTAAAATAAGCTTAATTGAATTAAGCTTATTTTAGTTTATTATGAAGTTTCATTAAAATAGATCAGCAAATTCCTGTATAATTGCATAAAATACAAATTAATCTCTTAATTCTGTGTTTCACATCAACCTGTACATCCAAATTAATGACTGTTTCAAGATAATGCAGCTTTCAATGTGATCAAGTTCCTGTACATTAGTTATTTGACTGCTATGGCAAATTCCCATATTTGTTGTTTTTATTTTCATAAGACACATACAGAAAGTTTATCTCAATCAATGGAAAAGGATGATGAAATTTACTGTTTAGGAGAAGATCTGTAAAAGAAAGTCGACTCAGTCAGGCACACGGAATATACATCACACTTTCTCTTGGCCACCCTTTGTTGACTTGTATATACGGTATGCAGCAATGCACATTGTTCCATTGCCGATAACTGTTAATGCAGCTTGAAGAGCTACAAGTACCTGCTCGTAGACAACCTAATCAGTTGAGATATCCATATGACAACTTTGAGAACTGACAGATTTATTAAATTTATTTATTGGGAGGTTGGAGGGGATATGGTCAGTTACAGAAATTTATATAGTTACAAACACATGCCCTTTACTTAGGAGAGGGGCTTCGCTAGTTTACAATGCTAGAGATTTTGACTAAACGAAATCTGTATGAGTATTTAAAGAAATATTACAAATGTACGGCAAAAATTTGCACAAGTCATGGTACATATCAGTTCCTTGCTCCAGACCACCACCGTCATTGTAACTAACTCATATAAATTTGCTATGGTTCTTAGTCAAACAGATGCATGATGCAAGAGTGCCATGTTAGCGTAAGCAGGGAGAAACAAATGATGTCGATACCAGCAACCATCAATAGACAATGGTGTCTAGATTAAATGATCCGGTTACTAATTAGATCAGCCTGGTTAGGCAATATTGAAACATCCTCATTAAAAGGAAATCGATGTTAATTGATAACCAGTAATATGTGTTTTGCATCCAAGTAAGAAGTATTGAGGTCACTTAAGATTTACTGTCATCTTAAAAAACAGTGTTTGCCTTCGAAATTGGTGTAGTATAACTCACTCAGTACTCCTGTAATTTTTACTCTCTGCTTTTCTCTTCATTTCTATGTGAAGGTATGATTATTGTGTATAAGAGTTGACTATATTGTGGCTATAAGTCATGACTCTTTGCATGAGTCGAGTCCAAACATTGTTTCTACGAGAATGTGGAAAAATTAGTGAGCCAATTGATTGATGAGTGAGGTCAAGTAATAATGTGTATAAATTCATAGATTTACATGAATTTATACACAAGATTACTTGGCCTCACTTATCAGTAAATGGGCTCAATATTTTTTGACTCCTTACTACATATATGTCTGCAATCTCTCTGACAAAACATTGTTTTTCGACATAACTTGCATCCAAGGTCCAAACTATTACTAGCATGTACAGCAGTAAACTTACATCTAAAGACTCGGAGTTATAAAAGAAATGCCAAGTGCAGGCGCAAAAGGCTCCACCAAGCAAGGGCACCTACAATAATCAACAATAAGTAAAAGTTTAATTAGCAAAAGTCTTGAAAATGTACATAAAGAAAAAGTTAGAAAAACAGCACACGTGCCAGACAACATTTTTGAACACATCACTCCAGTTACATGACTTATTAGAAGAATACAAGATCCTCATAAGTTGGTATCATATCAGACATCAAGGTGGCTGGGTCTCAAGTTCGATTTTCAGTCATCCCCAATATTCTCATAAGTTATCACGTACACAAAGGTAAATTATTGCCCCCAAAGATGGGAGCCTCAGTATTCTAATAATTTAATACAGCCGCAGACATGAAGATAATTTACTGCCCAAAGATGGGCGTTCTGGCAAGTCCTTTCCCAACGTCTTGAGGGTTTAGCCAAACTGGCAACTTAACATTCCTACAATTCATACACAATTCAAGTACTTTTGGCGAATTCCAAAAAATCAAAAGTCCCATTAAATCGGTTTTTAGCACTTGCAGTTTTTATCAGATTGGCAACAACTAAAACGATAATGATCACATATATCATCAAGAATTCTGAATGATAAACAATGATGCATAACATCATTACACCATAGCAATAACACAAAATATCATGATCAAATTGAACACCAAAAAAGATACAAACTTTACAAGAATTTTCGGAAGTAAAACTCACCATACCCCAAGAAAGTCCTTTCCAAGATTCATAACCAGATTCCTCTCCATATTGCCAAACTAATGCCATTGCAATTACCCTATCATAAACAAACAAAACATAAATTTACAAACTTGAAACAAAACACACACATTCTAACAATTTAGTAAAATCAAGAAAATTAAAGCAGGAAAGGTCAAGACCATTCAGCAACACTGGAGACATGAATGGCCCAAGTGGGCAAAGAGAGAGCATTGGTGGGCTCTGTCAATGCCAACTCACCAGCAGTGGCTGGGCCCACAAGGGCTGTTAATGCAAGCCCAGTTGCAATTAGAGCTGATGTCTTAGCATTCTTGATATTGAAGATGATTGGGAACTGGGTTTTGTTGGATGATGCTATGCAATGAGTTGGGGTTGGTTTGATTGTTGTTAAAGGTTTGATTTTTGGGAGAAATGTTTGGTTTGGTGGGAGCTGTAGAGTTGTAAGCATTGCCATGCTTTGTTCTCGTCTCAAAAATGAGATGGTTGATTCACGAATTGCCTTGCTTTATCATTAAAACTAGATTAGTTCTCGCGTAGATGCCTTGCCATATTTTAGTTATTTTCTAAAAATTATTTAAAAATAGCTTACTTTAAATATATATTAATATAATATTTTTAAAACATGATAATCAGAATTGAATAAAATTTTAAATTTTAAAATTTTAAAAATAATATTTCCCAAAATATGATAATAAATATTTGTATAAATAAAATTAATTTCCAATAACATAAAATTAGTGAAGGAAAGGAAATTACTGAAATTATTAATTTAAGAATATAAAAACGAGGAAAAAATGGAATGAGAAATGAGTAAGAGAGAGAATTAGTGGTGGTAATAATTGAAAAGAGGGAGAGATAGAGAGAGATTTTGAATGAAAGTAAATTAAATAAGGAGAGGATTTGTTAGTGAACGATGACATCATCAAATTAATGAGAATTTGATACATATGATTTGATGATGTAAACTCTTAAATAAGAGCTTGACACATAGGGTATGATGATGTCAATTGTCAGCTTACTTTGTTTTACGATAATGGAGATTATTGTCCAGTTTCTTGTGGAAAAAAAAGACTTATATCATTTTAATTAACTTTTCTCTACAAACAAAATATAATGAATAATAGCAATTGTTGTGCAAGACATGTCTGTATCATAACAAGACTAAGTCATACTGACAACCCTAAGATTAGTTGTATTGTAACCTTAATCTGTAATTCATACGTGTAACACTTAATGTCTGTAAAATGTAAATGGAGCAGACTGGAGCATTTTTCTCTAAACAGTGTCAAGCCTTAAAATTCTATCTGGAAAAAGATCAAGAAGATCATGCCTCAGAAAAATTATGAAGAAGCTTGGAGTTGAATAAATCTGTTTGGTGTAAAATATTCTAAGTCAAGATCTCTACAAGTTAGTGTTATAGAGAAATCATTCGAGAACTCCAGGATGACTTATCGAGAAGTCATTTAAACTCCAGAGAGTACCGACGGATGAATAACATCTACCCGACGGATGAGCAATATCTACTCGACGGATGAGCAATATCCACTCGACGGATGAGCAATATCTACTCGACGGATGAGCAATGTCTACCCGACGGATAAGCAACATCCGCCGGGTGTAGAGAACTCAGGAATTGTCTGTCGAGAACTCAGAGATATCAACAAGTTTACATTCATTAGAGAACTCTGGGTTATCGATAAGCCAAAGTCCATTAGAGAACTCTGAGTTATCGATAAACCAAAATTCACTAGAGAACTCAGAGTTGTCGATAAGTCAAGTTAACAATGAAGTTTCAGAGATATCGACAAGCCAACATGCCTATCGAGATGTCGAGTTCTCTACAACTTAATTGGAGATCTCGAAGTGAAGAAATTTCTCTAAGTACAGAATTGCAAAACAGTTTAATATCCAAGGTTGCAAATCAACAAACAATTCACACAGGGTGTAGAGAACTCAGGAATTGTATGTCGAGAAATCAGAGATATCGACAAGTTTACATTCATTAGAGAACTCTGGGTTATCGATAAGCCAAAGTCCATTAGAGAACTCTGAGTTATCGATAAACCAAAATTCACTAGAGAACTCAGAGTTGTCGATAAGTCAAGTTAACAATGAAGTTTCAGAGATATCGACAAGCCAACATGACTATCGAGATGTCGAGTTCTCTACAACTTAATTGGAGATCTCGAAGTGAAGAAATTTCTCTAAGTACAGAATTGCAGAACAATTTAATATCCAAGGTTGCAAATCAACAAACAATTCACACAGCTGGATTGACAAGTCTACAAAAAGCAGCTTGAGAGATGTGCAAGATCAATGGCAAAGATTAACTGACAGAGGAGATTAAAGTAATCACGGGAAGCTAAAGATATGCTAAGCCAGAAATGGAAGATTTGTTTTTCTATAAATAGAAATGACAAGTGACAGTTTAGAAAAGCTAATAGCATGTTTATTATCCACCGTGTAAACCTGCAGTTAACTGAGTTATAAAGTTAACACTGGTCCTCTAGTTAATTAGAACAATCAGAATAGAAAATTGTGTGTTCTCTCTCAAGAAAGGAGCTAAGTTCTAAAACAAGAACTTAGAGATTTTATAGAAAAACACTGCTTGATTTTTAATATAAAATTAAGTGAGTTTTGAAGATCTTTGTTTTACATATTTGCACAGCTATTTATGTTTAACATCCATTCTACTAAATCATTAACAACTACCAACTGCTAAAGCCTAAGTCGATCGAACATCAAACATTTAAGCCAAAACACATTCACCCCCCTCTGTATTGTATTCATACCTAACAAGTGGTATCAGAGCAAAATCTGAAAGTAAACAGATTAGATCTTGGAAAAATGAATACACATAAAATCAGTAGTATCAAGATTCCTCCCTTTGATAAGGCCAATTACACTTTATGAAAAAATAAAATGTTGCTGTTTATAAGAATGGCCAATCATCATTACATTGGTATCCTCAAGAATGGGCCCTTCACTCCTGTAGTTAGAGTTGAGGAAACCACAGATGGAGATATGGTTATTCCAGCTCATTATGCTCCCAAGGATCCTTCTGAGTATACTGAACCTGAAAGAGAGAAAGTTTCCCTAGACAGTGCTTTGCAACTGATAGTAATTGAGTCACTTGACAATGTAATGTATAATAACATTGTCAACTGTGAAACTGCTAAACAGATCTGGGAAAAAATTGAAATACTCTGTGAAGGAACTGAGGAGGTTAGGTCAAATCAAAGAAGGATATTGATTTCTCAGTATGAGGGTTTTATGGCTAAATCAAAGGAGGGTATTACTGATGTGCTTGAAAGGTTTAATAAGCTGATAAATGACTTGCAGCGTCATGATAAATTTTATGATGTTGAAGAAGTGAATTTGAAGTTCTTGCTCACTCTCCCTGACCATTTGGAACAAAAGATCTCTGCAATCAGAGAAGGAAGGGATTTGAGTAGAATCACACTGGAAGTGCTCTATGGGATTCTGAAAACTTATGAACTTGAAATGATTCAAAAGAAATCATTAAGGGCTGGTCAAGGATATGTAATGGATGGCTCAAGTGCACTGATTGTGAATGATGGCCAGACTTCTAATGATGAGCAAAGATCCCCAACTCCAGCAATTTCTACAAGTGAGAAAAGAGTCAATGACACTGAAGAGCAAGTCATACTGGAATTGGATGAAGAAGATGAGTTCTACACTCTTGATGAGCTAGAAAAATCAATGGCTTACTTGGCCAGAAAATTCTCTAATATTAGAGTAAAGAAACCAAGATTTTTCAAGAGCAAAGGATAGTCCTTCAACAAAGACAGCAGCTGGAAAGGAAAAGGGAAGTACACTCTTGATAGCAAAACTGGCTACAAAACTGGATATGTTGATAGATCAAAAATATGGTGCTTTAACTGTGATGAGTTGGGCCATTTTGCTACGGAATGTAGAAAACCCAAGAAGGCAAAGAAAGACAAAGCCTATCTTGAATTGGAAGCAAAGTATGATGCTCTTCTAAAGAAGCAACAAGGGAAAGCTTATATTGCTGAGGGCAAAGGCTGGGATGATTCAGATAATGATGAAGATGAAGAAGTTGGAAACTATGCATTCATGGCCTTGGAGCAAGGAGATTCTTCATCATCTAAATCACAGGTACCAACTCTTACCATAATTGATTTAAATATGAGTCAATATAAGGAAACTGTTGAAAAGATGAGCACAGAAATATTCCACATTCATACAAGCATGGTTGATGTAAATGAGGAAGTTAGCAGATTGAAAAAGATCAATGAAAAACTTGAGAGTGAAAAACAAGAGACTGAATTATTGCTGGTTGAGCTTGATACTGCTAAGCAAGAAAATGCATA
Source organism: Apium graveolens (assembly GCF_009905375.1). Taxonomy (NCBI): domain Eukaryota; kingdom Viridiplantae; phylum Streptophyta; class Magnoliopsida; order Apiales; family Apiaceae; genus Apium; species Apium graveolens. The sequence continues at coordinate 271,420,000 of NC_133655.1, read as the reverse complement.
CTTAAAGAACAAATTAAAGTGTGCAAGTGAAATTGAAACAGTATTGAGAGAAAAGCTGGAGAAGAATGAAGTGAAGCTAAAATCCTTCAAAAATGCTTCTGATTTGATTGGCCAATATCATGAAAAGAACAAGCCATGTGCAAACATTGTCATTGGTCTTGATTATGAGGATTTGAACAACAAGAGGAAGTCTGTCAGTGACAAAGGGAAATCGACTGAAACTGAAGATGTTCCAATTATTTTGAAGAAAGTTGAATCACCTTTATTCAAGGCATGTGAAGTGAACTTCAGTAAAGAAGAGTTGATCATCAAACAGGAGATAGCTGATGAGGACAAGGAAAAGAAAAATGATGAGACAACTCAGTCTTCTATCTCTGTTGAAACACCAAAAGCCAATCAAGAAACTAAGGAGCCTGTGAAGGAGATTAAAGCTAAACAAGTCAAAAAGAAAAAGAAGAATAGAAATGGAAAATTGGAATAAACAAAAGCAATACTTTTGCTTATGTTGCAGATGCTCCTAGAAAGAGGTGTGATAATTTTGAATCAATGAATCACCTAACTCATCTTTGTAAAAAGACTGTTAGCAATTCATCTGAAGGAGTCTGCAAGTACAATGAAGCTAAGGCAAATGATCCCTATTCATTCTGTGACAAGTTTGACTGCATTCCCTGCAACATGAAAGTGATGAAGAGCTGCTACAAATTGAGAATTGATCTCATAGAATAAAAAGTTGGTTCTATATCTGAAAGGAAAAATGCTCAACAGTCTATGAATTCCATTTTATCTCAAAATTCTCATTCTACTTCTGCAAAATTAGTTAACAAGAAGAAAGTGCCCAACACAGCTTGGGTAGCTAAACACACTTAATCTTCATTGTGTGCAGGGCAAAGGGAAGAAGGTCATATGGATCATTGATAGTGGATGTTCCAGGCATATGACAGGTGATAAGGCCCTGTTATCACAATTTGAGGAGATGGTTGGCCCTTTGGTGACCTTTGGAGACAACAACAAAGGATTCATAATGGGATATGGCAAGATTATTTCTGAAAATATTGTCATTAAAGATGTAGCACTAGTTGCTGGATTAGAAGTAAATCTTCTAAGTGTTAGTCAATTTGCAGACAGGGGTTTTCAAGTTGTTTTCAACAAAGAAGATTGTGCTTTTATTAGCAAAAAGACTCGTGAAATTGCTCTTAAGGGAGTAAGAAAGGGAAGCTTGTTTGTTACAGACTTAGACTCAACAAATAGGGAAGGAGTGAGTTGTTTCTACACCAAGGCATCAGAAGAGCAAAGCAAACTGTGGCATAAAAAGCTATCTCACTTGAATTTCAAAGCAATCAACACCTTAGTCAAGAAGGAGCTTGTGAGAGACATGCCCAGTCTGGAATTTACTCGACTGGAAGTTTGTGAAGCTTGTCAGAAAGGAAAGATGAAAAGATCAAGTCACAAGTCAAAATCTGTGAATTCCATAAGTGCACCTCTACAACTTATTCACATGGACTTGTTTGGGCCACTAAATGTCTTGTCCATTTCAAGGAACAAATATGCCCTTGTCATGGTTGATGATTTTTCAAGATACACTTGGGTTGAGTTCATGTACTCTAAAGATGAAACTCCAAACATTATAATTGAGCACATCAAGAAAATTGAGAAGCAAGTTGAAGGAAAGGATAGTGTGAAAAGATTGAGAAGTGATAATGGAACAGAATTCAGAAACTCAACATTAAGTGAATTCTGCAAAAGCAAAGGCATTGTTCAAGAATTTTCAGTAGCTAGAACACCTCAACAGAATGGAGTAGTTGAGAGGAAAAATAGAACATTGGTTGAAGCTGCTAGAACTTTGCTACAAGATGCTTAGTTGCAAACTAGTTTTTGGGAAGAGGCTGTTAATACTGCATGCTACACTCAAAACAGATATCTCATTAACAAAGCTCATGGAAAATCACCCTACTCAATCATGTCTAACAGGAAGCCTACAGTGAAGCATCTACATGTATTTGGAAGCAAGTGTTATATTCTAAAAGACAACTCTGAATATGTGGGAAAATTTGACTCTAAAGTTTTTGAAGAAATTTTTCTTGGATATTCATTGGAAAGAACAGCCTATAAAGTTTATGTGATTGATCAAAAGAAAATTATGGAAAGCATATATGTGACTTTTGATGATGACAAGTGTCCAGACTTGGAATGCCTTGATGTAAATGATGCTGAAGCCCTTGCATTTGGAAATCTAACCATTGATAGTGATTCTTATGAGGAAGATGTAGTTGTGAAACAACAAGTGACAACTGAAGAAACCTCTGAACAAAATCATGGAAATGAAAGCTCTCTTCAGACACCTAAATTTGATGGCACAAACTCAGGGGGAGAAGGAGAAAATGGAAATGACAGTCATGGTAATACTGAAGAAAATGATGAAGGCACTAGTCAACAGACACACACCAGAAAGTGGGATAGGAGTCATACAGTAGAAGCTATTATTGGTGATCCCTCAGCTGGTATGAGAACTAGAAGTGTAACTGCTAATGAATGCCTACATGCATGTTTTCTATCTCAAGTAGAGCCCAAGAAAACTGAAGAAGCCCTATTGGTTCCTGACTGGATATGTGCCATGCAGGAGGAGCTGGATCAGTTTGAGAGAAACAAAGTTTGGAAATTAGTCCCTGCACCAAAGAACAGAAGCATAATTGGAACTAAATGGGTGTACAGGAACAAAATAGATGAAAATGGAATTGTTACCAGAAACAAAGCAAGGCTGGTTGCTAAAGGCCACTCACAAGAAGAGGGAATTGACTATGATGAGAATTTTGCACCTGTTGCAAGACTAGAAGCAATAAGAATTTTTCTAGCATTTGCTGCACATTCAAATTTCAAGGTGTATCAAATGGATGTCAAGAGTGCTTTTCTCAATGGTGAACTAGAAGAAGAAGTTTATGTGCAACAACCACCTGGCTTTGAAGATCCAGAATTTCCTAACTTTGTTTACAAATTAATTAAGGCTCTATATGGATTGAAACAGGCACCAAGAGCCTGGTATGACATACTGTCAGAATTTCTACTCAAACATGGTTTTACCAGAGGTACTATTGATAAGACTCTCTTCTACAAGAAGCATGATGAAGATATGATCCTAGTTCAAATCTATGTGGATGATATCATCTTTGGATCTACAAATGAAAAGCTTTGTCAAAGATTCTCTAGGCTAATGCAGAGTGAGTATGAAATGAGCATGATGGGAGAATTGAGTTACTTCCTTGGCCTTCAAGTTAGTCAAAGAAGTGATGGTATTTTCATCAGCCAAACCAAATATGTGAATGACTTATTGAAGAAATTTGGTATGGTGGATAGCTCACCAGCATCTACACCAATGTCTACTGCAACCAGGTTGGATGAAGACAAGAAAGGCAAGAGTGTGGATATTTCAAGCTATAGAGGGATGATTGGATCATTACTGTATTTGACTGCTAGTAGACCAGACATCATGTTTGCTACTTGTCTATGTGCCAGATTTCAAGCCAATCCAAAGGAATCACATTTGATGGCTGTCAAAAGGATTTTCAGATACTTAAAGGGAACTCCAAACTTGGGATTATGGTATCCTAAGGGAACTGGTTTTGAAGCTGTTGAATACACAGATGCAGATTTTGCTGGATGCAGGGTTGATATGAAAAGTACTAGTGGAAGCTGTCAATTTCTTGGTCAAAGACTTGTGTCCTGGTATAGTAAGAAACAGCAATCTGTGTCAACTTCCACAGCTGAGGCTGTATATATAGCTGCTGGAAGTTGTTGTGCTCAGGTGCTTTGGATTAGAAATCAGCTAATGGACTATGGTCTAGTGTTACACAAAATTCCTATTATGTGTGACAATACTAGAGCCATATATATAGTAGCTAATCGAGTTAATCATTCTAGAACAAAGCACATTGATGTTAGGTACCATTTTATCAGGGAACATGCTGCAAATGGTACCATTGAGCTCATTTTTGTTCCAACAGAAAAAGAATTAGCTGACATTTTTACTAAACCTTTGGATGAAGCAACCTTCACTAGACTTGTGAGTGAAATTGGTATGCTCAATTCTTCATCCTAAGGCAAGAACTCAGCTAATATTTTGCAGCAGATTAATTTCTAATAAATCAACCCAGTTTGATTTAATTGGAAATTAACTGAAATATGAATTATAAATATTTCAGAATCTCTGTATATTTATTTTTCTTTAAAAACTCAAAAATTAACTTAAAATATTTCAAATTCTAAGTAAACTGCTTAGTTGTTAATTTACATCTTAAATGTGTAAAAATTAGCACAAGGCAGAAAAATAGTACTCAAAGGTATAGAGAACTGAGTTCTCGATAAGTCAAAATGACTTATCGACAAGTCATTTTAGAGTTCTCGAGTGAGTCCTCGATAAGTCTATTTACAGACTTCTCGAATGACTTCTCGATAAGCTATATTATGACTTATCGATAAGACCATGTAGAGTTCTCTAATAATGTTAATTCACAGAGTTCTCGACAAGGATATTTTGAGACTTATTAATAACTCAGAGCTAAAATAATTTAATTCAATGAATTATTTTAGACAAATACTTTTGGAAAATTTATTCTGATTTCAATTTGATTCAATTCAAATAAATTAGAATTATTTTTAGTCCATTTTCGGACAAACTGGGAATTTATCAGAGTTCTCGATAAGTCACTTGACTTCTCGAATGTACCTTCTTCATATTTAAAATTACTTCTCGATAAGTTTAATATCAAATGTTTATTTGACTTCTCGATAAGTATTTTACTTTTTCTATAAATACCTACACTTCTCCATTAATATTAACTTGGAATTTCTCAAAATTCTAAGTAAACTGAATATTTATTACGTCATATCTTCAGTATGTGAACTTAATAAATAACAGACGAAAAGAAGCAAAAAGTATGAAAAACTGAACAAATTTAATTCATAATTTTTTGTTCATAAAAATACTTTTGACATACTTAGTCTCTAAATTTCTCTGACTTATTGACACATTTACATGCTTATATGATTTCTTGCTTACGTGGAAATATGTTAGTCCAATGTTAGTAGACTAGTACATTATTTGCTTGCTGATAGGGAGAGTTACTTTTTTTGTGTAGGGAGTACACGCTTATTTGCATGGGGAATAGTTACTCTTTAAAATAAACTAATATTCTTGAGTACTTGCATGGGGAACAGTCACCAGTCATTTCTAGCTATCTAGTAGGCTTATGTGATTATTACTCCTATTATCCGGGCAACTCAAGAGTCTCTTGATTTCTATCTTTACTCCCTCTATAAATTAAAACGCTTCACTCTTTATCACTCATCACTCTCCAACTCTCAAAAAAAACATCAAATTTCAAACTCACCTTCTGTTCATCTCTCTCTCTCTCTCATTCAAATGGATGCCCCAGTCTTCTACAGACTTGTTAATGGAGCTTATCAACCGGTCCATCATTTGGATGATGATCAAGTGTACTTTGATCCTTTCGGAATTCGTGTCCGCCTCAAGGGGGTTGTTTACAGCCCCTTTGACATTCCACTTGAGGTCTTTTATGGACTCTCATGGGATGATCAAATAAACATTCTTTTCTTTCAGATGGAAGCCTCTTTCGAGCACGAGAGGCGAGCCAGGGTGGCTGAGGAGCAACGCCTTGCTGCTTTGGAGTTGCAGGAGAGGATCATCTCTCTTGCACACTCCATGTCCAGGGCTTACCAGCGCAGGGCAAGGAGGTTGGAGACTGAGAAGAAGAAGTCTAAATTAGAGTAGTTAGGATTAGGATTTACTTGATGTAATCTGCATCTTAATGTACTCTTTGTTTAATATTAATGAAATTATCTTCTTCTTTATCAATTTGTTTTTGTTTCTTGATTGTTTATGTTATGATTGCCTTGTGTTTACCAATTAATTGATTATCAGTTTTTCTGTCATAATGTTTGCAACTGCATGTCTCAATGGTTATGCCTAATCAACATACTTGCAACTGCATGTCTCAATGGTTATGCCTAATCAATATAGATAAATATGTTCAATGCATTATAGGTTCAACACAATCCACTCAGACAATAACAGGAGATTCAAGTTTCAATCAACGGGTATTTGTGTTAAACTGCAACTAAAACATTTCAAAACCAAATTGCGGTTTACCCAGGCATAGCAACACAAACATAAACTCAAACACAATCTCACTCAGGTAACTCTCAAAAGGAACCTGTTTTACAAAAGGACAAAATCCCCAAAATATTCTTCAGTTGTTCTGATTGTTTGAGAAAAAGGAACTGTTATCACAAACATGGAAATTTATCAAGCTTTTCATGAATATCACTAATGCACCTTCATGTGCACAAACAATCTTCACAGACTGAAAGGTTTGAGGGTAGTACTCCTGAGGGGGAGCTATCTAAATCCTCTCCAATTCAATTGGAGGTTCCTCAAGAAGGAACAACTCCCCTCATAACTCTAGCAGAAGCTATCTCAACAGTCAAAGCTAGAAGAACAATTGCCCATGACAATGTCATAAAAAGGGCAATCTTATCACATTTATGTGACAGTGCTCTGCAAGGTGCACAAAGGTTTGAGGTTGGTGTACATGACAGTAACCCAGTCAAATCCTCTCCAATTCCATTGGAGGTTCTCACTACAAGTGGAGGACAACACACTATCACAACCATAGAGCAATCTGTGAGTCAAACTATGACCTCAGTCATAGATGCTTATACACTCATTTTTCTGGTAAAATGAGTATGATTAGCCCTATATGGTCTTCCTCTAATCATATGATCACATATTACCTCTTCTCAGCCACCTCTTATTTCTGTAGGTCAAACAACATTTGAGCCTTTCATGTGAGAATAAGAGAAAAGATTGAGTGAAAAATAAAGAATAAGAGAGGCAGGATCCTTCCTGGCAAAAGGAAAGGTAGATGAATGTATGAATTTAGTAATCCTTGTAAGGGAACTCTGACTCTCAAAAGTCATAAGACTAGTGCAGTGAGAATTGGTGAGACTACTTATTCAAAAGAACAGAGAGCTTAGGATTTTTATCACTAACAGATTTTTCTGCAGATCTAAGTGAAACTTCTATTATTTAAAACTTATCACCATGAATCTCAATGAAGCTTGAAGCTGCAAACAGTGTTTCAAATGGACAATGACAGCAGCTTGAACAATGTGCATTTAGATGGATTTTTCTTCCTGGAGATAATGTCAAAAAGGAGGAGAATATATCTAAATGCCAAAACAACTAATGGATGTTGAATAAATCTAAATGCAACTCAACAAAAGAAGACCTGATGGGAAGACTGGTTTTGGTTTCTGCATTTAGTTAAAGTTTTGACATCATCTATCCGAACTTGTGCATAATTTCATAATGAACAAGTTGGGGGAGATTGTAATATATAATAGATGATGTCAAAGAATTATGCCACAGAAGAATGTCAAATATTACTGGAGCTAATAATATCATCAACATCTTTGATCTGAGTATATTAAAGATCAGAAGAGTTGAAGGCAGCAGGCAAGAGCAGAATATCAAAGGATGGAAGATTTCTGAATATAAAAGCTTGCTCTTTGTCAAGTTATAGGATAGGGATGTTAACTAGATATCCTAAGCCAAATTTGCTAAAACTAATAGAGGCTCTAACTGACACCGCCATCCTAGAAGAATTGGAAATACTTGTGCAAATTAAGAACATAATTGAGAAAGAATCAGACAGCTCAGTCTTTACTTAATTATTGTAAACTGTCAAATATTCATTGTACAAGTGTTGTATCAGCTTTTGTATTATTTTATTTTCATTCTTTAACTTGGGGTTAGTCTTGTTAACATGCATGAATTTGTGATAAGCAATCTTCTTACAAATTGGGGGAGATTGCTGTGCAAGACATGCATGTATCATAACAAGACTAAGTCATACTGACAACGCTAAGATTAGTTGTATTGTAACCTTAATCTATAATTCATACTTGTAACACTTAATGTCTGTAAAATGTAAATGGAACAGACTGGAGCATTTTTCTCTAAACAGTGTCAATCCTAAGAATTCTATCTGGAAGAAGATCAAGAAGATCATGCCTCAGAAGAATTATGAAGAAGCTTGGAGTTGAATAAATCTGTTTGGTGTAAAACATTCTAAGTCAAGATCTCTACAAGTCACAAAATTAGTGTTATAGAGAAATCATTCGAGAACTCCAAGATGACTTATCGAGAAGTCATTTACACTCCAGAGAGTACCGACGGATGAATAACATCTACCCGATGGATGAGCAATATCTACTCGACGGATGAGCAATATCCACTCGACAGATGAGCAATATCTACTCGAAGGATGAGCAATGTCTACCGACGGATAAGCAACATCCACCCGGTGTAGAGAACTCAGGAATTGTCTGTCGAGAACTCTGAGATATCGACAAGATTACATTCATTAGAGAACTCTGGGTTATCGATAAGCCAAAGTCCATTAGAGAACTCTGAGTTATCGATAAACCAAAATTCACTAGAGAACTCAGAGTTGTCGATAAGTCAAGTTAACAATGAAGTTTCAGAGATATCGACAAGCCAACATGCCTATCGAGATGTCTAGTTCTCTACAGCTTAATTGGAGATCTCGAAGTGAAGAAATTTCTCTAAGTACAGAATTGCAGAACAGTTTAATATCCAAGGTTGCAAATCAACAAACAATTCACACACCTGGATTGACAAGTCTACAAAAAACAGCTTGAGAGATGTGCAAGATCAATGGCAAAGATTAACTGACAGAGGAGATTAAAGTAATCACGGGAAGCTAAAGATATGCTAAACCAAAAATGGAAGATTTGCTTTTCTATAAATAGAAATGACAAGTGACAGTTTAGAAAAGCTAATAATATATTTATTATCCACCGTGTAAACCAGCAGTTAACTGAGTTATAGAGTTAACATTGGTCCTCCAGTTAATTAGAACAATCAGAATAGAAAATTGTGTGTTCTCTCTCAAGAAAGAAGCTACAAGAACTTAGAGATTTTGTAGCAAAACACTGCTTGATTTTTAATATAAAATTAAGTGAGTTTTGAAGATCTTTGTTTTACATATTTGCACAGCTATTTATGTTTAACATCCATTCTACTAAATCATTAACAACTACCAACTGCTAAAGCCTAAGTCGATCGAACATCAAACATTTAAGCCAAAACACATTCACCCCCCCCCCCCTCTATGTTGTATTCATACCTAACAGCAATTTTATTAACTTTTGTTCACTAGATAATATAGTGAATAATATTTTGGAAATCACAAAGTTTAACTTTGGGTTGTTTTGATATTGCTATTACATAAAATAATAGCAATTTTTTACTCAAAATTGGTTAAAAAAAATTGGTAAATTTTAAAAGTTTTTTTCCAGAAAGTGTTTTTCGTCTAGAAACCTATCACTTACATTTTAATTTTTTTGTCACCTACGTCAATTTTGTATTGAATAATACCTCAATCCGTTAAATTTGACTTCTTACTGTTAAGCAGGATTATCAAACGAATAATTCGGATACATATATGAATATGTCCCTATCCACATCCGCAATCGTCGAATTCGAATACGGATAATATCCGATTTATTTCAGATATGGATATTATCCACTTTTTCTCGGATACGAATGCGGATATTTCAGATGGATATCGGATTTTTATAATTTTTTTGATGCCCCTACCGTATTGACGATAATTTTAGAAATTTTTTTACGATTAAACTCAAATGATATATATATATATATATATATAAAGTATGTGTATAATCATGTAAAATTTGTATAAATGTATTATTTAATACATATACATAGACTATAAACTAATAGATTAAATTTTATATTATATATAATTATATATATATATAATTTAAATATCATATATTTATTTGATTTCGGATACGGATAATTCGCTTTATCTCGAATACGGATAATATCCGTTTTTGCTCGGATACGAATGCAAATTTTTTGGACGGATATCAGATTTTTCGAATTTTTTTGACAGCCCTTCTGTTAAGTTTCTTGCCCATGTGACTGACACGTATGAAAATGTGCATCACGTGCCTGATGACGTGACATCTTAAGAACACAAATGAAAAATGAAGAACATGATGTCGCGGTCTAGGCAACCCAGAAATCGGGGCCTTTCAAGTCACTGACGGCTCTCCGATCAAGCCCAATTTATGGCTAAATCAGCTTAGTTTTCTATCATTTTTCAATCAAAATCATTCCATACAAACTCAATAACTTATATCTAGTAACAAAAATCACAATCAAATTGGTTCTCGACGATTTTATTTTGTTCAACAAAAAAACTCAGTAACAAAATTTATTCAAAACTTAATAAGATTTAATACATGTGAACCAATATACTCCTACAACACTAGTGCATTGACTTATACTAACAAATAATCAATCAATCAACTAAAAATAAAGAACATAAGTGGCGGCCACTTTTCTTAAGAGTTCTTTTAAAATACGGGTTAGGTTAATGACCATGTGAGTAGTTTGTCCACGTAAGCAATTAATATTTTTTAAACAAAACTAATAGAAGGTTTAAGATATACTGGGTAGTTTGGTTTGGTTGGGTTTAAGATAAAAAAAAGGAAATATAATGTTAGTGTCGACAAAAATAAAACATTAATTTCGCTAGTAGATTTTTAAAAAGTATGGCAATTGAATGATAAAAATATATTTCCCCAAAATAAAAAATAAAATCATTTTAATAAATTATCAGTATTATAAGATTTCAAAATTAAAAAGAAAGATAAGCCCCAAGACTTCTATCAAACAGAACTAAAGAGCGATCAAGCGAGTCCAAGAAAGAAGTCACTAAAACTTTCTTAAAGCTCGGGTCGAGTAAAACAGGTCGCGGACACATTGGATCGAAAGGAAAAGGCTATAGTCACATTTGAGCCTTTTATTTGGGTCTGAAATAAGTTATTTTTGGTTCCGCTGTAATATTTATATTTAATCTCAAAATCCATTCTCCAGCCATGCCCTTCCCTGTAATATCTTTAGGTGAAAGAAAATTAACCAATATATTTAGGTAACCAGTTTGTCTCACATACCTTTTTCACATCGTCTTCCGTCACCCACTCTCAAATTTTTCATCTCGTTCGCCTGTTTTATTCTCTTTCTCTTTGTAACTTTTAATTTCCTCCTCTTCTTCACTATTCTATATCAATTAATTGTTATGGATTAAAACTAATATATATAATTATTGTATCTATTAATAAGGAACGTGAGCTTCAAGGCTCGATTTTGACTGCTCTTGTGTTTCGTGACTCAATCTGCCTTAACAAGATGCCTACGTACCTTGCTGATTGCCAAGGATCAAGTCAAAAAATATAGTTCTTATCTGTGGGGTGAGGCCCCTTATATAGATGTTGAGAGTCCTTGAATTGGACTTGGTATAGGAGACTTGGTGGTCAAGTCTCTGAATTAGGATAGACTTAGGAGTCTTAGGGAGTAGGAAGCTGATTCCTTATCCCATGAGGTTCCTTGGAGGCCAATCTACAAGGATTTATATCCTCACTAGGTCTTATCTTAATAGCTGTTTTTCTCCCTTATTTATTAATAACGAAATTAATAAATAATCAGGGTTTTTGGGCCTTATTTGTTCCATCAGGCCTGATCTGGTCCATCAGGCCTGATCGACATGTTAACCTTTCTGGTCTTGAATGTCATACATCTTCTTATTGGGCCTTGCAGCCCAAACTATTATGTAATCATGATTTATTTATCCCTATGATTTGCCCCCCAACTTTTGGGAAATATTGATTAGGTTTCGCAGAAGTTAAGTCTATTCATTCCCTTACAGGGATTCGTTTTTGCGTAAAGTGTGGAGCGACCTACACGTTTACAATGATTGCTCCTTTTGTTCAGGAATTATCTTAATTTCCAGGAACTTTTCCCTTAATTCCGGGATTTTTCTCTAACTTTCTGGATTTTTCCCTTAATTTCTAGGATTTATCCTTATTTTTCTAGATTTTTTCCTTAATTTCTGGGATTTATCCTTATTTTTCTGGATTTTTCCCTTAATTTTTGGGATTTATCCTTATTTTTCTGGATTTTCCCCTTAATTTCTGTGATTTATCCTTAATTTCCTGGATTTTTCCCTTAATTTTTGGGATTTATCCTTAATTTCCTGGATTTTTCCCTTAATTTCTGGGATTTATCCTTAATTTCCTGGATTTATTCCTTATTTCTGAAAATATTAGTATTTTTCAGAAAATATTTTAAGGAATTTCCTTATTTTTCTGTAATTTTCCAGGAATTTTTCCTTCTTTTTTCTTCTTTCTTTTTCCTTTTTTTCTTCTCTCTCTATTTTTTTTTATATACAGATTTCGACCAGGAATCCATTCGACCAGGATCCTGGTCGAATTAACCTTCAGATTGCCCTGGTCGACAGGGTTTCGAGCAGGATGCTTTCGACCTCAATTCCTGGTCGAGTTTCGGCCAGGATTTTCACCCCCTTTTTTTTTGTCGACTAGGAATTTTCGTCCCTTTCGGTCAGGATTCTTGTGTTTCTGACCGAATTAACCATCTTTCTTGCCTTGGCGAAGCTATTTCGAGCAGGATTGGTTCGGCCAGGATTCCTTCGTGTTTCTTGGTCGAATGGATCTAAATCCTGATCGAATTAAGTCTGGTTTTGAGCCTTGATCGAATTCTATTCGACCTCAAACATTTTGATCAGGAATTCTTATGATTTCTGGTCGAGCTGGGTCAAGAAGCAGGGTTAAAAACTATTCCGGTATTTTTCTACCAAGAATTTTGGTCAGAATTCTTTTCTTGACCGAATTAGCCCCTTTTTTCAGCCTTGGTCGAAGGAAATTCGACCTCAATGCATTCGGCTAGGATCTTGGTGCAAGTCCTGATCGAATGGGGTCAAGAGTTCAGAATATATTTATTTTGACCTTGATCCATTTGACCTGGGACCTTAATTTGGGCTGAATTTTCTGGGACCAACCCTTCAATGGGTTTTTAGCTAATTGGGCCCCTCCCTTATTGGGCTAACTTTTGTTTTTAACTGGGCTTTTCTTTTTTTTTTCTTTTTTTTCACCCTAAAATCATTTGGGCCTAATACAAAGGCCTTTTTACCTGGGCTTTTTAAACACTTGGGCCCTTAACTGGGCTTGATTTTTTCAAGGTTTTTCTAGAATTGGGCCTCATTTCTGAGCCCAAATTCCAAACTCTTCTAATATCTTTCTGGATTCTTCCAGAATCTTGAAAAAACTCAAGTTTTTCTTTTGATTTTTACTAGAATTCTCTGGATTTTTCTAGAAAATCTTCTAAATTCTTTCAATATTCTGTAGGTCATTCCAGAAGGTTCCTGAACCTGGGCCCAAATGGGCTTTCCTAGGCCCATTTTCCCCTCTTTTCCTCATATATAAAGGTGGGGGGGAGTGTATCACTCACACTCTTCACTCCTCATTTCATACACTTCTCAAATTCTCCAGCTCTCTCCTCTCTCAACTTTCCTCCCTTAGCTTTCAGCCCTCTTTCCTTCAAAGTTTCCAGACTTTTCCAGCTTTACTAATGGCTGACAAGAGTTCCGAGAGGGCGTCCAAGATAGCCTCGGCTTCAAAACGAGGTAAGGATATCGAGATCCGTTCTTCGTATATGTCTCTAATCGATATGATTAACACTAGGGGGGATGAATATCCCTCTACTTCACATCTCGATTCTTTTAATCATTGTAATACTTGGCACAATATAGATTTCGATAAACTAAATGCACGTTATAATGTCCTTCCTCCTCTTAGATTAGTTCCAGTCTTTGGTGGTGACCGTACTTGCCATTGGAGACCCGACACTCTCTTCATTTACACAGATGCCCTTAATGTTGGGCTTAGGTTTCCTTTCCACCCTTTTATTCCTCATCTTTTAGCTGATTTACAAATCAACCCGTGCCAGCTTCCTCCAAACGCTTGGAGGAATATTTTATGTTTTATGGTCTGCTGCCTTAGGGAGGGTTTTCCCCTTTCCGTAGCTGTTTTTAGGAAGGTCTTTCAGTGCTATAATAGCTCTTCCAGTATTTGTGGTTGGGTCTATGTTAAGCAAAGGCCCAAAAGTAAACATATCTTTAACAGCGCCTCCATTCCTGATAACAACCAAAATTGGAGGAATAGTTTCGTTGGGTTACGTTGGGAGAATGGTGACTGGGGCACACTTTTCCGATCTTCCTTCGGGAAGGTAAGTGATGGTAGCCTCAAATTCATTCACTTAACTCCTGAGGAAACTATTATTTATAATGGGCTTACTCAGGACGTTGGCACTACTACCAGCTGGGCTCTCTTAGAGGAGTTCTCCCTCATTCAACTGGGACTATCCTCTGTTTCTCAATAGGGTATTTTTCTTCCCTTCTCAACTTTATTTCATTTCATGCATTATTAACATCACTTATTTTGTCTTTTGCTTTGTTTCGCAGCTGCTAAGGAGATTAACGAGGACAATGTTTGTCTGGTTGAAGAGACTGCTAGGATGAAGAAAGCTCGGCTCGCAGGCCTAGACACCCGGGGAAAGGCGACAGAGCCTATCTTCTTGAGAAAGCACAAAGAGCCTATGGGGGAGGCTTCAACTGAAGGAGTTGAGGGCCATAGTGCTCCTATTACTGCTGTTGCCCCTGCTGCTGCTGCCACAGGCGCCTTCCAGCCTCTCTGGGGATTCTGCCGAGGGGATACCGTGGTTGGTTCCACGAAACATGCTTGGGATTGGTCCTACCATAGCGTGACTCCCAAGGACTTTACTGACGTGGTGGCCACCCCTGACCTTGAGAGGATTAAGCTCATGGGAGCCCAATCTCTGGCTTCGGTATGCCTTCTCTCTTTTGAACTTGTCTTTCATTCTTGTAGCATTTTCTTGCCTTATACTTTGTTGATTGCTTTTTTCAGTCTAACGCCTATTTCCAAGGCGCTGTGAGGCAAGCCGAGTCATGGAAGTGGGTTTCTGATAAGGCCGATAATGCCCTTAGGAGGCAACAGAAGAAGTATGCTACCCTGGAGAAGAAACTCAAGCGCAAGGAGGAAGAACTCGGAGAGTCCAACGCCGAGCTAGTGGTACTTCGGGCGGAGAAGGATAAAGCTATAGACAACTATCTGGACTCGGAGGAGTTTGCCCAATCCATGAGGATTAGGGATGATTCAGTCTTTCCCGGGTTTTTTAGGACTGGTTGGGACACGGCCCTTGGGACCGTGAACGAGGCTTGTCCTGATATTAACCTGGCGGACTATGTCTGCCCTGATGACGAGGCTTTGCTACAGAGGTTTCGTACCCGAGTAGTTGTCTCGGATCATGTTCCTCAGGATTCACTCCTTCCTCCTCCCGAGTCTTCTTCCAGACCTGCTGAGGACGATAGCTCTTCCTCCTCCTCCGAGACGACAGAGACATCCAGCGAGAGCGGAGAGGACAATAATATGGATGCCGAGGGCACCTCAGCTCCTTAGAGCTTTTTCAGCCCTGCGTGGCTTGTTTTCTTTTTTGAGACCTTATTTATCGAACTTTTTATAATATTTATCCGATCTATTTTGTTTATCACCTTTTATGCTTGCATCCATGCATTTGGTTTTTATTTGTTAGGCCATAAATATACTTTGAAGAACTCATGAATTTCATAAAATTGTCTGGGATTCGTCCCTTACACAAGTCTTAATAAACTTCGTAATAAAACTAGAACATACAAATCCTAAGCAAGCAAAGCTTCAAGGTGCTTTTCAACCTACTCGCCATCTTGACAAATGAGAATCGTATCCAGCTGCCCTACACATAGTAAACCTTCAAGTTTTGTTCATGCCAAGTTCTTGGGACTTCAAAACCATCCATAGTCTCTAGCTTGTAGGTTCCTCTACCCTGAACACTCCTGACTCTGTACGCCCCTTCCCAATTCGGGGCAAGTTTCCCTGTTTGTCCTACACCAGATGCTTCTATCTTCCTCAAGACTAGATCGCCTTGTTTGAAAAACCTTTATTTAACCCTTAGGTTGTAGTAGAATGAAGCATTTTTCTGATATTCTACTATCTTTGCATGTGCCTTATCTCGCACTTCATCGATTAGATCCAGGGCTAAGCTCTGCCCTTCTTCATTTTCTTCTGCATTGAAAGCCTGAATCCTTGGAGAGGAATGTGATATCTCCACCGGAACTACTGCTTCTGCCCCATATGCCAACATGAAGGGAGTTGCTCCTGTCGTGACTCTACAGGTAGTCCTATAGGCCCATAATATGGGAAGTATCTCATCCACCCAATTATTTCTTGACTTCTCGATCCTCTTCTTTAGTCCATCCAGGATTATTCGATTTGCTACTTCCGCTTGCCCATTGGCTTGTGGGTGAGCCACAGAGGTGAACCGTAACTCAATTTCATTTTCTTCACAATACTTCTTGAATTCCTCGTTGTTGAATTGTGTTCCATTGTCAGTGACGAGGATACGGGGAATTCCATATCGGCACATAATATTTTCCTACAGGAATTGTGCAACTTGCTTAGTTGTGATTTTGGCCAAGGGTTTGGCTTCAATCCACTTGGTGAAATAATCAGTGGTGACAATTAGAAACTTCCTTTGTGTCGTGGCCATAGGGAAAGGCCCCAGAATATCCATCCCCCACATAGCAAATGGAATGGGCGAGTTGATAGATGTCAGCATCTCGGGAGGTTGTCTAACAACAGGTGCATGCTTCTGACAGCGATCACACTTCTTCATATATTCTTTAGCATCAGCCATCATTTCTGGCCAATAAAAGCCTAGACGAGTTATCTTATGAGCCAAGGCCCTGCCCCCCAAGTGTTGTCCACAAATACCTTCATGCACTTCTTCAAGAGCCAAGCGTGCCTCATCGGGCCTGAGACACCTCAAGTAGGGAACCACGAAAGATCTTTTGTAAAGAATCCCATCTATCAAAGAGTACCTTAGTGTTCGAACAGTTAACTTCCGTGCTTCAGTTGCATCACTTGGCAACCAACCGGTTTGAATGTGAGCCTTGATAGGATCAATCCATGACGTCCCCAGGCCTATGGGAGCCACAAGCTTAACATCTATGCTTCGTGTCTTCAAAACACGGAAGTACACACTTCCTGAACTTTCTTCTATCTCAGATGAAGCAAACTTTGATAGCGCATCTGCCTTAGCATTTTCTTCCCTTGGGATGTGTTCAACATGGAATTCATTAAATTGGGTCATCACAGCCCTTACTAGGCGGACATACTTAGCCATCGTATCATCCCTTGCCTCAAATTCTCCCTTTACCTGGGATATGATCAGCTTCGAGTCTCCACGGACCTTTAAGTTTTTGACTCTAAGTGTCCCAGCTAGACCAAGGCTAGCTATCAGGGCTTCATACTCTGCCTCATTGTTTGTGTTTGGGAAGTCTAGCTTCATAGCATACTCAATTAAGATCCCATCAGGGCTTTGCAAAGCCAACCCTGCTCCACTGGAATTTGTTTTTGATGCTCCATCAAAATAGAGAACCCAATATTCTTTCTCCTTATCATCCTTCTCTATGTCCCCATTATTGACTCCCTTGTCTTGAGGTATGGTATCTTCCTGCCCCCCCGACTTCTCGGTTGGGTATGGTACATTCCACCACGAAGTCAGCTAGTGCATGGGCTTTTATGGCCGTACGTGGCTTATACTTGAGATCGAACTCTCCCAACTCTATTGCCCACTTAATCAATCTCCCACTTGCCTTGGGACTGTGAATGATATTTCTCAGTGGCTGATTCGCTAGCACCTCAATCTGATGAGCCTGAAAGTAAGGACACAGTTTTCTCGAAGCCATTACCAAGGCTAGAGCAAATTTCTCAATAGTTGAATAATTCAATTCAGCACCATGCAGAATTTTGCTGACATAATATACGGGTTTTTGGACTTTTAGCTCCTCCTTAACCAACACCGCGCTCAAGGCGCTCTCTAAAACAGCCAAGTACAAGAATAAAACTTCATTCAAAGATGGTTTGGCCAACAACGGGGCCTGAGCCATATACTTCTTCAACTCTTCGAATGCCTTCTGGCTTTCCTCATTCCATACAAAGTCTTTGATATTCTTTAGTGACTTGAAGAATGACAAGCACTTGTCTCCTGACTTGGAGATGAATCGTCCTAGCGCAGCGACCCTTCCTGTGAGCTTCTGAACATCCTTGACAGTTTTTGGTGGTTCCATGTCCAGGATTGCCTTTATTTTATCGGGGTTAGCCTGAATTCCTCTCTTTGAGACCATCAATCCCAAGAATTTTCCAGATACTACTCCGAAAGTGCACTTCGTAGGATTCAACATCATCTTGTGGTACCTCAGGACCTCAAAAGCTTCCCTCAAATGGGTTATATCATCAGTCTTTACTAGACTCTTGACTAACATGTCATCAACATAGACTTCCATAGTCTTACCAATAAGATCCTTAAAAATTTTATTTACCAACCTTTGATAGGTGGCTCCCGCATTCTTAAGACCAAACGCCATAACAAGATAACAATAAACACCAAAGTCAGTGATAAATGATACCTTTGGAATGTCATCCTTGTGCATCTTAATCTGATTATATCCGCTAAATCCATCCATGAAACTCAGCATCTCATGCCCAGCAGTGGCATCAATCAAAGTATCAATCCTTGCCAATGGAAAACAGTCTTTAGGGCATGCATCATTCAGATCAGTGAAGTCTATACACATCCTCCACTTTCCATTAGCCTTCTTCACCATTACAGGGTTTGCTAACCACTCCGGAAATTGAATCTCCTCAATGAAACCAGCCTCCAAGAGCTTCTCTACATCCTGTTTTATAGCCTCTTGTCTTTCTGGGGCAAAATTTCTTTTCTTTTGTTTCACTGTCTTCCGGCTTGGATCCACGTTTAACTTGTGAGTAATCAGCTCCGGGTCTATGCCTGGCATATCAGCTGCTGACCATGCAAATACATCACTATTTTCTTGCAAAAATTTCACCAACTTCCCTCTAAGGGGCTCCTCTAGTGTGGCTCCAATGAAAGTCGTCCTCTCAGGATTCTCGGGGTCTAAAGGAACCGAAACCAAGTCTTCTGCTGGCTTTCCTCTCTTCTCATCATTTTCTCGGACATCCATATCTTCAATAGGAAGAACCTGCCCCCCGACTCCATCTGCCCTCAAAGAGGCCATATAATAGCTTCTAACCATTTTTTGATCTCCTCTCTCTTCTCCAATCCCGTTTCGGGTGGGAAACTTCATAACTGAATGGTAGGAAGAGGGATACATGCCTGTTCTCCCCATAATAGCATTATAAGTTGAACTAGCCTTTACTACCACGAAATCCAACATCTGCGTTGCTTGTCTTGGTTCCGTACCTATGGTGGTTGGCAATTTGATTATCCCTTCCACGGGACATTCTACTCCAGCAAATCCATATATCGGCATGTCAGTTGGTGTCAACTGGGAATCGTTATACCCCAACCTTAGATTGGCGTCGTGGAGCAATATATCCACAGAAGCACCATTATCCACAAGAACCCTCTTAACCGGGCTATTTCCTATTATTGGTGTTATGACCAGCGGGTCGTCATGAGGAAACTTTACACCCTCTAGGTCAGAATCATTAAAAGCCAATGTTACTTCTGTCCTGGCCCTCTTCGGGGCTTCTCCAACAATATGCTTAACCTCTCTAGTATATGCCTTTCTGAAATTTTTGGACAATCCAACAGCAGTTGGACCTCCAAAGATCGTGTTTATCACAGGTCCTCGGGGTCGCGGCCCTCCAAAAATTGCATTTATAACCGGCCCTCTAGGTTGGGGATTCCGCCCCTGATCGTCTTGGTCCCTCCTACGATCTTCAAAGTTCTTCCTTCCATTATTATTCCTGTCCCCTTCTTCTCCAGTATACTTGTTCAATCTTCCTTTTCGAATCAAAAACTCAATTTCGTCTTTCAATTGCCTACACTCATCGGTGTCATGGCCAACATCTTTGTGGAATCTGCAATACTTGCTCTTATCTAGCTTGGCGGGATCAGCCTTCAAGGGCTTAGGCCAATAAATATCTCGATCTTTCTCGATTTCCATCAAGATCTGGCTTCTAGGAGCATTCAGCTTAGCGTATTCGGTGAACTTTTGCCCAGGTCCTCCCTTCTTGGGGGTTGAATCAGGGTTTTGTTCGGTTCTAGGATACTTTTCCTTGGCGATATACTCCAGATCAGTTTTTCGCTTCTTGCCTCCAGTGGACTCATTACTTACTACGGTCTTCTTCATGCTTTCTTCAACCTTGATATACTTCCCTGCCCTCTCTTGGAGCTGCAACATGCTTTCAGGGGGACGTTTGGCCAAGGACATCTTGAAAAACTCATCCCTAGTTCCTTGTTGCAGTGCTATCATGGCTACCTTATCATCAAGGTCTGGGACTTTTAAAGCCTCATTTGTAAAACGATTCAGGTAATCTATCAAAGACTCCTTAGCTCCCTGCACAATACTCATAAGAGATGCTGAACTTTTCTCATGGACTCTCCCACAGATGAACTGCTTAATAAAAGCCTGACTTAATTCTCTGAACGACCCAATAGAGTTCGGGGGCAAGCGACTGTACCAACTTTGAGCCATGCCCGACAGGGTTTGAGGGAACTTTTCTCATGGACTCTCCCACTGATGAACTGCTTATAAAAGTCTGACTTAATTCACGGGTTGCAGCAGCAGTGTATTAGAGAATGTCCTAACATGATTAGCGGGGTCTCCCGTGCCATCATAGGCTTTGATAGTGGGCATCTTGAATTTCCTTGAGATATGGGCATTCATTATCTCTTCTGTGAAGGGTGGAGTTGGATCATCAGGATCTCCAAGGGGAAGGAGATTGCTTGGATCAGTTCTTGGGACGACAGCCTTTCTTCGTACCGGACCATCCAGGTCTATGACAGGAGGAGGATTTCTCCTCCTAGGAGGTATCTGGGGTCTGGTGGCCTGGTGAGCCTCCAAATCACGCCTCAGCCTTTGGATCTCAGCCTCATGAGCCCTGATCATTTCCTGCACTTCTTGGGAATTCGCCCCTTGGGTGCTTTGAGGGCGTTGCCTTCCATCGGCCATTGGCTCTTTTCCAGGACGCCTCCTTCTCGGGGCCACTTCATCATCTGAAGATTCGGAGTCTCTCTCAGTGTAAGGACCAGAAAATTCCCGATCCTCTGGGATGGGAGCCAAACCTCGTATATAGGGGGGCGATTGCCCTCGTGCTTCACTTCGCCCAGCATATCCACTTCCTCCAACATCGGGGTGAAGGGGCATCCCATAAGGGGGGTTAGTAGTAACAACAGTTGAATATTCATACCCAACGGGTCGGGAATTCACAGGTATATGTACTTGTTGAACTTGAGAATTCGTACCTTGAATAGTCGGGGGAGTCGTCCCTTGTTCCCAATGGTGTTCCTTCCTCCAAAGCTCTAGTTGTTCTCCATGTTCTCGCCGTGGTTATTGTTGTGCCTTCCCACAGACTGTAACACCCCCAAATCCGGGGTCGGGGATCCGGGTTGTCACGAGTTCCATTTCCCTTAGTAACACCCAATCTTAATAAATAATCAACTACTCTGTACTGTGACCCCACAATAAACACACAAACCACTAGTTATAGTCTCAGAGATGAATATCCAAAAACAATCACAAGTCGTTTTATTCCACAATTATATGCGAATACACCTTAAAAAGGTTTCTGAATAAATTTACATTTCTTTGCCATTATTACAATTCATAAATATACATAATCTGGTACATCAAAAGTTGAAAGCCTAGCCTATTGGTAGTTCCTACCTCAGCTACAGCGACATCAACGCCTATAGGAAACTGCGGAACGTTTCCTATCCGCTCACGAATCGGGAGCTTGGTCCTGTTCATCTTTTCTATCTGTTGTTGTGTGATGAAAAAAGAAAGCAAGGGTGAGCAGCAAGCCCACCAAAATAATATGTATAATGATTAACAATATATGAGCCTTCTCATAGTACTAATGAGAGTCTTGGTCAAAAGAAATGAACCAAATTTGATATCTTAACGCGATGAAGTCGCAAAATATTCCGTATATATACATATATACTTTTCACAATCTTTGAAATCCTCTGACATCAATAATATACACAGAGTTCCAGTTTATAACTGTATAAAAATATCATTGCAAGGTGATCTCATATATCTAACCTTGTCTCAACGTTTTTCTGAAAATCTTTGTTATGCATAAGATAATCATTTACTAGATATAAGTTTAAAAGATGAAGTTACAAGATACTCCAATATACTTATATCTTTTCCAAATACTACTTGAACTACCACCGTTCAAGTTATAATGAGCTTTCAACAGTTCATCACATAGATGAGACTACAAGACAAGATTTGAATAGATTAAATCTTTGAATATCATTATAAATAATGAAGTTACGAGATACTTCATTAAGTCCCGATATATATATACACCTATATATATACATATGTTTCCTGAAAACCTCTGTCATGTAAAGTATGAACAGAATTGCAATATCCAATAAATTTGGCAAGGAAAGAATTTTGGCATAAACCTGATATCTTGCTGATCAGGAAAAGATACCAATAAGTAACCTTTTCTACTAGTAGATGGACGAATTCCCCACTGGTCATCACCCTGGTCGCAATAGGACCTTATGCTGGACTGCCACTCAGCCACTTACGCATTTGATGGACTCCCACTGAGCCACTTACAATATCATGAACGCCCACTGAGCCCATGTTGCTTATGCCGACTCGATAGATGGACTTACTTCCCGAACGTTGGGTAAGTAATCAATTCATTTACCAAAACAACAACCTCATTGCGAATATAAAGTACACCACAGAGCCGGATCCCTCAGGTTTTGAGCGAGTATTTAAATCCCCTTTAAAAGGAAGATCTTAAATATAAAAATGAGTTTTGGGATCCGCTCTAACTTTTAAAAATCATTTTGAAGACTCGAAAACACTTTAAAGAGTGTTTGGAGTAATGCTGATTTAATGAAGTAAATCAGTCCCAATATATTTAGAAAATATCTGAATATTATTATTTAAATAATATTCCCATAAAGAATAATCTTTATACAAATAATTGAAGTAGAAGTTGTAAGACTTATACTTGAAATGAGTATTAAATAACCAAAGATATACTTATACGAAAGTACTATCTTTATTTGAATAATCGAAAATAAGTTTGATTATCGAAACATTATTCTTTAATAAAATAAAGAATATTATTAAATAATAAGCGGAGTCATAATACCTCGAATGAATATTATAAATAATATTCATTAAATAAAATAACGGAGTCATACCTCCTCAAATAAATATTCAATTAATAATCATTAATAATATAACTGAGTCATAAGCCCTCGAATGAATATTCGAAATAATATTCAATAATAAAATAAAGGAGTCATAAGTCCTCGGATGAATATTCGAAGTAATATTCAATAATAAAATAAAGTTAAAGTTATCGAATAAACCTTATTCGATTAATAGTTTTGAAAACTATAACCATATATATATATAAAAAAATATATATATTATACTCGGGAACATCGACTCCCGGTTTAGAAATATGTTCACCTTTTGATCCCCTATACTAAGGGTAAACTCAATACCGCTTATCTCTAGCATAGGTATTATGCAACTGTAAGCATTTTAACCAACAGATATATAATTCAAGAATATGAAACAGGCATGCATATATACCATATCACATGCTACAATATATCGCAAGAATTTGCTAATAACAAATATGCATTTATCGCAAGATCATGCATATACACATATACATCACAACAACAGTATAACGGGTAGAAAACTTGCCTGAGCGACTGGGGGTTACGAAAGGCTCGGGACGAGTCTGGTAACCTATAAACAACAAGTAAGTTTGAATTAAACCAAAGTCACTTGTAAATCTATACTCTAACCAACTCAGACTCTAACGCTCGTTTTGCGCTTACTGATTCTCTTAAGTCACTCGAGTACCCTCGGCTCTACCATTTTTAATAATTTAACCATTATGAGTTTTAAGGCGATTCCTTCGCGAGTGTCTTACCAACTGCCTATTACACCTTACATAAATGTTTCATACTTCAATTAGTCCTTTAAGGTCTTTAACCTATGTTTCAAAGTAAGGCGAGGGGTAAGGGTTCGTTCGCGAAACGTCGTTACTTAAAACGGCCGTTTCTCCTAAACCGTTCATCGGAATCAAACGAACCACATATCAAAACGAAGCTCGTAACATGAACTATCTAAAAATGGCAATGGTCAAAACCTAGCAGTGAGTTCAAGGGTTCTGATGTTAAGAACAAAAAAAACAGTCTACGGTAAATCGGGCATTACGACGGCTATGTGTACGCGATTTCCCAAATTTATACCATTCCAAATCCACCACAATTCAACCCCAATTCACAACCCAATCAAAAATCCATCCAAACTACATCATAACAGCCCCAACACTCAACATTAACAATTTATACTTATTCCCTACATGAACTAAAAGCTTTACTTAGGTTCTTTAACTAATTATCAAGATTTACAACTCCAAAAATACCACCAAACCAACTAATCTCTACAAACTCAACCAAACTTTAAACAAACAAGCATCATGCTTCACATATACTATATCAAACATATTCATTCCTAATTACTCAAAACTAAAGCTAGGGTTTGTAGTTTATACCTTCCTTGGAGAGTGGAGAATCAAGAGAATGGCTTGGAATCACCCTTAAAGTACTTATCCAAGCTTAATCTAAACAAAACTTCAAGAACACAAATTTTAGTTCTTGAAAAACACTATTCACCATCTTCTTCCATGATTTATAGAAAAAGATTGGCTTGGAATTAGAAGCTTAAACTTATAGGAAGTATGCAACTATCCATGGGGAAGCTTAGATAAATACCTTGCTAAATAGTAAGTGGTGGAGCTTGGATCTTCATTTTGTTAAGAAAGAAGCCGAGAGCTTCATGAAAAAATGAAATATCTTTGTGTTTTGTGAGTTGTTTGCTTGGTTACTAGCTTTTGATTTTGGTAAATTACCTTTTTAACCATGAAATTTGTGTGGTTATTAATCAACCACACCTCCTTCCCTTATGTCATGCTTAGGTCATCCTCATGATGTCATCCTCCCCTCCTTGTCCTCTTCTCATTGGTTGGGTGACATCATCCTCTCTAATCCCTTTGATTAACTTCCTAATTGTTTGCCTAATGACCGCTGATCTGTTATACGGTTCGCTTAACTTTCATTTTCGTTTATCGTTTAAGGGATCATACCCGGGATCTTATTACTTAGGTTCCCTTAACCTTTCTCAATATATTGTATTCCTTTTATGATCCTCTCTTATAATCCTTTAATTTAAATCCTTTTTATCCTGTTACCTTATACTCAATTCTTTCCGTATCTAGTGGATTTCCGGGAAAAATCAAAGTGTTCGGAATTGGATTCTGACGATCTTTACATACACTTATATGTCATATAGAGTGCCAATAAAATCTCAGAATATCCATAAAAGAACCCCTACCCATTGTGGCATGAAAAGTTTTCTCATTCACCAAAAACACTATTCATAAGGGTTTCAAAAAATTTCCAAAAATTGGGGTTATTACACAGACGGCGCCCAATGTTATGGATTAAAACTAATATATATAATTGTTGTATCTAATAATAAGGAACGTGAGCTTCAAGGCTCGATTTTGACTGCTCTTGTATTTCGTGACTCAATCTGCCTTAACAAGATGCCTACGTACCTTGCTGATTGCCAAGGATCAAGTCAAAAAATGTAGTTCTTATCTGTGGGGTGAGGCCCCTTATATAGATGTTGAGAGTCCTTGAATTGGACTTGGTATAGGAGACTTGGTGGTCAAGTCTCTGAATTAGGATAGACTTAGGAGTCCTAGGGAGTAAAAGCTGATTCCTTATCCCATGAGGTTCCTTGGAGGCCAATCTACAAGGATTTATATCCTCACTAGGACTTATCTTAATAGCTGTTTTTCTCCCTTATTTATTAATTATGAAATTAATAAATAATCAAGGTTTTTGGGCCTTCTTTGTTCCATCAGGCCTGATCTGGTCCATCAGGCCTGATCGACATGTTAACCTTTCTGGTCTTGAATGTCATACATCTTCTTATTGGGCCTTGCAGCCCAAACTATTATGTAATCAGTATTTATTTATCCCTATCATTAATGTTTTGGGGTTTAAATCGAGGAGAAAAATTGGAATTTTATAA
Source organism: Apium graveolens (assembly GCF_009905375.1). Lineage (NCBI taxonomy): Eukaryota > Viridiplantae > Streptophyta > Magnoliopsida > Apiales > Apiaceae > Apium > Apium graveolens. Next base: position 271,393,811 of record NC_133655.1, on the reverse strand, counting down.
TTACTTAGGTTAAGTTATGAATTTAAACCTCGTTTATATCTTTATTTATGTTATGTAAATTTCATGATCTTTTAGAGTTTTTTATTTTAAAAATTAATTTTTTTGTAGAAATAGAGTTAGTACAGTTAGTGTGTTGAAGTGAATTTGTATGTAATAATGTTTGTCTTGCAAATGATTGTATAGAAAGGTAATGTTGGATTGTGTAATTGAGTTTTTATTTTTGAAATTTCTGTTATATGATAATTGGGTATTGATATGAATTATTAGTTTTATTCGGTGGTTGTTTTACGATGGATGAGTATTGCTTCTTTGATTCGTTAAAATGAGTCAAAATTTTGAAAGTTACGTATGAGACATTTGCTTAAATGACATAACGGCGTCAAGAAGATCATGCCTCAGAAGAATTTTGAAGAAGCTTGGAGTTGAATAAATCTATTTGGAAAAAAATGTTCTAAGTCAAGATCTCTACAAGTCACAGATTTAATGTTATGGAGAAGTCATTCGAGAACTCCAGAATGACTTATCGAGAAGTCATTCAAACTCCAGAGAGTACCGAGGGATAAGAAATATCTACTCGACGGATGAGCTACATATCCACTCGATGGATTAATAACATCTACTTGACGGATGAGCAATATCTACTCGACGGATAAGCTATACATCTACTCGACGGATAAGCAATATCCACCGGGAGTAGAGAAGTCAGGAAAGCTACTCGAGAACTCAAAAAAATATCGACAAGTCATTCCTTCACTAGAGAACTCAGAGTTGTCGACAAGTCTATATCCATTCGAGAACTCGGAGATATCTACAATTCAAGTGAAGTTATAAAGACCAGAGATCTCGATGAGCTGAAGACCTCTACAAGCCAAACTCATTATGGATTACTAGAGATCTCGATAAGTCTTTATACTTATCGGGATATCAAGTGTTCAAATGAATCAAACTGGAGATCTCGAAGTACAGTCTCAAAGTACAGAATTGCAGATCAGTTTAATATCCAAGATAAACAATCAACAAACAATCCAACAGCTGGATTGACAAGTCTATAAAAAATAGCTTGAAGAATGTGCAAGATCAATGGCAAAGATTAACTGACAGAGGAAGATTAAAGTAAACACGGGATGCTAAAGATATGTTAAGCCAGAAATGGAAGATTTGATTTTCTATAAATAGAAATGACAAGTCACAAGTTAGAAAAGCTAATCGCATGTTTATTATCCACTGTGTAAACCAGCAGTTAACTGAGCCATAAAGTTAACACTGGTCCTCTAGTTAGAAGTAACAATTTAGATCAAAAATTCTTGTAACACTCTCGAGAAGAAGCTGAGCTCTTTAACTTCAAAGAGCTTAGAAATTTTGTAGCAAAGCATCTTAATTTTTAATACAAAAGTTAAGTGAGTTTTGAAGATCTGTGTTTTCTATTTTATGCAAGTTTAATTTCCGCATGAACACCTTTCTATACAAGATTTAATTTACTTTGTTCAACCATTATCTTTAAAGAAAAGCCTAAAATCAGAAAAACATAGAAAAACATATTCAACCCCCCCCCCCCTCTATGTGTGATTCATTACCTAACAAATGGTATCAGAGCAAAATCTGAAAGCAAACAGATTCAAGATCTTGGAAGAATGAATACACAGAAAATCAGTAGCATCAAAATTCCTACCTTTGACAAAGCTAACTACACTCTTTGGAAAAAGAAAATGATACTGTATATCAGGATGGCAAATCCATTCTACATTCAGATCCTCAAGAATGGACCCTTCATTCCTATGGTAAGAATTGAGGAATCTACAGATGGAGACATTGTCATACCAGCTCATTATGCTCCAAAAGATCTTGCTGAGTATACAGATCCTGAAAAGGAGAAAGTTTCCCTGGATAGCAGCTTGCAAATGATATTGATTGAGTCACTTAACAATGTGATGTACAACAATATTATTAACTGTGATACTGCCAAGCAGATATGGGAAAAGATTGAGATATTGTGTGAAGGAACTGAGGAGGTTAGATCAAATCAAAGAAGGATACTGATTTCACAATATGAGGGTTTCATGGCTAAGCCTAAGGAAAGAATTACTGATGTGTTTGAAAGATTCAACAAGCTGATAAATGACTTGCAGCTTCATGATAAATACTATGAAGATGAAGAAGTGAATCTAAAGTTCTTGCTTACTGTTCCTGATCATTTGGAACAGAAAATCTCAGCAATCAGGGAAGGAAGAGACTTGAGCAGAATAACTCTGGAAGTTCTGTATGGGATTCTTAGAATATATGAACTAGATATGATTCAAAGGCAATCACTGAAGTCTGGTCAAGGACATGTGGTAGATGGCTCAAGTGCTTTAATTGTTAATGAAAGCCACTCATTCAATAATGAACTAAGATACCAAACTTTAAATTCCTTATCAAGTGAGCAGAGAACAAATGATTCACAGGAGCAAGTCATCTTAGAGTTGGAAAAGGATGAGCTTTACACTCTTGAAGAACTGGATGAGCTAGATCAGTCCATGGCTTATCTAGCTAGAAAATTCTCTAACATTAGAGTTAAGAAGTCAAGGTACTTCAGGAATAAAGGATAATCCTTCAACAAAGACAACAGCTGGAAAGAGAAGGGGAAGTATAATTCTGACAGAAGAGTGGTTACAAAACTGGATCTGTTGACAGATCTAATATAAGGTGCTTCAATTGTGATGAACTAGGCCACTTTGCTACAGAATGCACGAAACCCAAAAAGGCAAAGAAAGACAAAGTTTATCTTGAACTAGAAGTAAAGTATGAAGCTCTTCTGAAAAAGCAACAGAGCAAAGCTTACATTGCAGAGGGAAAGAGTTGGGATGATTCATATAATGATGAAGATGAGGAAGTTGGAAACTATGCTCTAATGGCCTTGGAGCAAGATGAATCATCCTCATCAAAAGGAAAAAAACCAATTATTACCACTATTGATTCAAATGTAAATCAATACAAGGAAGCTGTTGAAAAGATAAGCACAGAAATGTTTCACATTCACACAAGCATGGTTGCTGCTAATGAAGAAGTTAGCAGATTAACAAAGATAAATAAGAAGCTTGAGAGTGAGAAGCAAGAAACTGAATTGTGATGGTTGAGCTTGAAGCTTTAAAACAAGAAAATGCCTATCTCAAGAACATGCTCAAGTGTGCAAATGAAATTGAAGCAGTGTTAAGGGAGAAACTAGAAAAGAATGAAGTAAAGATGAAATCTTTCAGAAATGCATCTGAACTGGTTGAACAGTATCATGAGAAGAATATGCCATGTGCAAACATTGTTATTGGCCTCGACTATGAAGACATGAGTGAAAAAAGATGACTGTAGGTGACAAGGGAAAGCCAAGAAGATTGAGAATGCTCCAACCTTTTTGAAAGAGGTTAATGCACCTACATTCAAAGCATGTGTAGTCAACTTCAGTGAAGAAGAATTGATAATCAAGCAAGAAATTGTTGATGTAGATAAAGAAAAGAAAACTGAAGAATCAGTTCAAACTTCAAAAACTGAAGAGAATCTCATGAAAAAACACAGTCCAAAGACTCATGTTCAAGAAACCAAAGATGTAGATGTAAGAAAGAAAAAGAGAAATATAAATGGAAACATAGGGATAAACAAAAGCAATAATTATGCCTATATTACAAATGCTCCTAGAAAGAAGTGTGAAAAATGTGGCTCTTCAAATCATCTAACTCACCTTTGCAAAAAGGTTGTTAGCAAGCCAACTGAAGGAGCTTGCAAATACAATGAAGCTAATGCTAATGATCCCTATTCATTCTATGACAAGTTTGACTGCATTCCTTGCCATATGAAGGTAATGAAGAGTTGCCATAAACTGAGAGTAGATCTTAAAGAATCAAGAAATGACTCTACATTAGAAGGAAGACATGCACAACAATCACTGAATTTTGTTTCTTCTAAAATTATTCATTCTACTTCTCTACTGAAAAAGTTATCAAGAAGAAACTACCCAACACTGTTTGGGTTTCCAAACACACTTAAGACTCATTATGTGCAGGGCAAGTGAAGAAAGTCATCTGGATCATAGACAGTGGATGTTCCAGGCATATGACTGGTGATAAAGCCATGCTATCACAATTTAAGGAGAAAGTTGGCCCATTTGTGACCTTTGGAGACAATAGCAAAGGATTCAAAATGGGATATGGCAAGAATGTTTTGAAAATGTTGTCTTTGATTAATGTAGCACTGGTGGCTGATCTTGAAGTGAGTCTTTTCAGAATTATCATATTGTAGACAATGGTCTCAACTCTTATTCTACAAGGAGAATGCACTGTTATCAGCAAGAAAACTGGTGAAGTTGCTCTTAAGGGAGCAAGGAAAGGAAGCTTTTTTATTGAAAATTTTGACTCAACAAATAAGAATGGTATTTGTTGCTTCTACACCAAGGTATCAGGAGAAAGAAACAAGATTGCTCAAGTTGAAGTTTGTAAAGTTTATCAGACTAAGGAAATGAAGAAACTACCCAACAAGAGAATCATGAGAAATGGAAGCTCATCTCATACACCTGAATTTGATTGCATAGGCTCAGGGGGAGAAAGAGGATCTTCAAATATTGGAAGAAAGCTCAACTTGGAATCATGACATTCCAAGAGAATCATTTATGGAGCTGTTGCTTTCACAGATACAAATTATGTCTTTCTAAGACCTGTATCTTGTTTTAGCATTAAAACTTCTTGCACCAACAGAAAAACAACTAGCTGACATTTTTACTAAACCTTTGGATGAAGAAATTTTTACTAGACTTGTAAGTGAAATTGGTTTACTCAACTCTTCATCCTAAGCCAAGAACTCAGCTATTGTTGTGCAGTAGATTAATCTCCAGTAAATCAAAATTAATTTGATTAAGTTGGAAATTAACTGAAATATGAATTATAAATATTTCAGAAATCTCTGTATATTTGTCTTTCAAATTCATTTAACTTGCAATTTTTCAAATTCCGAGTAAACTACTTAGGTGTTAATTTACATCCTTAATATGTAATATTAATTCAAGGCAGAATTACAATAACCAAAAGTATCTAGCAAACTGAGTTCTCGATAAGTATAAATTGACTTCTCGACAAGTCATTTTAGGACTTCTCGAGTGACTTCTCGATAGGTTTAAAATGACTTATCGACAAGTCCTTACAGAGTTCTCTAATAATGTTCATTCATAGAGTTCTCTACAAGTACAATTCTTGACTTATCAATAACTCAGAACTGAAATAATTTAAAGTAATAAATTATTTTGGTAAATTACTTTTGGAAAATTTATTCTAATTTTATTTTGAATTTATTCAAGTAAAAGATAGAATTAATTCAGTCCACTTTTTAGACAAACTGGGTATTTATTTGACATTTCAATAAGTCAAGGTTGAGTTCTCTATAAGAGTAATTTAAAATGACTTCTCGACATGTACCTCACTTCTTTAAATGACTTCTCGATAGACAACTCCAAATGTCTATTTTTGAGTTCTCGACAAGTCATCTTATTTTACTATAAATACCCAGACTTCTTGATACATACATACTTACAACTTTCGAGATTCAAAGTGACCTAGCTTTCAATCTATAACCGTTTTCTCTCTCGTTATTCACTCTTTCTAAGATATCTTTCCTACACATTCATTCTCATCAATCACCTATGGCTCAAAATGTTGCTAGGGCATCTATCCTGGAGAAAGAAACTAATTATCTTGCTTTCACTGATGCAAACCAAGCTCCTAATAGTTTCAAGGGGTTTGTAAAACTGCTGTCTGAATCCTATCTTGCAGGTGCCTTGACTGCAAATCCGGTACTGTATCTAGATGTGATGCATGATTTCTGGACTACAGCTGTAGTGAGGACTGATGTTAACAACAATTCTCTCTCTCTGGTGGTGACATGCACAATTGGAGACCAACAAATAGAATTCAATGATCAAGATGTGAATAGAGCTTTGGGGTTGCCAACTGAGAATCTGGTGGAGGTGCCAACTCCTGATGAGCTAACCGAGTTTATGGACTTCATCAATTATGGTGGGAGAATCAACCTGTCAAGCTTAAACAGAACCAATCTAAGGAAGGAGTGGTCATTCATCTTTGACTCTGTAGTAAGGGCCTTTACTTATAGAAAAACTGGATATGACAATATCTCAAGTGTTGTGCAAAAGCTGGTGTATTCAATTGCCCACAACAGACACTTGAATGTTGGTCTACTGATCTTGGAAGAACTTGCAACCAGGCTGATTATGCCCCTAACAGCTAGAGGTAAGGAAATATTCTTTCCTAGATTTATTATGTCCACTTTAAATAATAAAGTAGCTGACATACATCTGTTGAATGGTATAGATAGTACTAAGATAGGCAATTGTAAGCAAGTGTCCAAGATAATATTTGGCTCAGTTACTACAAAGAATAAGGTCAGTGTAAGTCTGAAAATCACTCCATTTATGTTGTAAAGATTTAGTACTTATCCTTATCCTATGCCTGACATGAGATCAAATGCACAATCTAGTACAGCTATGATTCCTGAACTTGTGGAAGTAAAAACACAGGATCACCAACAGGGATCTTCCCAAGCTGCAACCATTCTTTCACAACCTTTAGAAGCTAGGAAACCAACTACCTCATCTTCTCAAAAAGGTGAGGTCAGTAAAAAGAAGAGAAAGGGGATAAACCTAGCTGTGCTAAATGAGAGTGGTGAGGAGAAAGCTGAAAGAGTACCACCTCTGGTTAAAAGATCCAAAAGAAGTAAACAAACTGAGCTGACCACTCTATCTTCCTCTACATCCTCCCAACAGGATGCAGTTGTAAATACAAATAGGAGTGAGTCTGCACAGCCTGCACAAGAAGCAATTCAAGTGTATGGTAGGAGAAACAAGGAAGGCACTCACTGTGAGAGCACATCTCTTGAAGCTCCCTCATCTATTCAGGGGGAGCTGCCAACACTCACAACTGAGCAACAATTTCTTCTATCTAATATTTATTCTATTTTAATTCCACTTGACTCTACTTCTCAAGTGCACCAAAAATCAAGGGACTTAGCTCAAGAAGCTTTGCTCACCACCCAGACACCTCATTCAGATGGTGAGAGGCTACATGTTGGGGTAGACCTTGATGACACCATCACAAACATGGGGGGTTCATCAGTCTTCACTGAAGACCCCATGGATATCTCTAATTCACCTTCATGTGCAAAATAGTCCTCACAGACTGAAAGGTTTGAGGGTAGTACTCCTGAGGGGGAGCTATCTAAATCCTCTTCAATTCAATTGGAGGTTCCTTATGAAGGAACAACTCCCCTCATAACTTTAGCAAAAATTGCATCTGCAGTTGAAGCTAGGAGTACAATTGCCGATGATCCTGTCATAGGGGAGGCAATCTTAGCACATTCAAGTTCCAGTGTGTTGCAAGATATACAAGGGTTTGAGACTTGTGCACATGACAGTAACCCAGTCAAATCCCCTCCAATTCAATTGGAGATTCCAATTACAAGTGGAGGACAATACACTATCATAACCACAGAGAAATCTGTGAGTCAAACTGTAATTTCAGTCACAGGAGTTTCTGATGAACCATCAAGCTCTCAACCTCAACAACCTCATATACTCTCTCAGTGGCTACAAAAATCTGCCACTCAACCAACTCCTGTAGATGATCTACTAGTAGAGCAGATCTCTGGACTGGCAAATATTTCACAGCATCTTTTAACTTCAAACATTAGCAACCAAGATTAGCACGCCATTATGCTTGCTTATAATGAAGAAGTTGAGGAGCAAAAGGAGAAAATTGTCAATGATGTGGAGCCAGATGGGAACGTGGATGCATGGCTGTCTGAGGTGTAACGTCCTCCAAACCCGGGTCAGAAGCTTGGGGCCCATAAAACACACACACCATATTTAAATCTGTTATGAATATAATAGTATGTATTAAATGACCCTACTTACCATAATCCACGGATCGATGCAGTTTAAAGTATGTCCACAAGCCACAATCTTATTTATTACACAAACGTACCAAAACCTAGTGTATTTATCTTACAATTGAAGTTTAAACTTTATTATAAACTATTAACACAACCAAGCCAAACATCTTCTGCTAGTCTATTCCAATTTAACCTAGATACCGAGCTCGCACACTTATCTGGGGATCCTCGCTACCACCAGTTTCCTTTTTCACTGAAAAAGAATATAAACAGTTTTGCAAGAGTGAACTAACTAGCTCAGCAAGTCACAAACACAGTAACTGAGATTAACAATGATCAATTGAAATGATATAAGGAATCAAGTTTACTGATAAACAATGATTAGAATTGAATATTCATTTTTATTTTAAAAACCAAGGTTAGGCTGCTGATCAGTCACGCACTAACCCCGAGCAAGGCTTCCAGATTTGCTCTATATACTGGATCCAAGGCACGTATTGGCCCATTATGACCACGAATCTAGTCCATATTTAAAAACAATCCAATTCTAGAATCACAATGTGATAAGCAATGTAACTCAATAGTTGACTCATAAATAAAATTTACTTTAAAACATAGGATGATCTGTAATTCCATGAAATAACCAGGAAATCATAAAGGTTGGGTTTCAATCAAGGAAAGAAACGGAAAGTAGAAGACCCAAGGGTTCAAAAGTTACAAGAATTAGTCTTCTGTTACGCAAGATATAAGGGATGGCATGATAAGCATTTTCGTATCAGGAATCAGTATGTGGTAGGTATGTATTTGTGGAGTAGTATCGTATAGGTGTGGTTTGTATATGTGACTTTAACAATCAGCGGTTTATGAAAGAACAGGCTTATGGCTCGAGATCAATAAGAATCAGGATTTGGGTTATGTACTTCAAAGTACTTGCAATATAGATTAATAACCTTCTAGAGTAATTACAACATAATGAAGAGCGGTCCAAAATACTTGCAATATAATCATGAGGAGAAGAAACATTTGCCTTATCAATTCGCTTTCACTTTACTAGCACTTATCAAGTAATTCCCAGTCACTAACTATCTGCTTTTCTTTTCTATGCCTCGCTTCCTCTGTTAAACATCACATGTACTTATCAATACTCATTCTCATTTCGTTCTATTTGTTACAAGATTCTAACTACCCTTCGTTTCACCCAAATCCGACATATGGATTGAAAGTTATGAATAAAACAGTCAAATAATGCACACACAGTCATATTACGAATCCATCAGATCACATATAACACGTAACACGTAAGATATTCAATTAAAATAATTATTCAAGGAAGATTCGGGGTTTAAAATGATTTTCCAAGTATTTAATATGAATTTTTGAACATTTTTCGGAATTAAAACGGGACTCCGAATCATTTTATAATTAAATAATTGGGTTCGAACACCCGAATCTGACTTTAAAATAATTTTATAATAATTATCGAGCTTTGAAAATAATTTAAAATAATATTTTAACGCTCAAAACTATTTTTCAGAATTTTAAAATCAATTTTAAATAATTAAATCTAATTATTAAATCAATTAAAATTAATTAATTAATTAATTAATTAATTAATAATAAATTAATTAATTAATTAAAATAATTAAAACTAATTAATAATATAAATTTGATTTATTTTTTAAATAAATAAATAATTAAAACAATATTCTGAATTTAAAATAATTAAATAGAAGTTTTTCTGAATTTTAAAATAATAAAATATCATTTTTATAATAAAAGCAAATAGAAATCCATTTTTTATAAAATTTTAAAATAGGAGGGACTAAACTGTAAGTTTGGGAAAACCTCAGGGACTGTTTGGTAATTTGTTCATCCCGTTGCCGGTTATCGGCTGGACGCCATTAACGGTGATCCAAGCTTTTCCGGCGACGTTCAAACGTGCCCAGATTCATACAGGATTAACAGGAAATGCTGCTTACAACCCAAGGGACCCTTCTGCAGAATCCGTTTTCACAAACAGTCGATTATGTGACCGGAATTATCGATCGAAGTTTCGCCGCCAGCGAACCTCGATTTTCCGATTCCGGTCCTCCCTTAATCGTTTGGTGATTTCAGATATACCATTCGATTGGTTTTTAGACGATCTACAAGCCTGTGCAATCAATTTTGTCTAATAACCCCTAACATAAAATACCTAATTTTCAATTTAACATATTCATAGTTATGAACCCTAATTTGTAATTCAAAAATTAAAACCTCAGTTTCTCCATGATGCAGAGCTCAAAATTCAACATATAATATACGAAAATGATCAGGATAAAATTATCTACAAGATTATGCAATCAAATCACTCAAACAACATCAAAATCAAAAATCATCTTTTAATCATAATTAAATTCAAAAATAATTAAATATCATAATACCTTTAACTTCTGCAGTGAAGATGGATTTAGAAAGTATATTTCAAGAGTTTCGATTCGGTATATAGCACGCTTGATTTCGATTTCAATAACGCCTTCGTTTTTCGGTTTGATTTTCAAGAACGTATCGTTTTTAGGGTTTTCTCTGTATTTCTTATGGTTTACTGATTAATTATGATTATTACGAATAAAATAAAATAATAAAAGGGCTATATATATTTATGGGATATTGGTTCCTGTTGAATCGTTTTGGATCGTTAAATTAGTTACTTAGCCGCTAAGTAACCGTAAAAATGAACTGATTTAATACCCGTATTGGATAATTATCCGAACCGGGCTTTTCATAAAACACTTTATACGAAAAGAATGTAATATTATCACGTCTTTCAAGAATGCGGGATTTGTTGATATATCGAAACAATTATCGTATCAAAAATTATATGTCGGGACGCGTACGGGTCAAACCGTAATCCAGATCGAAAAAGTCAAAATACGAAAAATGTCCAGAATTACCAGATTAGGTTAAGAAGGAGTTTTCGGAAGAGTTTCGGGTTATAAAAACGGTTGAGGTTGGACGATTCTCGGCTCTATAAAATAATTTCGTAATTATTCAGAAATTAACTAATAAATTCATAAATTAGTATAAAATTATATAACACTCCAAAAAATACCAGAAAAATTCCTTAATTATCTATATTTTATTCTGGACGCAAGAAAATTAACACACTCATATTATATCACATATATTCATCTAAATATTAGTATCAATCAACATATAATTCACCAAAATTCACATAATAATCACATAATAATCCTTTATTGATAAAAATAATTACACGCGATATCCCGGATATTACATCCCCCCTTAAAAGGGATTCTGTCCCCAGAATCTCCTAAGTAAACAAGTGAGGGTATTTTTCTCGCATATCACTTTCTAGTTCCTATGTTGACTCTTTAACCTTTGGGTTTCTCCACAATACTCTTACTAATTTACAACTTTATTTTTTAATATCTTTTCTCTCTTTTCTAGAATCTCTATCGGATTCTCTACATAAGATAAATCTTTCTGAAGTTCTATCGTCTCATACTCGATTACATGCTTAGAGTCTGGATTATATTTCTTAAGCATTGATACGTGAAAAATATTATGAATGTTTTCCATGTGTGGGGGTAACGCCAATTCGTAAGCTACTTTGCGGACACGTTTTAGAATTTCAAAAGGTCCAACGTATCTAGGACTGAGTCTTTCTTTCTTCACGAATCTAGCCAATCCTTTCCACAGTGACACTTTTAGTAACACCAGATTTCCGTCTTCAAATTCCAAATCCTTTCTGGATTGATCTGCATACTTTCTTTGACGATCTTGTGCTGCAATTAGCCTTTTCTGGATGACTTCCACAACCTCTTTTGTCTGCTGTACCAATTCTGGTCCAAGTATTTTACGCTCTCCGACTTCATTCCAATATGCTGGTGATCGACACTTGCGTCCATAAAGAGCTTCATAGGGAGGCATTCTGATACTTTCATGATAACTGTTATTATAAGCAAATTCCACTAAGGGTAAATGCTCATCCCAATTTCCTTTGAAGTCAATAGCATAAACACGTAACATATCTTCAATAGTTTGGATTGTCCTCTCACTTTGGTCGCCGTTTGTGGATGATAAGCCGTACTCATATTTAACCTGGTTCCCAAGCACTCCTGAAAACTTCTCCAAACTCTCAAATTAAATCGTGGATCTCGATCAGACACAATAGACACATGGATTCCGTGACGAACTACTATTTCCTTCAGATACATGTGGACCAACTTATCCAGTGAAAATCTTTCATTGATAGGCAATAAATGAGCTGCTCTGGTTAGTCTGTCCACTATGACCCAAATAGCATCATGGTTCGCTTTCGTCCTTGGTAATCCAACTATAAAATCCATAGCAATGTGCTCCCACTTCCATTCTGGAATCTCCAATGATTGTAATAATCTGCTTGGTCTCTGTGCTCTTCCTTAACTTTCTGACACGTATAACATTTGCTTACCTATTCCGCAATTTCTCTCTTCATGTCCGGCCACCAATAATTTTCTTTTAAATCTATGTACATTTTGGTACTTCCCTGATGAACGGAATACCTTGAATTGTGAGCTTCATGTAGGATTTCATTCTTCAGTTCTGCCACTAGTGGTATCCAAATTCTGCATGAAAATCTAAGAATTCCCTGAGCGTCCTTCTAAGTGCATAACTCTTCTCCAATCAAACGATTGATATCCTGATCCTTTATTTCCTCTTGGCATTTTCTTATTTTCTCTAGTAATTCTGGCTGAAATGTCATGCTATACATCTTTACTTCACTAGGTTTGCAAATTTTGACCTCCAATTCCAATTTGCTGAAATTCCCTGTATAATCCTTTAGGTATCGTTAGCATGTTTAGTCTTTCCTTTCTGCTTAATGCATCTGCCACCACATTCGCTTTTCCTGGATGATAATTAATCGTGCAATCATAGTCCTTGATCAACTCCAACCATCTTCTTTGTCTCATGTTGAGCTCCTTTTGCGTGAATATGTACTTTAAACTTTTGTGATCAGTATAGATCTCGCACTTTTCTCCATATAAGTAATGTCTCCAAATCTTCAAGGCGAATACTATTGCCGCTAGTTCCAATTCATGAGTAGGGTACTTCTGCTCATGAGGTTTTAGTTGTCTCGACGCATATGTAATAACTTTATCATGCTGCATCAAAACACAACCTAATCCCTTATGAAAAGCTTCACTATAGATAAAAAAATTCCCTTGATCATCTGGAAGTGACAAAACAGGTATCATGATCAATCTCTTCTTTAATTCTTGGAAACTTTCTTCACATTTCTCGTTCCATATAAACTTCTCACTTTTCCTGGTAAGCTTTGTCAAAGGCGTCGCAATCTTCAAGAAGTCTTGAACAAATCGTCGATAATATCCCGTTAATCCTAAGAAACTTCTCACTTCCGTTGGTGTTTTAGGCCTTTCCCAATTCATAATAGCTTTAATCTTTTCTGGGTCCACTTTGATTCCTTCATAACTCACTACGTGCCCTAAGAATTGAACTTCTTATAACCCAAATTCACACTTTGAAAACTTTGCATACAACTTCGTCTTCCTTAAAATCTCCAAAACTGTCCTTAGATGTTTTGCGTGATCTTCCATTGACTTGGAGTAGATCAAAATATCATCGATAAACACAATTACAAACTTGTCCAAATATTCCTTGAAAATTCTATTCATCAAGTCCATAAATGTTGCTGGGGCATTGGTCAAACCAAAAGACATCACTAGGAATTCGTAATGACCGTACCTTATTCTGAAAGTTGTCTTTGGTATATCCTCATGTTTGATCTTTAATTGATGATATCCAGATCTCAAATCAATCTTAGAAAAAAACTGGGCTCCTTTCAGTTGGTCAAACAAATCGTCAATTCGAGGCAGTGGATACTTGTTCTTGATCGTAAGCTTATTGAATTCCCGATAGTCGATGCATAGTCTCATGCTTCTGTCTTTCTTCTTAACAAATAACACTGGTGCACCTCATTAGAATACGTTGGGTCGAATCACTCCTTTTTCTAATAATTCTTACAATTTCTTTGCTAGCTCCTTCATTTCAACTGGCACCATTCTGTATGGGGCCTTAGATACTGGTTCTGTTCTAGGTGCTAAGTCGATTGCAAATTCAATTTCTCTATCTGGAGGAAGTCCTGGTAGTTCTTCTGGAAATACGTCTGGAAATTTATTTACCACAGGAATATCTTCCAGTTTTATTGGCTCCTGACTTTTGTCTATCACGTAGGCACTGAAATGCTCGCATCCTTGTTGTAATAGTTTCTTAGTTTGAATCATCGTCAAGAACTTCTTCACTTGTCTCTAGCCTCTAAACGTCACCGCTTTCTCGTCTGGTGTCTTCAGTATTACTTTCTTATTACGACAGTCTATCTAAGCATCGTGCTTAGATAGCCAATCCATTCCTAAAATAATGTCAAACTCTCCTAACTTAAATGGTATCAAGTCAGCATCAAACTTATGGCTAGTAATCTCAATCTCACAGTTCTTAAACACTTGGTTAACAGATACACACTCCTGATTTGCTAATTTTATCGTCATAATCTCACTTAACAATTCAACCAGATAATTTAACTTATCAACAACACCTTGAGAAATAAATGATCGAGTTACTTTCGAATCTACTAGCATTTTAGCACATAAGGAGTTCACAGTAAGCATACCTGCCACAACATCAGTATCCACGATAGCATCCTTCACAGACATATCATAAACTCTAGCTCTGGGAGGTTCATTCAGTGTTGGAGTAGCTCCCATGATACGCAATGTGTTGTTGACTGGAACTGCTGCTTTGCAATCCCTTGCTATGTGTCATGCCTTTCCGTACTTGAAATAGGTATACCCAATTGCTGGAACTTTTCCTTCCTGATTCCTGGTAGGCTGATCCTTGTTGGCTGACTCTCTGGCTGGCTGATTACGGCACTCCCTAGAATAGTGTCCCCTCTGGTTGCATCTGTAGTAGACCACATTCAATTTGTTACAAACTCCACCATGTTTCTTTCCACAGACTTGACAATCTGGTATAGCTGGCCTCTGCTGGGTTGGCTGGTTCCCAGTGGCTGCACGATTACCTTGTCCTCCATTGCCTGGATTTTGCCTATTAAAATTTCTTCCGAGTAGGAACTTGCTTTTCCTCTGATTGAAATTTGGAAACTTCCCTGCATGAGATTGTCCTTCACCTCCTTTAAACTTCCTCTTCTTACCTTCCTTCTCTTTCTGGGACATTTCACTTTTTGTCTCCAAATCATAGCTTTCTGCACAACTCTCGCATACGTGTCCAGTTCAAATATGGCCACATTCCCTCAGATCCATGGCCTGAGTCCTTGCTGAAACCTTTTAGCCTTCTTCCTATCAGTGACCACATAGGATGGCACAAATCTAGATAACTCCTCAAACTTGCTTTCATAATCTGCCACTGACATATTCCCTTGCTTGAGCTCCATAAATTTCAATTCCATTTGATCCTAGACAAACTGAGGAAAATACTTCTCGAGAAATAATTCCTTAAATCTATCCAATGCAACATCATTAGTACCTTCCAACACTTTAACAGTTTCCCACCAGTAGGTGGCTTCACTCTTCAGATAGTAACTTGCAAATTCTGACTTTTGCTCCTCTTTCACCTTAACTAAAGCAAATACCTTCTCAATCTCCTTCAACCAGACCCTTGCCTCAATCGGATCTACAGAACCTTTAAACTCTGGTGGGTTCACCGTCTGGAAGGTCTTAAAGGTTACCTGAGGGTTAGTCTGCCTCTGATGTTGTTGAGTCAGGTGGACTGTATGTTGGGCCAAGATCTGAAGAATCTGGGCTACAGTTGGGTCTATGGGACCTGGATTCACATTCTGGTTATTGTTGTCTTGGGTATTGTTGTTGTTTTTGGTTTCTTCATTTTGGTTGGTAGCACGGGTGTTTCTTCTAGGAGGCATTATCTGTAAAGAATCAAACAACTTATTTAGCCTTTAAACCAAATCCTTTTTATGAAAAGATTTTGTACAACTAAAACATCTCTTTTTGAAAACATTTTTAATCTCTAAACTAAGTAAATTGCATGCTTGTTTACATAATGTAAATAGGTAAGGGAAAAAGGGTACATGTTATCACAAGAGTTTATAATTGGTGCAGTAAAATAAAACAGGTATAGTAAAGTATTCACAATGCTGAAAAAGGAAAGACATTTGTCTATATCAAAGTTTGGTGGTACAAGCACGAAATGTTTTATTGAAGGCAAAGGTACAACAGGCCTATCCATTAGCCAGCAAGTCTGGTTTACTTATATCCCCACCAAAAGTCGGGTTTTACCTATCCCACATTATTATACACATATCAGTTGTCCAATCATCTCCGTTGTCTAGTTTTAAGTACTCTACGGGTCACCTGAATCGCATTCCGAAGTTCCTTCACATTTCTGTCGACATCTATAGTCTTGATAATGTGTTGAAATCCCCGGATCTGTGCCAACTGGGCTTCTCGTTCCAAAAGAATGGCCTCATACTAGAGATTACTAAAGAAATTCGTTATCATGAAATACCAAATGAAATTCAAAATCAAGAAAATCGAATGAGAAGGAATAGTGAAGAAGATGTAGGTATGACTGAGAGCAACCATACAAGTACATAAGATGGCCAATCTTAGTACTGTATAGCTCACAACACATAGTTCGGTGACATCCCACCAGACCCTTTGTCACACAGACAAATAGTTAACACATATGCATTGTTTACCCCAATCGTCCGATAGAATCACCAAGGAAAGAAACAATATTTAGATAAAAAAGTTCATAAATAGGGAAGGAGAGAATCTTATTTATATTGGAATTAAAAAAATCTTAAGACGCACCCATAGCCGAATATCTGGTGGAGTCAGAATCAGCAGGTGAAGGTTCTCGAATAGGTAGTCTCACACTTGGAGGTAGAATGGTTCACCCTGGTACATCCGTCGCAACAGGTATTATGGTTTACACCGAAGGAAGAGCGGGATGTGGATCAGATGACGGTCCTCCGACGAAAGGCTCCAAGTAATCAGTTGATATCGAAATAAAGGAATCTGTCATCGCTGCTATCCGCAAATCACGTTGCTAAATAAGAATCTCGAAACTCAGCACGAATCATACTAAAGCATATTATTTAATCGTATTCAACTTCTTGACATTATATTTCTTTATTACCTAATACTAATCTTAACCCTCTACCCATTCCCGACAATCTAGGCTTGTGGCAGTGACTTTAAACCATAGCTCTGATGCCAAACTGTAACGCCCTCCAAACTCAGGTCAGAAGTTTGGGGCCCACAACACATACACCATATTTAAACCTATTATGAATATAATAGTATGTATGTCCACAAGCCACAACCTTATTTATTACACAAACATGCCAAAACCCAGTGTATTTATCTTACAATTGAAGTTTAAACTTTATTACAAACTTTTAACACAACCAAGCCAAACATCCTCTGCTAGTCTATTCCAATTCAACCTGGATATCTTGCTTGCACACTTGTCTGGGGATCCTCGCTACCACCAGTTTCCTTTTTCACTGAAAAATAATATAAACAGTTTTGCAAGAGTGAGCTAACTAGCTCAGCAAATCACAAAGATAGTAACTGAGATTAAAAATGATCAATTGAAATGATATAAGGAATCAAGTTTACTGATAAACAATGATTAGAATTGGATATTCATTTCTATTTTAAAAACCAAGGTTAGGCTGCTGATCAGTCACGCATTAACCCCGAGCAAGGCTTCCAGCTTTGCTTTATATACTGGATACAAGGCACGCATTGGCCTATTATGACCACGAATCTGGTCCGACCAAGAATCTGGTCCATATTTAAAAACAATCTAATTCTAGAATCATAATGTGATAAGTAATGTAACTCAATAGTTGACTCATAAACAAAATTTACTTTGAAACATAGGATGATCTGTAATTCCATGAAATAACCAGAAAATCATAAAGGTTGGGTTTCAACCAAGGAAAGAAACGGAAAGCAGAAGACCCAAGGGTTCAAGAGTTACAAGAATTGGTCTTCTGTTACACAAGATATAAGGGCTGGTATGATAAGAATTGGTTTGGGTTATGTACTTCAAAGTACTTGCAATATAGATTAATAACCGTCTAGAGTAATTGCAACATAATAAAGAGCGTTCCAAAATACTTGCAATATAATCAAGAGGAAAAGAAACATTTGCCTTATCAATTCGCTTTCACTTTACTAGCACTTATCAAGTAATTCCCACTCACTAACTATATGCTTTCCTTTTCTACACCTCACTTCCTCTGTTAAATATCACATGTACTTATCAATACTCATTCTCATTTTGTTCTATTCGTTACAAGCTTCTAACTACCCTTCGTTTCACCCAAATCTGACGTACGGATTGAAAGTTATGAATAAAATAATCAAACAATGCACACACAGTCATACTACACATCAATCAGATCACATATAACACCTAGCACGTAAGATATTCAATTAAAATAATTATTCAAGGAAGATTTGAGGGTTAAAAGTATTTTCCAGGTATTTAATATGAATTTTTGAACATTTTTTGGAATTAAAGCGGGACTCCGAATCATTTTATAAATAAATAATAGGGTTCGAATACCCGAATCTGACTTTAAAATAGTTTTATAATAATTATCGAGCTTTGAAAATAGTTTAAAATAATATTTTTAAGCTCGAAACTATTTTTCAGAATTTTTAAATAAATTTTAAATAATTAAATCTAATTATTAAATCAATTAAAATTAATTAAATTAATTAATCAATTAATCATAAATTAATCGATTAATTAAAATAATTAAAAACCAAATAAAATTAATTAATAAAATAAGTTCGATTTATTTTTTTAATAAATAAATAAATAAAACAATTTTCTGAATTTAAAATAATTAAATAAATGTGTTTATGATTTTTAAAATAATAAAAATATCATTTTTATAATAAAAGTAAACAGAAATCCATTTTTATAAAATTTTCAAACAGGAGGGACTAAACTGTAAGTTTGGGAAAACCTCAGGGACTGTTTGGTAATTTGCTCATCTCGTCGCCGGTTACCGGCTAGACGCCATTAACGGCGATCCAAGCTTTTCCAGCGACGTTCAAACGTGCCCAGAATCTTACAGGATTAACAGGAAATGCTGCTTACAACCCCAGGAACCCTTCTGCCGAATCCGTTTTCACAAACAGTCGATTATGTGACCGGAATAATCGATCGAAGTTTCGCCGCCGGCGAACCTCGATTTTCCGATTCCGGTCTTCCCTTAATCGTTTGGTGATTTCAAATATACCATTCGATTGATTTTTAGACGATCTACAAGCCTGTGCAATCAATTTTGTCTAATAACACCTAACATAAAAACACCTAATTTTCAATTGAACATATTCATAGTTATGAACCCTAATTCATAATTTGAAAATTAAAACCTCAGTTTCTCCGTGATGCAGAGCTCATAATTCAACATATAGTATACCAAAATGATCAGGATAAAATTATCTACAAGATTATGCAATCAAATCACTCAAACAACATCAAAATTAAAAATTCATCTTTTAATCGTAATTAAATTCGAAATTAAACAATTAAATATCAAAATACCTTTAACTTCTGCAGTGAAATTGATGATGGATTTAGAAAGTATATTTCAAGAGCTTCGATTCGGTATATAGCACACTTGATTTCGATTTCAATAACGCCTTCGTTTTTCGGTTTGATTTTCAAGAACGTATCGTTTTTAGGGTTTTCTCTGTATTTCTTATGGTTTACTGATTAATTATGATTATTACGAATAAAATGAAATAATAAAAGGGCTATATATATTTATGGGATATTGGTTCGTGTTGGATCGTTTTGGATCGTTAAATTAGTTACTTAGTCGCTTAGTAACCGCAAAAACGATTCGATTTAATACATGTATTGGATAATTATCCCAACCAGGCTTTTTATAAAACACTTTATATGAAAATAATGTAATATTATCCCGTCTTTCAAGAATGCGGGATTTGTTGATATATTGAAACAATTATCGTATCAAAAATTGTACGCCAGGATGCATACGGGTCAAACCGTAATCCGGATCGAAAAAGTCAAAATACGGAAAATGTCCAGAATTACCAGATTAGGTTAGGAAAGAGTTTTTGGAAGAGTTTCGGGTTGTAAAAACGTAAAAACGGTTGAGGTTGGACGATTCCCGACTTTATAAAATAATTTGGTAATTATTCAGAAAATAATTAATAAGTTCATAAATTAGTATAAAATTATATAACACTTCAAAAATTACCAGAAAAATTCCTTAATTATCTATATTTTATTCTAGACACAATAAAATTAACACACTCGCATTATATCACATATATTCGTCTAAATATTAGTATCAATCAACAGATAATTCACCAAAATTCATATAATAATCACATAATAATCATTTATTGATAAAAATAATTACACGCGATATTCCGGATATTACATGAGGACTTTGCCTTGGAGATGAATCAAGTTTTGGCCAGATTTAGAGAAGAGTATGTCACTATCCTGGGCAGCAATGCAAAAGACTTAAGTCCAGAAGCTGTCTATGATGCCATTACAGATGTATACAAAGCTCAGCTCAAAGCATTTCATCTGTTTGGTAAGGCTCTTAAAATCAAGCTCACTGGTCATGAAGATAGAATCAGAAAACTGGTGAATGAGAAAATAGACATGATCATACCATCTCAAGAGCAGATCTCTTCAAAATTCAAGCATTTTTCTGAGCAAATGGTTAGGATGGATCTTACCTCTATTGAGAAGGAAGTCGAAAATCTCAAACTATCCTTCACAAATCTCCATACAGTGATCCAGCAACAAATTACTCACTCAAATGAGACCAAGGTTCAGCTAGATCAACTTCACCAGAGCAGATATAAACCTTCAGCATTGCTAATGGAAGGGTTCAAAGAGGCTGTAGAAGAACACTTTGGCACATCTAGCAGCTATTATCAGCCTGGATCCACCTCAACAATTCTGCAAATTCAGTCTCTACAGGATCAAGTCACAGCATTGCAAGACTCCAACTCGTCTCTCACTGCACAAGTTCAGGCTTTGACATCTCTTTTCAAGAGCCAACAAACAGACATCCAAACTCTGGTGGACTCCTATAAGCATCTTCAAATGCAAAATTCCATAGTTTTAGGAGCCATCATGGGTAAACTTAACATACCACTACCTTATTTGCCTGAACAAGTAAGACCTGAAATCCCTACTCCCCTTCTCATGCATGTCAACAAGACTAAGGGGGAGATAGAGGCTAGGTTGGCACAGTGAAGGTCATCTCAATAAGTCCAAAGTGTTGAAGAGAGTTTAAATCGAAAAATTGATATTGAAATGGGGAGATTTTTAAAGCAGCTGAGGGTCCCAGTCAAAGCAGAGAATTTTATGAACTGCTAAAGGCACTCAGAGTTTCTCTCAATAACAATTTCTTCACCTACAAGAAAGTATTGGACAGGACAATAAACTCAATAAGAGTGATCTTGGTAACTAAAGACAATTTCAAGGAAATAAGGATAGTGGTCAACATCAATGACTCAGGGGTAGACAGATGTATGCAGGTGTCCCGTAACTATCTTATCACTAGGAGGGCATCTGAATTAGATATTTTGATAAGCAAAGTCAAAATTGTGATTCATGACGAGACTCTCTTGCTAACAGAATTGAAGAATTCACAAGTAGCTGCTTTCCCAGAAGCTTATCTACAGCCTAGCAAGGGAGTGGCATACATTTGTTCTACTACCAAACATTTCAAACATTTTCGAGTTCCTAAACAATGTGTCATGGCAAACAAAAGGCTCATCATGACTCTTGAAGCTGAGCTGAAAGTAAAAAGGAACAAGAATGTTGAAGATGAGGAGATGATAAAAATGTTGAGAAGATATTTGGATAATGCCGAAGCAAACTTACCCAAAACAAAAATCAACAAAGATGATTTGGATGATGATGAGCAGAAGAAAGATGATCAAAATTCTTCTGGCTTAAATTCAAGTCAATCTACTAAGCCATCTGGAAGCAGGGGTGGAGAGAAGAAGGAGGATGACAAGAAAGATGAAGACACGAGGAGAAAAAGGCAAAGGAAGAGCAGAAAACCTCATGATGACTCAAAAACTCAAACAACCCTAAATATCCAAACGCAACCACCTCAAACCTCAGCTCAACTCACAACATCAACTGTCTCTAACATCAAATCTTCCCAAACACCTAAGCCAAAATTTCTTTACAGACAAACTGCCAACTCCTTCCTAAAAATTCCAATCACCTCAAGCCTCACTAACTTCAAGAAAATAACAACCCTACCTTTAGCCAAACCTTCACTAAAATTCAATCTCAAATATGTGGGAAGAAAGCCTAAGAAAGTCAAGCTTGTAAAGGAAGTGGAGAAGTCACTGAAAGGGCCATCTATAATTGCTTTAAAGAATCTGACTTTCTACCTCTAAATTGGTGCATCACAGATGAAGATCATTTCCAAAATTCAGCTGAGGAAATTGCTGGGTTGTATCACAGAGAGAAGTTAGATTCTATTTTAAGGATGGTACATTCACTCTTCTAAACAAAGACTTAATGGATTCTTTGACTCCTACATAAATTAAGAGAGTGCTAAGTTTGTTAAAAGGGAAGGACACTGTTACAAGAACTTGGAGATCATCTTTGACTGAATGGTTGATTGAAAGGGAGGAAACAAAGAAAAGAGATAAGGCTGAAGCTGAAGAAAGGAGAAGGAAACATGATGAAGAAATAGATATGTTTATAAAAAGATCAGAAGAGTTGAAAGCAAAAGAATTGAGCAGAATTTCTAAAGATGGTAGATTTCTAAACATTAAAGTTGGTGAATTCTCAAGATTCAGGTTAGAGTATCTAAATCAAGGGTACCCTAAGGCAGCAAGGCAAAAACTTGTGGAAGCTCTAAGTGGAACACTCATCATAGAAGAACTTTAAATTCTTGATCACTTGAAGGATAAACTTAGAGAGGAAGCAGATGTAAAAACTGTCTTTACCTGATTCCTGTAATCCTGGAACTTGGTGAATCTTATGTTGTACAAGTTGTAATTTTATCAAGCTTTATATTTTAATCTTATCTTCCATCAGTTTTAAACTTGGGGTTAGTCTTGTTAACATGCATGAATTTGTGTAAAGCAATCTTCTCACAAATTGGGGGAGATTGTTGTAAAAGACATGTTTGTACTTTAACAAGACTAAGACAACTTGTCAACCCTAAGTAAGTTGTATTGTTATCTAAATTTGTATTATGTACTTGTAACACTTAAAGTCTGTAAAAATGCAAAGGAGTAGACTGGAGTCTTTTTCCTAAAACAGTATCAAGCCTAAGGATTCTATCTGGAAGAAGATCAAGAAGATCATGCCTCAAAAGAATTTTGAATAAGCTTGGAGTTGAATAAATCTGTTTGGAGAAAAATATTCTAAGTCAAGATCTGTACAAGTCACATATTTAATGTTATAGAGAAGTCATTCGAGAACTCCAGAATGACTTATCGAGAAGTCATTCAAACTCCAGAGAGTACCGACGGATAAGCAATATCTACTCGACGGATGAGATATATATCCACTCGATGGATGAATAACATTTACTCGACAAGTGAGCAATATCTACTCGACGGATAAGCTATACATCTACTCGACGGATAAGCAATATCCACCGGGAGTAGAGAAGTCAGGAATGCTACTCGAGAACTCAAAATATATCGACAAGCCATTCCTTCACTAGAGAACTCAGAGTTATCGACAAGTCTATATCCATTCGAGAACTCGGAGATATCTACAAGCCAAGTGAAGTTATTGTAGGATTTTATCTATCACAGAAGTATGGTAAAACAATTTTCTTGATATAAAATCCAAATAAAAGCATACAAATCGTGATTCAAACATATGGGATCGATTTCTAACCTTTAAAAGCGATCCAAGAACAACGAACGGAGATCCCTAGCAGCTGCTCTTCAAGTGTGAAGCACTCCACCGGTATCCACCAAAAAATCGATATAATGAAGGAGGAGGAGGAGGAGGTGGAGAGAAATAGGGTTTTTGTAAATTTTTAGGTTGAGGCAAAAATAGGGTTTATAATAGTATATTTATAGGCAAAATTTTCAGCTGAAAATTTTCCCATAAAATATTATTATTATTAACCCTTTATTATTCTCACTAATAATTAAAACACCTTTTAATTATTAATCCTTTTTCTGAACACTTTAGAAATAATTCTCTCACTTGATTTAATTTCCAAAAATTAAATTCTTAATTAATAATATTAAGAACTTTTTCTTAATTAATTTATAATCAATTAAATCTCATTTAATCAATTATTAAATTTTCCAATTAATTATTTATTTCATAAATAAATAATTATTAGCCATTATTAATTAATTCCTCCACCATTAAATCATTCTCTTTTATGGTGTGACCCTGTAGGTTCAATATTAAGCCGGTAGTAGAAATAAATAATAATAAAACTATTTTATCATTATTTATATAAATTCTCTAATTCATTAAATATGATTAATTAATTAATTAATCATATTTATTCTACATCGTGAGGGATACTTCTCAGCATATCGTGACTATCCGGATAATACGAGTTCACTGCTTAGAATACCAAGAACCTATTCAGTGAGTACTTACCGTACAATCAATTCCTTCTACCCTGCAATGTCACGATTAAACACAAGGTATGGAACTTGTGTCAAGCCTATCTTATTTAATCACTTGCTTTCCCATTCACTATGCTTAGTTCTATTTAATGTAAATTAGAAACTCCTTTCTAATTTCATTCACTCTGGCCAGAGATTCCTGAACTAGCATAATTGGATCAGCATTGAACATTCTCTTCCTTCATTGGAAGGGGTAGATCCTTTATTGATCATACACTATCTTCATGTACAAATTCCTATACCCAGTAGAGCCCTTATAATTATCCCTGGAGACTAAAAACTAAACCAAAGCATAGTTCAGTGTACACAAGATGACTATGATGACCTCTAGTCAAAGGATACTTGTACAACTATCACTATGTGAACAACTGCTGACACGTGAGTGAACTCCATCAGTTGTTCAGCTGTGTGAGTCATGTTCAGTGAACTTATTCTATAATAAGCACCTACATACTAGCTATAGTGTCACCACACAAATGTCTATGAGATCAGACATCCTTCATAATGAAGCAAGCATAGTATGTACCGATCTTTGCGGATTATTAATTACCAGTTAGTAATCCTACAACCAGGAACTATTTAAGTTTAGAGTTATCATCTTTTAGGTCTCATTATTATTATCTCATCACAATCCATAAAAAGCTTTACTCTAAACTGTGGTATATCTTATTTAAACACTTAAAATAGATAGAGCCCGTAATAAAAACAAAACAAGTCTTTTATTAATATCAATGAAATCAAAACAGATTACATAAAAGTTATTCCTAAATCCTCATACATGATTGGACTTAGGACATATCTCTTTCAATCTCCCACTTGTACTAAAGTCAATCACTCTGGTATCTAATACCCATCTTATCTTTATGATGATCAAAGTGACTTTGAGAAAGTGGCTTTGTTAAAGGGTCTGCTATGTTGTTATATGTGTCAACTCTCTCAACGTTGACATCTCCTCTTTCAACAATCTCCCTAATGAGATGAAAGCGCCGCAGGACATGTTTGGAATTTTTATGAGACCTGGGTTCCTTGGCTTGTGCTATTGCTGCGTTGTTATCACAATACAACACAATAAGCTCTTCAAGGCTAGGACCAACTCCCAACTCAGAAATAAATTTCCTCATCCAAACGGCTTCGTTTGCAGCCTCACTTGCAACTATATATTCTGCTTCCGTTGTGGAGTCAGCCGTTGTAGACTGTTTGGAACTTTTCAAACTAATCGCACCACCATTCAGAGTAAACACGTACCCTGACATGGATTTGCTATCACTTTCTGATTGAAAACTAGAGTCAGTATAACCCTCTATTTTTAACTCAGATTCACCACCAAAAATAAGAAAAATGTCCTCAGTCCTTCGCAAGTACTTAAGGATGTTTTTCACTGCTTTCTAGTGGTCTTCATCTGGATTGGACTGATATTTGCTCGTCACACTAATTGAATAATGCCATTTCTCTGAGTCAACACTACTCATAGCCTCATTATAGGTCACAGGGTCATCATCATCAATGATTGACAACTCATTGCCATTCTCAATGACAAGGCCATAATACCTCTCAGGTTGGTGAGACACTCTCCCTGTCCTACGAATGAGCTGTTCCACAGAAGGTTGTTCAGTCTGAACATGTGTTTCCATTTGATCCGTAGTAATTTATGCTTCTTGAACTTCATCAAGTTCAATTTTGCTCCCACTGTTTCCTTCAAGGATAAACTGCTTTTCCAAGAAGGTAGCATGTCTGGAGACAAACACCCGATGATCGGTGTAAAAGTAGTACCCCAAAGTCTCTTTAGGATATCACACAAAATTACATTTTACGGATCGAGATTCCAGCTTATCTGGGTCAACTTTCTAGACATAAGCTAGACATCCCCAAATCTTAACATGTTTAAGACTCGGTTTCCTTTCTTTCCATATCTCATATGAAGTTTGAGGAACAGATTTGGAAGGCACCTTATTCAGTAAATATGCTTAGGTTTCCAATGCATAACCCCATAGAAATACTGGAAGATTCGCATAGCTCATCATGGACCGAACCATGTCTAACAAAGTTCAATTTCTCCTTTCAGATACCCCATTCAACTGTGGAGTATATGGAGGAGTCCACTGGGAGACTATACCATTTTCTTTGAGATAATCTAGAAACTCTCCATTCAAGTATTCACCACCTCGATCTGATCGAAGAGTTATAATACTATGTTTGGTTTATTTCTCCACTTCATGTTTATATTCTTTGAACTTTTCAAAGGCTTCAGACTTGTGTTTCATCAAATACACATATCTGAATCTAGATCTATCATCTATGAAAGTAATGAAGTATGAAAATCCACCCATGGTTTGCGTAGATATTGGTCCACATACATCTGTGTATACCAATCCTAGCAAATCTGCAGCCCTCTCTCCATGTCCACTAAATGGAAATTTGGTCATTTTACCCAATAGACAAGACTTGCATGTAGGATATGATTCAAAATCAAAGTGGTCAAGTAACCCTTCCTTATGCAATCTCCGCAGTCTATTTTCACTAATATGACCTAGCCTACAGTGCCATAAATAGGTCAGATTTTCATCATCTCATTTTCTTTTGTTAGTGTGTTCAATCTGAAGTAAATCATGCTTTACGTCACATACATACAGACCATTATTTAAAATACCACGTCCATAAAGAACATTATCTCTAAGAATAGAACATTCATTATTCTTAATAATAAATGAAAAACCATCTAAATCTAATATAGGAATAGAAATAATATTCCTCAAAATAGAGGGAACGTAATAACAATTATTCAGAATAATAGTCTTGCCCGTAGGCATATGTAAACTAAATGATCCTACAGATATGGCCGCAACCCTTTAGTCCTTGCAACGAATTGCAAATATGAGAACCACAGGCGGTATCTAATACCCAAGTAGAAATTTGACCTAGTGACATATTAATTTCGATCATGAACATGCCTGAATCAGAAGCGGTAGTCTCACTACCCTTCTTCTTCTTCAATTCTGCAAGGTAAACCTTGCAGTTCCTCTTCCAGTGCCCTAACTTGTTACAGTGAAAGCAAACAGCTAAATTAGGACCAGTCAACTTGTGAGCATCTAGTATGCTCCGGAGTGATAATGCAGAAGACATGACGAATATAGTAAATCTGTAAATGATAAACACATAACAACACTTAGCAAATATTCAATTTTATTTCAAAACACTATATGAATCGGGTCTTTATTCATAAGTGTCTCCCACTAGTTTATTTAATTTATTCAACCCCTAAGTGAAAATTAAGCATTCATAATGCTAGTGGGAATAGGGATCCTACATTCCATCACACAACCTCGGCTGTAGCACGAAACGTCATGTGATGTTCAATAGGCAGACAACTTTTGTCAATTACATCTTATGTTATTCCCTAATATAACTTTAGCCTCTTGAATAATTGAGTCACGGCTGTGGCACGATAAACTCAATATTCTAAGTCAAGTCTAACCCAACATTTCGTACAATTGAATCAGTCTCCAACGGCCCACGGCTGTAGCACGTAATGACATTTAGATTCTAATTCAATGTACACATCTCTATGCAATAGACAAGTATTTCTTATTTCAAAATCAAAGCCCTCGGCTGTAGCACGAAACGACAATAATTTAAAAATAAGAACCACTTTCTATCACGTTGGAAGGCTATGACCGACACAAGCCCGTTGTGTCATTGGCCAATTAGTACTTGATATTATTTAATTTTAGAGGGATTATATTATGTTACAATCATAATCATATTATAAAGAGATTCTTCCTTTTAAATTAAATATTTCAAATCAATAATCGATAATCAGATGATTCCCAGATCGGGTGGTGTAATATCCGGGATATATCGTGTAATTATTTTTGCTATTATATAATTATTATGTGTGTTCAGTATCTATTCTGTGAGCTAATTGTTAAGTATTATCTGTACTTGAATATTCAAAAATAATATTAATTGAGTATTTTAATTTTTATATGTCCAAAATAAAATATATATAATTGTCATATCTTCCTAATTATTTTTATGTTGGTTTATGGATTTATAAGAATCATATGAAATTTCTAAAATCTTTTTCCGGGTAATTAAAATCTATTTTATAAAAACGGGAACCAACCGATGTCACCCGTTATTACGTTTTTGGAACCCGAAACTCTTTCGAGAACTCCTTCCTAACCTAATTGTAATATTCCGAGCATATTGCATGTTTCGATTTTTTCGATCCGGCGTACGGTATGTCCTGCGCGGGTCCCGGCGCAACATTTTCGATACAATATTCATTTCGGTAAATCAATAAAACCCGTATTTTCGATAAACGGGAGCTTTTTATTAAACTATCCCAATTATCACTTCGTAATACGTGTAACCAGGCGCTGAGACCAAGACCGCAGTACAAATTGTACTAATTTGGATAATTATCCCGAAAACCGATACTGTTTGGATCAGTTTTTACAAATAAACGTACCGTTTTATATCCGGAATGATCCAACGGGATACTAATTTTCCGTAATTATAAATAGCCTTTTACCGTATTTTATTTCGTATCAAAATCATTTGCAGACAGATAATTATATAATTTTCAGAGAAAAGCCCTAATTACATAAACTGTTCTAAGAATCAAACAGCAAAACAAAGGCGTTACCGATCTCTGTTTTCAAAGCTTGAGTAACCAAAACGAAGGATTTGAAGTGTTCTATCAGATTCTGAGCTTTGTTTCACTGCAGAAATTAAGGTTATTTTTCTAAAAATTTATTTATTTTCGAATTTATTTTATTAAAAATATGAATTTTTGTTCGGATAATTGTTTGTATGATTTGATGATTGCATGTTGTAGAGCTTGTTTTCCTGATGATTTTCATATGTCATACGTCTGATTTGGAGTTCAATAACATGCTCAAAAGTGGGTTTAATTTTCGAATTTCAAAATTAGGGTTTATAACCCGTATGAATGTTCTTAATTGAAATTTGGGAGTTTCTTATTCTGTGATAGATTGATGTTGTGTTATAGTGAGTTGTATTCTCTGTGAAATTTGCAATCTAGTCGTATAAGTTTCATGAACCAACGAGGTCTGTAGAGAAGGGAGTTGTGTTTTGAAGTTTTCCGATGTTCGCCGGAAACTGGAAAACTTCACGGCCAAATTCCGGCCAACTCAGGGATTGTTATGATGAATTGATTACATGGTTGTGTTCCTGGTGTTGTGTAGATGTGATCTGGAGGTGTTGGTGGGGTGAGGACGCCGGGAACGTGTTCTCCGGCGAACCCGACTGCTTTCCGGCGAAGGACTGGAAAATTACAGTTTAGTACCCCAACTTTTGAAAACGATGCAGTTAGTGTAATACCCCAACTTTTTTATACAACAACTATACTTCGATATCAAACTTTATTCATACTTAAAACAAGTCTCACATAGGCAAACAAGATTCCGAAATCCAACTCAGAAATAGTATCATATAGCTGAAATAAAGATAAATACAAAGAGACGCAGCTCTAAGATACGACACTATCACTAAAATATTATAACATTAAGCTCAATCCAAATGCATTTCCTTGTCCATCCCAGAAGTTTAGCACCTGAAAATTTGTAAGTCATGAGCCAAACAGCCCAGCAAGAAAACAATTCGACACTAGTGGACCAAGGAGTTCATAATTTTTATAAAGCCAAAATTATTGCTCAAAATCCAAAGTTTACATATAACATAAATAAATTCCACAGCTCGCTAAGGTCACAAATACCTGGTGACACAGTATCATAGGTTCACAACTATTAATAATGCGCCCCTTACTAAGGTATCATAAACTGTGCAAAGCACGCCCTAGTAAGGTATCAAAATCTAGTTCCGGAACTATACGCAATTACTAAATGTTTCATAGGTCAGAACTCACTGGGAATTCTTATGTCTAAAACAATTACTTGATCCATAGTTGTTAAAACAAAAGCAGTGCAAAAATATTTAACAGATTTGAAAATAAAAATAAAAGTGTGAATAGTTAACTTACCTTGACACTGACAACCACTTTAACAATTTATCACTTCACGCAGAGAAATCCAACCTATGTAGTTATTATTAAAAACAAACATAATTAATTATCATCATACACTCTAATACACAAACCAGGCAAAAGATAATATATATATATATATAATTATATATACATAAAAAAGAACTCTAAAACAAAAACCAGGCAAAAGATAATATATATAAAATTATATATACACAAAATAAGGACTCTAAAACAAAAACCAGGCAATAAAAATAACATATACAGAGAGCTACAATACAAAATCAGCCAACATTATAAAATAACATGTGTTGCAATACAAAACCAGGCAACAAGATAATATAAAAAAAAACTAAATATAATGAAATATTATACTAACAAAAATTTACTAAATGAGTTTTTAAAAATTATACAAGTCAATTAATACTATTACTACCAATTTCTAAAAACACACATAAGTAAAAAAAATTAAATAAATAAACATGTATGTACATATACTAATAAAATATAATCAAAAATTTCTAGAATAAATAAATGATTGATCAATTTATAAAAATAAAACTAACAAAAACAGAGACTTATAAAATAGAATAAAATCATCACATATGTCATTAACATAATAATAAAAACACTAATAATAATATCTCATAAAATAAATAAACAGTTACATATTAACAATCTTTTATAAAAATAATACACATAATTAACTATTTTTCACATTTATCATGTTAACAACATAATTTAACAAAATCATATAAAAGGAGTTAACCAGAAATATCACATGTACATAATATTACTTTTCACAAATCATTCTCTTTAAAATTAAAAACGACTTTTAAACATAGCATTAAGTATTTAAAAAAATATCAATGTATAATAAAATATATAAATCAACAAGCACATATATTAAGTATTAAAAATAACTTGACCATTACATAAATGAATACAGTACAACAATGAGTAACCTAAAACACACACGTTGAAAAGAAAATCGAGAGAAAAGAAAAGTACCTGAGAAAGAAGAGAGTTGTGCAAGAAACAAATGAACTAAATTACATATATTTATTTACAAATCTAACCAACTGTACTCCTAAGTTAACGCGTACTTATCAGTATCACCCTCCACTATTTTCAAAACTAACTCATATCTGTATTTTTAAAGTTTAACTCATATCTTATCTATTAGTAACAGATTTTGACCAAGTAAAGAAAACAACTAAATATTTCAAATTATGTACACCTTTCTTTTTTTTTTTAAATAAAGCACATTAACATTTTTACTACTTGTATATATTAAATCACTAGACTCACATAAACATATATATTTAATAAAAAAACTGGTTTTTACATTCTACCCTCCTAAAAAAAAATTTTGTCCCCAAATTTTAACTAAACATAAATCAAAGTATAACACATAATCATTGAAAGAAATTGATCGTGTACCTCAATCTTGCTTAGGTGTATGCTGATACACCCGTCCGTAATTTGGTCCAATAAGAGATGCCAAAGTGGCCTTATTTGTATTGTCTTTGTTACGATTTGGATCACGCTTTGGACATTCAGAAATCTTATGTCCCTTCTCTCCACAACTAAAGCAAGCTCCTGTGTTCTAACGACAGTCTTTATCCAAGTGATTTTTTCCGCACCTTGAACATGTCACCTTGTTCCCTGAAGCGTTTCGAGAAAAATTTCCACCATTTCCTCGATTATTGAACTTTCTCGGGGGATCATTCTCGTTAAATCCACCTGTAGGCTCACATCTCTTCTTAGCCTCAGAGTATTTCTTTCCTTCGTCTCCCACTAGCCCCCTCTCGACTACTAAAGCCTTGTTCAACACCATCTTGTAGCTGTTTAGCTCAAAAGCAGCCACATGCCTCTTAATCTCAATACGTAATCCTTCCTCAAATCTACGTGCCCTACTAATCTCGTCTGCCACCAAAGTTGGCACATACTTAGCCAAACGGGCGAATTCAGCCTCATACTCCGAGACAGTTTGCTTTTCTCCTTGTTCCAACCTTATAAAATCGCGCTCCAACTTAGCTCGTACCATGCTGGGAAAATACTTGTCCTTAAATGACTCCTTAAAAGTTTCCCAAGTGTATGCTCTGGAAGCCTCTTCTTCATTATTTTTAACGCGTCTTTTCTCCATTAGCCACCAGTCGTAAGCACTTCCTTGGAGTTGGTAGCTTGCCAAATTAACCTTCTGCTCGTCCGTACTTCCTAGTAACTCAAAAATCTTCTCCATCTCTTGTAGCCACTTATCCACTTCTGAAGGATTTGTAGATCCTTCAAAAATGGGTGGACTTAACTTCTTAAATTCGGATATCAAGCTCTTAGGTCCACCTTGATGGTTCCCCACCAACGTTGCCAATGTTTCAGCCAATTGAGTCATCACGTTGTTAGTATTCTGACGAGGCATGGTTCCTACATAATTCATTTAAAACTCAATCCCGATATTAATAACAATATACAAAATATTTATGATAAAGTAAAATCAATGCTCGAAACTTTATTTATAATCTCTTAAAATAATACAAGCAATCAAAATAAATGCATATATGAAATGAACTACAATCTAATGATAAGCTCAATCTTTCTTAAATAAGCGCTCAATTTGTCGATTCGTGATTTCCATTTGGAGTCGTATGTCCGATATAAAGTTATTAATCTCCCTAACTCCTGTTTTAGTACACCATTTTTCTAAAGTTTTTGGATCATAAGAGTTAGTGAATTGGACAATCTCATCCAATTTCTTTTTATAGGTCTGTTGTGCAATTCTTGACTTATTCCTTTCATCCTTCAATTCCTCCGCTAAAACATCTCTTTCTATCTTCAAATTTCCACTTTCAATAGTCAACTCATCAATCTGCTCCTCCAGCCAAACAATAGTATCACTATCCATATCTGTCAACTCCCCAAGAATTCCTCCTCGTGGTACTACCGGTCCAGTAACTGAGTCACAATCATCATAATCAGGAACTGGTGCCGAATCCCCCACATCCATAGTAGTAGGGACTGTTACTTCCTGCTCTTGTTCATCTTCATCCTCCATGAACTCCTCTTCCGGATCATCCTCATCAAATATCTCATCTTCAAAACCCCAAATATTATCATTATCTGCCATCTACAAGTGCCACAACAAAATATTAATATTTTAAAACTCTCAACTCACATGTCACGCCTAAAAGGCAGTCTACAGGAAGTTAACCTAGGCTCTGATACCAACTGTAATACCCCAACTTTTTTATACAACAACTATACTTCGATATCAAACTTTATTCATACTTAAAACAAGTCTCACATAGGCAAACAAGATTCCGAAATCCAACTCAGAAATAGTATCATATAGCTGAAATAAAGACAAATACAGAGAGACGCAGCTCTAAGATACGACACTATCACTAAAATATTATAACATTAAGCTCAATCCAAATGCATTTCCTTGTCCATCCCAGAAGTTTAGCACCTGAAAATTTGTAAGTCATGAGCCAAACAGCCCAGCAAGAAAACAATTCGACACTAGTGGACCAAGGAGTTCATAATTTTTATAAAGCCAAAATTATTGCTCAAAATCCAAAGTTTACATATAACATAAATAAATTCCACAGCTCGCTAAGGTCACAAATACCTGGTGACACAGTATCATAGGTTCACAACTGTTAATAATGCGCCCCTTACTAAGGTATCATAAACTGTGCAAAGCACGCCCTAGTAAGGTATCAAAATCTAGTTCCGGAACTATACGCAATTACTAAATGTTTCATAGGTCAGAGCTCACTGGGAATTCTTATGTCTAAAACAATTACTTGATCCATAGTTGTTAAAATAAAAGCAGTGCAAAAATATTTAACAGATTTGAAAATAAAAATAAAAGTGTGAATAGTTAACTTACCTTGACACTGACAACCACTTTAACAATTTATCACTTCACGCAGAGAAATCCAACCTATGTAGTTATTATTAAAAACAAACATAATTAATTATCCTCATACACTCTAATACACAAACCAGGCAAAAGATAATATATATATATATATAATTATATATACACAAAAAAGAACTCTAAAACAAAAACCAGGCAAAAGATAATATATATAAAATTATATATACACAAAATAAGGACTCTAAAACAAAAACCAGGCAATAAAAACAACATATACAGAGAGCTGCAATACAAAATCAGCCAACATTATAAAATAACATGTGTTGCAATACAAAACCAGGCAACAAGATAATATAAAAAAAAAACTAAATATAATAAAATATTATACTAACAAAAATTTACTAAATGAGTTTTTAAAAATTATACAAGTCAATTAATACTATTACTACCATTTTCTAAAAACACACATAAGTAAAAAAAAATTAAATAAATAAACATGTATGTACATATACTAATAAAATATAATCAAAAATTTCTAGAATAAATAAATGATTGATCAATTTATAAAAATAAAACTAACAAAAACAGAGACTTATAAAATAGAATAAAATCATCACATATGTCATTAACATAATAATAAAAACACTAATAATAATATCTCATAAAATAAATAAACAGTTACATATTAACAATCTTTTATAAAAATAATACACATAATTAACTATTTTTCACATTTATCATGTTAACAACATAATTTAACAAAATCATATAAAAGGAGTTAACCAGAAATATCACATGTACATAATATTACTTTTCACAAATCATTCTCTTTAAAATTAAAAATTACTTTTAAACATAGCATTAAGTATTTAAAAAAATATCAATGTATAATAAAATATATAAATCAACAAGCACATATATTAAGTATTAAAAATAACTTGACCATTACATAAATGAATACAGTACAACAATGAGTAACCTAAAACACACACGTTGAAAAGAAAATCGAGAGAAAAGAAAAGTACCTAAGAAAGAAGAGAGCTGTGCAAGAAATAAATGAACTAAATTACATCTATTTATTTATAAATCTAACGTACTGTACTTCTAAGTTAACGCGTACTTATCAGTATCACCCTCCACTATTTTCAAAACTAACTCATGTATTTTTAAAGTTTAACTCATACAGGTTTTGACCAAGTAAAGAAAACAACTAAACATTTCAAATTATGTACACCTTTCTTTTCTTTTTTTTTTTAAATAAAGCACATTAACATTTTTACTACTTGTATATATTAAATCACTAGACTCACATAAACATATATATTTAATAAAAAAACTGGTTTTTATAGTAAGGTCCCTGAAGTTTCCAGACTTTGCAAATTTAGGATTCCTGTTTATAAAATATTTAAAAATCATATTTCCTATTTATTTTTATTATAAAAATTCATTTTTAAATTCTGAAAATTCTAAAAATTATTATTTTAATTCTGAAAATTATTTTTAATTCACAAATAAATCTAAATTAATTAGTTAATTAATTTCAGTTAATTTATAATTGATTAATTGGTCAATTAATTCGAAAATTAATTGATTAATTGATTTAATTAATTATTAATTGATTTTAATTAATTATTTAATTAGATTTAATTATTTAAAAATGATTTAAAAATTCTAAAAAATAGTTTCGAGCTTTAAAATATTATTCTAAATTATTTCCAAGGCTCAAGAATTATTCTAAAATTATTTCGGAGCCAGAATGGGCCAACCGAACCCTGTTTATTAACCCGAAATTGATCCAACGACCCGTTTTAATTCCGAAAAATATTTTAAAAATCATTTTAAATACCAGAAAGCCTATTTATGACCCGAGACTTCTTTATAAATAATATATCATTGATTACGTGATGTATTATGTGCTATATGTGACTTGTTAATTGACTATCGGTCTATATATTCGGTGTTTACTTGATTATTGCATAACTTTCAATCCGTTAATCGGATTTGGGTAAAACGAAGGGTAGATAGAAGTATGTGTTGAATAGAATTCCATGAGTAAATTATTGATAGATGCTTATGATATGTGAGCAGAAGAGGCAAGACGTAAGAAAGGGAAACAGATAGTTGAAGAGTAAGACGGTTGTGATTGGAAACGAGTGCAGTGTAGTAAGCTAATATCAGTCAAGTGTTCTGAACTTTCTCGAGATATTGTAGTACTTGATAATCCTATGATATTGCAAGTGCTTTGAAGCACAGAAACCTAAATCCTGATTTCAGTTATTATTCTTGAGCCATGAATCATATTCTTTCTAATCCATTGATTATTGTATACCCAAACAAGAATCACAAATCTACGATACTACTCCACAAATACATACAAACTAAATACCAAACACTGAAATGAACTATTATATACTCAACCCATGGTATCTTATACTTGGAAAGACCAAATCCTTGAAACCTTGAAACGTTGATTCCTTTGTTATCCAATTCTTTCATTACCCAGCATCCAAGCTTTTAAATTACCTTATTCGTCCTTACAAGAATTGAAACCCTTTAATTATCAAAAAAAAAAGAATTGAAACCCTTTCATTGTTAAACATTTATTGTTGTTAATGATTTCGGTTATTGTTTATTATTGCATATTATGTTATTATGTTAGAATTGGATTGTTTTTATAAAATTATGGACCAGATTCGTGGTCAGACCATATAATGGTCAAGTTAGGCCAATGTGAGCCTTGGATCCAGTAGTTAGAGCAATGTTGTGTGCCTTGCTCGGGGTTAGTGCGTGACTGATCAGCAGCCTAACCTTGGTTTTTAAATTAAAAGTATAATATCCAATTCTAAATCATAATCCATTATTTACTTGATATCATAACCATATTCATCTGATGATCATTATTCTCAGTTTTGTCATGGTGACTTGCTGAGCTAGTTAGCTCATTTGTGCGATGTTGTTTATATTCTTTCCAGTTAAAAAGGAACCAATTGGTAAAGAGGATCCCCAGTCCAGCGCGAGAGCTAGGGGTTCAGGTTGAGAAAGCGGAGCTAGTAGGCTTCTTTTGGAATAATTTAAGTTTGTAAAAGTTTATAATAATGTTTAATACTCAGTTTGAGTTTGAAATAGTTGGGATTTAAACGGTTTATAATATATTAGTGTGTTTGGCTTGTGTGCATACTTTAACCTGTTGCGGTCCGTGGTGGTTGGTAAGTAGGGTCACTGCATATATTATTATTATCTTTATTATTGTTATAAGCAGGTTATAATTAAGGTGTGTGTGGACCCAAAACTTCTGACCCGGGTTTGGAGGGCGCCACAGGTTTGGTATCAGAGCTATAGGTTATAAGTCACTGACACAAGCCTAGGTTGACGAGAATGGGTAGAGGGATAGGATTAGAAGTAAGGTATAGGATGATAGAACGTCGAGAGGTTGAGTGTTATGGTATAACCGGTATTAGTATAGTTTGCGTCGTGGTATGAGATTCTTATATTACGATATGATTTCAGATAGCAGAGATGGCCGACTCTTTTATTCCCGTATCAGCTGATCACTCAGAGCCTTCAGTTGGAGCACCAGCATCAGATCCACGTCCTATGATTCCACCAGCATTGGCTATTCTACCTCCACCGGTGTTGCAGCCTGTACCATTGCAGGCTATTCCACCTTCAGGCATGAGGCCACCTGTCAGAGGACCCCCACCAGCTGATTCGGATTCCACTGGGCATTCAGTAGCGAGTACCCCATTCCAGTCTACATTACCCCAGTTCCTTATTACCGGTATGAGGCTCTTCTATTGGAGTGTGATTCCTTGTTGGCTCAGATTAGAGAGTTACAGCATATCATTAGGACTACAGATGTTGATCGTGGTGTGAGGGAGCTTCGAGAGGAGATTCATGTGACACGGAGGGTTCTTGAGGCTAGGCTACATGGAGCTACACTACCTGGCAGAGGCCCTGATGCACTGCTGGGCTGGGCTACTGAGGTGATGGAGGACTTTGAGAGGCTGGCAGGACCAGAGTTTCCTTGGAGTTGAGTTAGAGATTTTGAGTTGGAGATGCTGAGCAGTATTGTTATGGTTATGTAGTATGGACAGTAGTGTGTAGTGTGTATCAGTAGACTTTTGAGTTGTATTTATAGACTAGCGATGCTGACTAGTGAGTAGGTTGTTGTACCCTTTTTGCTTTTACTTTTGAAGCGTCTTTACGCTTGTACTACCTAAAACTTTTGATCTATATATCAGTACCTTTTCCTTTCCAACACTGTCATTTACTTTATCGCACCTGTTTTACTTTACCTTATTTATTGCACCTGTATACCCTGTGATACCATGTACCCTGTTTTCCATAACTGTTTATATTCTGTAAAGAAGCATGCAATTTACTTAGTTACAACTGTTTTCAAAAAGAGATATTTCTATTTTACAAAACTTTTATTTTATACAAAGATTTGATTCAAAAGCTAAATAAATTGATTGATTTTTTACAGAAAATGCCTCCCAGAAGAAATACCCGCACCAACACCCAGAATGAAGAAACCAACAATAACAACCAAAATGATATAAACCAGAATGTGAACCCAGGACCCATGGACCAAGCAATAGCCCAGATTCTTCAAATCTTGGCCCAACAAACAGTTCACCTGGCACAACAACAGCAGAGACAGACCAATCCCCATGTAACTTTCTAAACTTTTCAGGCAGTAAACCCACCAGAATTTAAGGGTTCCTTAGAGCCAATTGAAGCAAATATGTGGTTAAAGGAAATAGAGAAGGCATTTGCCTTGGTAAAAGTGAAAGAGGAGCAGAAGGTTGAATTTGCAAGTTACTATCTGAAGAATGAGGCCACCTATTGGTGGGAGATGGTGAAGACATTGGAAAGCACAGATATTATTACTTGGAAAAGGTTTAAGGAATTGTTTTTAGAAAAGTATTTTCCTCAGTTTATTCAGGATCAAATGGAGTTGAAGTTTTTAGAATTAAAGCAAGGGAACATGTCGGTAACAGATTATGAGGGGAAGTTTGAGGAATTGTCAAGGTATGTGCCGTCGTATGTTGATACTGATAGAAAGAAAGCTAAGAGATTCCAGCAAGGCTTGAAGCCATGGATCAGAGGGAAGGTAGCTATTTTTGAATTGGATACCTATGCCGGGGTTGTACAGAAAGTTATGATCACAGAGATAGAGAGTGAGATGTTCCAGAAAGAAAAGGAAAGCAAGAAAAGGAAAGTTGAGGGAAGTGAGGGTCAGTCACAAACAGGGAAGTTTCCAAATTTTAAGAAGGGCAAGTTTCAGTCAGGGAGAAATTTTAATTTTAGAAGACAAAATGCAGGAGACGGAGGCCAGGGCAATCGTCCAGCTAATGTGAATCAGCCGAATCAGTTGAGATTAACTTTTCCAGATTGTCAAGTATGTGGAAAGAAGCATGGAGGAGTTTGTAACAAGTTGAATGTGGTATGTTTTAAATGAAACCAGAAAGGGCACTACTCGACGGAGTGCCGAAATCATCCAGCAAGAGAGCCAGTGAATAAGGATCAGCCTATCCAGAATCCAGCAGTGAAGGTTCCAGCCATTGGATTTACATGCTTTAAATATGGGAAGCTAGGACATATGGCCATGGATTGCAAGACACCAGCCCCAGTCAGTAATGCATTAAGGATTATGGGATCTACCCCAACAGTGAATGAGACTCCGAGGGCTAGAGTTTTTGACATGTCGGTGAAGGATGCGATCCAGGATACGGATGTCGTGGCAGGTACGCTTAATGTGAATTCTTTATGTGCCAAAGTGTTAATAGATTCGGGAGCAACTCGATCGTTTGTTTCACAAGATTTTGTTAGTAAGTTAAATTATCCAGTTGGGTATTTAAATGAAATAATGACTGTGGAATTAGCAAATCAAGAACGTGTAACTGTTAACCAAGTTTATGGGAATTGTGAGATTGAGATATCTGGTAGTAAATTTTGTGTAGATTTGATACCGTTTAAGTTAGGAGAATTTGACGTTATATTAGGGATGGATTGGTTATCTAAGCATGATGCTCAGATAGATTGTCGAAATAAGAAAGTAATGGTGAAAACGCCAGATGAAAGAATAGTAACGTTCAAGGGACAGAAGCAGGTAAAGAAGTTCTTAACGATGATTCAAGCCAAGAAGTTAATACGACAAGGATGTGAGCATTTTATAGCATATGTGATCGACAGAAGTCAGGAGCCAGCAAAACTTGAAAATATTCCAGTTGTGATGGAATTTCCAGACGTATTTCCCGACGAGTTACCAGGACTTTCTCCAGATAGAGAAATAGAATTTGAATCGACTTAGCACCTGGAACCGAACCAGTATCCAAGGCCCCGTATAGAATGGCGCCCGTTGAGATGAAAGAATTAGCAAAACAATTGCAAGAGTTGTTAGAGAAAGGAGTAATTAGACCCAGCGTATCCCCGTGGGGTGCACCGGTATTATTTGTCAAGAAGAAGGATGGAAGCATGAGACTGTGCATCGACTATAGGGAGCTCAACAAGTTGACGATTAAGAATAAGTATCCGTTACCCAGAATTGATGATTTGTTTGACAAATTGAAGGGAGCCAAGTATTTCTCCAAAATCGATTTAAGATCGGGATATCATCAACTGAAAATCAAACCAGAAGATATACCAAAGACAGCTTTCAGAACAAGGTATGGACATTACGAGTTTTTAGTGATGTCTTTTGGATTGACCAACGCCCCAGCAGCGTTTATGGACCTGATGAACAGAATTTTCAAGGAATATTTGGACAAGTTCATTATAGTATTTATAGACGATATTTTGATCTATTCAAAGACGGAGGAGGATCATGCGGAACATTTAAGGACAGCTTTGGAGATTTTAAGGAAAACGAAGTTATATGCTAAATTGTCGAAGTGTGAGTTTTGGCTACAGGAAGTTCAGTTCTTAGGACACATAGTCAGTAATAAAGGGATCAAAGTGGACCCGACAAAGATCGAGGCAATTACGAATTGGGAAAGACCGAGAACACCCACCGAGGTAAGAAGTTTCTTGGGATTGGCAGGATATTATCGACGATTCGTTCAGAATTTCTCAAGAATTGCAACACCATTGACAAAGCTTACACGAAAGAATGAAAAGTTTATATGGAATGACAAGTGCGAAGGAAGTTTTCAGGAATTGAAGCGGAGATTAATCACAGCACCTGTTTTGTCACTTCCAGACGATCAAGGGAATTTCGTAATTTATAGCGATGCTTCTTACAAAGAATTAGGATGTGTTCTTATGCAGCACGACAAGGTGATTGCGTATGCGTCAAGGTAATTGAAACCACACGAACAGAAGTACCCTACTCATGATTTGGAGTTAGCAGCTATAGTTTTCGCTTTGAAAATTTGGAGACATTATTTGTATGGAGAAAAATGTGAGATTTTCACGGATCACAAAAGTTTGAAATATATATTTACCCAGAAGGAACTTAATATAAGACAAAGGAGATGGTTAGAATTGATTAAGGACTATGATTGCTCGATTAATTATCATCCCGGTAATTATCGATTAATTACCTCTTTCTGGAATTTCTTTATTTTCTCTAATAACTCCGGTTGGAAAATCATACCGTACACTTTTGCTTCCTTAGGCTTGGAAATTCTAATCTCCAATTCCAATTTTTGAAGAGATATATAAAGAATTTGGATTCCACCAGTGACGGAGCTGAAAAATGAAATTTTACAAAAGGTACATAGTTCAAGATATTCCATCCATCCACGGAGTACCAAAATGTACAGAGATTTAAAGAAGAATTATTGGTGGCCAGATATGAAGAGGGAAATTGCGGAATGGATTAGCAAATGCTATACCTGTCAGAGAGTTAAAGCAGAGCATCAGAGACCAAGCGGATTGCTACAGCCATTGGAGATTCCAGAATGGAAGTGGGAACATATTACCTTGGATTTCATAGTTGGATTACCAAGGACAAGGACTAATCATGATGCCATTTGGGTTATAGTAGATAGACTTACCAAGTCAGCTCATTTTCTGCCTATAAATGAAAGATTTTCGCTCGACAAGTTAGTTCATATGTACTTGAAAGAAATTGTAGTTCGTCATGGAGTTCCAGTGTCTATTGTATCTGATCGAGATCCAAGATTTAATTCAAGATTTTGGAAGAGTTTTCAAGAATGTTTGGGAACAAGACTGAATATGAGTACAGCCTATCACCCCCAAACGGATGGCCAAAGTGAAAGAACGATCCAGACAATCGAGGACATGCTACGTGTTTGTGCTATTGATTTCAAAGGAAGTTGGGATGAGCATTTACCCCTGGTAGAGTTTGCTTATAACAACAGTTATTACGCCAGTATTGGGATGCCACCTTATGAAGCCCTTTATGGACGCAAGTATAGATCTTCAATATATTGGGACGAAATAGGAGAACGCAAAATACCCGGACCTGAATTGGTGCAGCAGACAAAGGAAGTTGTTGAAATTATCCAGAAAAGATTAATAGCCGCACAAGATCATCAAAGGAAATATGCAGACCAGTCAAGAAAAGACATGGAATTTGAAGAAGGAAGTTTGGTATTATTGAAAGTATCACCGTGGAAAGGACTAACGAGGTTTGGGAAGAAAGGGAAGCTAAACCCAAGATATGTCGGACCTTTTGAAATCCTAAAGCGTATTGGCAAGGTAGCTTACGAGTTGGCGTTACCTCCGCACATGAAGCACATTCACAATGTTTTTCACATATCAATGCTTAAGAAATATAATCCAGACTCCAGGCATATAATAGAATATGAGCCAATAGAACTTCAAGCAGATTTATCATATATAGAGAGTCCGATAGAGATTCTAGAGGAAAGAGAGAAAGTATTGAGAAATAAAGTGGTAAAGTTAGTAAGAGTATTGTGGAGAAACCCAAAGGTTGAAGAGTCAACCTGGGAGTTAGAAAGTGATATGAGAGAAAAGTACCCTCATTTGTTTTCTTCGAGATTCTGAGGACAGAATCCTTTTAAG
Source organism: Apium graveolens (assembly GCF_009905375.1). Taxonomy (NCBI): domain Eukaryota; kingdom Viridiplantae; phylum Streptophyta; class Magnoliopsida; order Apiales; family Apiaceae; genus Apium; species Apium graveolens. Next base: position 271,350,313 of record NC_133655.1, on the reverse strand, counting down.
GGGGGAAGGATGTAATATCCGGGATATATCGTGTAATTATTTTTGCTATTATATAATTATTATGTGTGTTCAGTATCTATTCTGTGAGCTAATTGTTAAGTATTATCTGTACTTGAATATTCAAAAATAATATTAATTGAGTATTTTAATTTTTATATGTCCAAAATAAAATATAGATAATTGTCATATCTTCCTAATTATTTTTATGTTGGTTTATAGATTTATAAGAATCATATGAAATTTCTAAAATCTTTTTCCAGGTAATTAAAATCTATTTTATAAAAACGGGAACCAACCGACGTCACCCGTTATTACGTTTTTGGAACCCGAAACTCTTTCGAGAACTCCTTCCTAACCTAATTGTAATATTCCGAGCATATTCCATGTTTCGACTTTTTCGATCCGGCGTACGGTTAATCCTGCGCGGGTCCCGGTGCAACATTTTCGATACAATATTCGTTTCGGTAAATCAATAAAACCCGTATTTTCGATAAACGGGAGCTTTTTATTAAACTATCCCAATTATCACTTCGTAATACGTGTAACCAGGCGCTGAGACCAAAACCGCAGTACAAATTGTACTGATTTGGATAATTATCCCGAAAATCGATACTGTTTGGATCAGTTTTTACAAATAAACGTACCGTTTTATATCCGGAATGATCCAACGGGATACTAATTTTCCGTAATTATAAATAGCCTTTTACCTTATTTTATTTCGTATCAAAATCATTTGCAGACAGATAATTATATAATTTTCAGAGAAAAGCCCTAATTACATAAACTGTTCTAAGAATCAAACAGCAAAACGAAGGCGTTACCGATCTCTGTTTTCAAAGCTTGAGTAACCAAAACGAAGGATTTGAAGTGTTCTATCAGATTCTGAGCTTTGTTTCACTGCAGAAATCAAGGTTATTTTTCTAAAAATTTATTTATTTTCGAATTTATTTTATCAAAAATATGAATTTTTGTTCGGATGATTGTTTGTATGATTTGATGATTGCATGTTGTAGAGCTTTTTTCCTGATAATTTTCATATGTCATATGTCTGATTTGGAGTTCAATAACATGCTCAAAAGTGGGTTTAATTTTCGAATTTCAAAATTAGGGTTTATAACCCGTATGAATGTTCTTAATTGAAATTTGGGGGTTTCTTATTCTGTGATAGATTGATGTTGTGTTATAGTGGTTTGTATTCTCTGTGAAATTTGCAATCTAGTCGTATAAGTTTCATGAACCAACGAGGTCTGTAGAGAAGGGAGTTGTGTTTTGAAGTTTTCAGATGTTCGCCGGAAACTGGAAAACTTCACGGCCAAATTCCGGCCAACTCAGGGATTGTTAGGATGAATTGATTGCATGGTTGTGTTCCTGGTGTTGTGTAGATGTGATCTGGAGGTGTTGGTGGGGTGAGGACGCCGGGAACGTGTTCTCCGGCGAACCCGACTGCTTTCCGGCGAAGGGTTGGAAAATTACAGTTTAGTACCCCAACTTTTGAAAACAATGCAGTTAGGTCCCTGAAGTTTCCAGACTTTGCAAATTTAGGATTCCTGTTTATAAAATATTTAAAAATCATATTTCCTATTTATTTTTATTATAAAAAATCATTTTTAAATTCTAAAAATTCTAAAAATTATTATTTTAATTCTGAAAATTATTTTTAATTCACAAATAAATCTAAATTAATTAGTTAATTAATTTCAGTTAATTTATAATTAATTAATTGGTCAATTAATTTGAAAATTAATTGATTAATTGATTTAATTAATTATTAATTAATTTTAATTAATTATTTAATTAGATTTAATTATTTAAAAATGATTTAAAAATTCTGAAAAATAGTTTCGAGTTATAAAATATTATTCTAAATTATTTCCAAGGCTCGAGAATTATTCTAAAATTATTTCGGAGCCAGAATGGGCCAACCGAACCCTGTTTATTATTATTATCTTTATTATTGTTATAAGCAGGTTATAATTAAGGTGTGTGTGTGGACCCCAAACTTCTGACCCGGGTTTGGAGGGCGCCACAGGTGGAGCAATGTCAAGAGGCGTCACTTAATAACCCTTTCTTACAGGTAGAAATATGTTGTTGACAGAATCATCCTTTCTCTCAATATTGAAAATTCATATTCAATTACGTGTTTCATAAACACAAGAATCTCATGATCGTATTCATAATATTTATATTAAGGTCATGAAACAATTTCACTATACTAGATTGTCTAACAAACGCCTTATGTTAATTAAGTTCACCTAAATCTATCATCGCATGATAAACTAAGCATATATCACATATATAAGCATGAATAAACGTAAAGGTAGGCATGTTACATCATGTAGCATATTGGTCTAAGCATTATACATCTCTATGTATCAAATGAGGCATTTAAAAGCAATTAAAACAGTCAAAAATAGCTTTAAAACACTATTGTTATATATAAACAATCCGAAACAATTTCAGAAAATATCATATAATATACCATTAGATGCGTCTTGAAAAGACGAATTCAACGGCACCAAGCACGCTCGATTCTGACAAGCCACGCGCCCTCACGCGCCCAGAGAAGAAAATCCATGCACCGACACGCGCACACGTGCTGTTAGGCGCGTGTCAGTCTGTCGTCCACGCGCCCCGGCGCACACGCGCCTCACGCGCCCCAAACCCTAAGCTGATGTCAGCATGACGTCATCTGATGATGTCAGCATGACGTCAGCATTACGCTGACCATTGACCCGTGCGTGTCTGACACGCGCCGCGTGTGCCCCACGCGCGCATGCCAGACGCGCGCTCCTCCCCTCTTTCCTGACTGTCGCCGCCTTTGCTTTGCACAGAAAAACGTATCGTTCCTTTTTCCGTGCCACCACGATAACAGACTAACAGTGCTCTTCTTTAAAAGCATAGCAGCATAAACATATATATATATAGTAACAGATTATATATATATATATATTTACGAATTTAATTAAAACAACTTCAAAAATTCATAACAATTAATCCATACATCATAAAATTATGAAAAAAATAACCAGACGATCTACAACACTTGTAGAACCCAGATCTACAGTCAAAATAATTTTGAGAAACAATTTCTAATCAGTCATAATTAATCCATGATATAACTTGTAAAAATCATAATTAATTCATACAAGCATATAAAATTCTGAAATTTTTATCACAGATCTATATGCATACAACCTATGCGCTGATACCATTGTAGGATTTTATCTATCACAAAATCATGGTAAAACAATTTTCTTGATATAAAATCCAAATAAAAGCATACAAATCAAGATTAAAACATATGGGATCGATTTCTAACCTTTAAAAGCGATCCAAGAACAACGAGCGGAGATCCCTAGCAGCTGCTCCTCAAGTGTGAAGCACTCCACCGGTATCCACCAAGAAATCGATATAATGAAGGAGGAGGAGGAGGTGGAGAGAATTCGGGTTTTTGTAAATTTTTAGGTTGAGGCAAAAATAGGGTTTATAATAGTATATTTATAGGCAAAATTTTCAGCTGAAAATTTTCCCTTAAAATATTATTATTATTAACCCTTTATTATTCTCACTAATAATTAAACCACCTTTTAATTATTAATCCTTTTTCTAAACAATTTAGAAATAATTCTCTCACTTGATTTAATTTCCAAAAATTAAATTCTTAATTAATAATATTAAGAACTTTTTCTTAATTAATTTATAATCAAATAAATCTCATTTAATCAATTATTAAATTTGCCAATTAATTAGTTATTTCATAAATAAATAATTATCAGCCATTATTAATTAATTTCTCCACCATTAAATCATTCTCTTTTATGGTGTGACCCTGTAGGTTCAATATTAAGCCGGTAGTAGAAATAAATAATAATAAAACTATTTTATCATTATTTATATAAATTCTCTAATTCATTAAATATGATTAATTAATTAATCATATTTATTCTAATCGTGAGGGATACTTCTCAGCATATCGCGACTATCCGGATAATACGAATTCACTGCTTAGAATACCAAGAACCTATTCAGTGAGTATTTACCGTAAAATCAATTCCTTCTACCCTGCAATGTCACGATTAAATACAAGGCATGGAACTTGTGTCAAGTCTATCTTATTTAATCACTTGATTTCCCATTCACTATGCTTAGTTCTATTTAATGTAAATTAGAAACTCCTTTCTAATTTCATTCACTCTGGCCAGAGATTCCTGAACTAGCATAAGTGGATCAGCATTGAACATTCTCTTCCTTCACTGGAAGGGGTAGATCCTTTATTGATCATACACTATCTTCGTGTACAAATTCCTATACCCAGTAGAGCCCTTATAATTGTCCTTGGAGACTAAGAACTAAACGAAAGCATAGTTCAGTGTACACAAGATGACTATGATGACCTCTAGTCTGAGGATACTTGTACAACTATCACTATGTGAACAACTGCTGACACGTGAGTGAACTCCATCAGTTGTTCAGCTGTGTGAGTCATGTTCAGTGAACTTATTCTATAATAAGCACCTACATACTAGCTATAGTGTCACCACACAAATGTCTATAAGAACAGACATCCTTCATAATGAAGCAAGCATAATATGTACCGATCTTTGCGGATTATTAATTACCAGTTAGTAATCCTACGACCAGGAACTATTTAAGTTTAGAGTTATCATCTTTTAGGTCTCATTATTATTATCTCATCACAATCCATAAAAAGCTTTACTCTAAACTGTGGTATATCTTATTTAAACACTTAAAATAGATAGAGCCCGCAATAAAAACAAAACAAGTTTTTTATTAATATCAATGAAATCAAAATAGATTACATAAAAGTTATTCCTAAATCCTCATACATGATTGGACTTAGGACATATCTCTTTCAGTTATGAATACTAGAGATCTCGATGAGCTGAAGACCTCTACAAGCCAAACTCATTATGGAGTATGAGAGATCTCGATAAGTCTTTATACTTATCGAGATATCAAGTGTTCAAATGAATCAAACTGGAGATCTCGAAGTAGAGTCTCAAAGTACAGAATTGCAGATCAGTTTAATATCCAAGATAAACAATCAACAAACAATCTAACAGCTGGATTCACAAGTCTACAAAAAGCAGCTTGAAGAGTGTGCAAGATCAATGGCAAAGATTAACTGACAGAGGAATATTAAAGTAAACACAGGATGCTAAAGATATGCTAAGCCAGAAATGGAAGATTTGTTTTTTTATAAATAGAAATGACAACTGACAGTTTAGAAAAGCTAATAGCATGTTTATTATCCACTGTGTAAACCAGCAGTTAACTGAGCTATAAAGTTAACATTGGTCTTCTAGTTAGAAGTAACAATTTAGATCAAAAATTCTTGTAACACTCTCGAGAAGAAGCTGAGCTCTTTAACTTCAAAGAGCTTAGAAATTTTGTAGCAAAGCATCCTAATTTTTAATACAAAAATTAAGTGAGTTTTGAAGATCTGTGTTCTTTATTTTATGCAAGTTTAATTTCTGCATGAACACCTTTCTATACAAGATTTAATTTACTATGTTCAACCATTATCTTTCAAGAAAAGCCTAAAATCAGAAAAAACACATTCACCCCCCTCTGTGTGTGATTCATTACCTAACACCATCCCAGCCCTTATATACATATGTATACAATATTGTAATTTGGTTTGATTAAGGGTAGTTGTCTATACTCCAGCTTGCTCAGCAGGTCCATTATGTCATATTTACTTCTTTGTTGAATAAAGGCGTGTACGAAACTGATAATTCATTTGGAGTAAGCCCGCAAATACCTCTTTTTTAGCACACAAAACCTAGCCAAATGAAAAAGGGTTGAGCTACTAAATTTTCTGTGGTGGAAGATATGTATCAAACAAATCAAACTTACTAGGATATGATTACAATATATTATAAAGCGAATAAATCATCTATTATCTTTATAATACTGCAACATCAAGTTTTTGGGGAAACATTTTATTCGAAATTACTGTTTTTCCCATGTATTTTAATAAATATCAAAAATATTTGTTGTTGATAGGAATCGAACCTATGCCAACTATTTGCAAATTAAACACATCAACCACTTGAGCTAGAGACACTTTTAGTTAAATTTTTATATCATTAAGTATTGAGTTAGAACTTATTTATTTACACAAGATGTCTTGCCTTACATTAAATTTTATATTTATTTTAATATTTATATAAAATCGGTTATCTTTATAATCTGCAACATTAAGTTTTTAGGGAAACATTTTATTCGAAATTACTGTTTTGCCCATGTATTTTAATAAATATCAAAAATAGTTGTTGCTGATAGGGATCAAATCTATGCCAACTATTTACAAATTAAACACATCAACCACTTGAGCTAGAGATACTTTTGGTTAAACTTTTATAATATTAAGTATTGAGTTAGAACTTATTTATTTATACGAGGTGTCTTGCCTTATATTAAATTTTATATTTATTTTAATATTTATATAAAACAGAATGATTTGAGACTTGATGATATGCTAACTTTACACTTATAACAAACATACGACTTCAACCAATTGAGCTAGAAGCTCATTTGGTTAAATTTTGATAAAATCAAGTATTGAGTTACATACTTTTTTCTTTATTTTGGGTGACTAAACCTATATATTTCAATATTTATATAGAATAAAATTATTCTAAGACTTGGTTAATTAGCTGATTATAATATAATAACTTTACACTCATATGCAACAACGGGATTATATTTTTTTTTAATTTATACATCCAATAAATAACTTCTTATTGATAATATATTATCATATTAACTTGTTGATAATATCTTACCATATAATAAAAATTTATTAATTATCGAAAATCGGATAATTAACTCACATCGAGATACTAACTTTATACTCGTGTAACAACTAAGGGTATAATCAATCCTAGTCGAGTCAAAAACTGTCAGGCTCGTACTCGATTAAAAATGTTCGGGTTCGAGCACGAACTCGAGTTCAACCGAACTTTAAATTTCAAACTCGAAATTCAGGTCGTAAAATGTTCGATAGGTTCAAATTTTTTAGGGAAAACATATAATTCGAAATTAATATTTAGCACCCTTATTTGAATAAATATGGAAAAATATTATTGCCTTGTAGAATTGAACCTGTGACACGTATATCCAAATATTTGACTTCAATCGATTGAGCTAGAGGCTCATTTGATTATATTTTGATAACATCAAGTACCGAGTTATATATTTGTTTTGGCTAAACCTATATAATCTAATATTGATATATAATAAAATTATTCTAAGACTTGAGTAATTAGCTCACTACAATATACTAACTGTACAACCACGTGATTTTAATTATTATTTTTTATTTACAAATTTTTTTACAAATATTAAATAAATAACTTGTTGATATTATGTTACCATATTAACTTATTGATAATATATTTCCATTTAATAATATTTTATTAAATATTGAGACATGGGTAATTAACTCACTTCGAAATACCAACTTTACAACAACTAAGGGTTTAATCAAGTCGAGCCGAGTCGAAAACTTTCAGACTTGAACTCGATTAAAAAGTCTGGGCTCGAGCACGAGCTCGGTTTCACCCGAATCTTAAATCAAGCATGAAACTCGGGTCGTAAATAGTCCGGTAGCCTCAAGTTCAGCTCGAAAACTTAAATCAATTTCACCAAATATTGACAAAAACTCGATATATGATAGGATATGCTCGAATTTAATTCTAATAAATATATAAAATATTAATAAAATATTAAATATTTAGATAAAAATATATTTCTATTAAAAAATAATATCGGCTCGATAAGACTCGTGAACCTTATGAGCCGAGTAATTTGAAGTTCGAGTTCGAACGTGCAAAAAAATTTACTATTTTGCCCCCATAACTTGATAAACATGACATCTAAATATTATAATATTTTTGGTATCTCCATTAAAAAAATCATTGAGACTTGATAGAAAACCATCATTTTTAATGGTAAGAGTGCACTATAAACTTTACATTCACGACACAATATAAATTTAAGGATGTTCGTCATTACAGTAGTCCTTCTAACATGAACCACACAATATGGTATGAAACAACACGCAAATATCGTAAAAGTACACAAAAAAATAGCAATTTTTTTATAAATAAAGCTAGCCCGTGCCTTGCACGGGTAATAAAGCTAGTTTAAACTGAAAGGACAACAAATTTATTATATCATCAGTGTCATAAATACTTTTGTGTCCAAATTTTTCGATATTTACAATCAAATTTTGCGAAAAAATTAAAGTGTAAAAATCGAAAAAGATAAAGTACACTGATTTAAGTTATAAGTTTTAAACTGTTAGAGCAGCTATAATGCTGCAATGCCTATTTCTCTTTTTAATGTCAATTCGGTCAGTCCACGTGGAAAAGCTTGGCAGGGAAAAAAAGTGGGCAAGCTCCTCCAATCCAAGTGTCCATTAGCCACATTTTGCGAGGCCCTTCTTTTTCATATTATATTATGTTTCAAGTAAAATAACAGTTTATAATGTGATTTTAATTTATTAACTAATATTTAAATTGTAATTATTTTAATTAAAATGATTAAATATTAAGAAAATTAATATTAAAACAAAATACATTCAACTGAATTAAAAACATTAAATTCAAAACATCACACGAGAAAATATTAAATTTAAAGTAGTACAATAAAAAGAAATTAACGACTATTATGGAACTGAGAGATGTGCTCAAATAAAAACAAACAGACTCAACTTGAACAACGATTGTTTGGAATGGTTCAACTTGATAATGCAGTCTGATATCACCGAGGCAGTAGATTGAATTCAATCTACTGTGTAAATAATATCACTGAGGCAGTAGATAGAATTCAATCTACTGTGTAAATAATTTTATTTTATTTAGTAAAAACACTAAAAATAACGTTATAATTTATAATGTTACACTGCTTTTATGTACATATCAGCTTTTTCAGTTTTGACAAAAATATAATAATAAAATAATAAAATCTAAGCAAATGGTCATGACCAGTACATAGGTCACGCCCTCTTTTTTTCAAATGCTCCAGTGCTGGTGAAAAGTTGAAACTCATGACCATTTGTTATTCCCGGTGGACTAACAATGAGATTTACAGAAGGGGGGTTGAATGTAAATCTCAAAACTTTTTCAAGTTTTGAGTAGTTTCTAAGGCTAAGTGTTTTAGTGAGCAAATGTGTGTGAATGGCTTGAAGCTGATACAGACAGATATATATATTCAAACATAAATGTAAAGAACACAAAGAACTTAAAAACTTTTCTGGTGGATTTGTTGTTCCACCAGAGATGTGTTATTTCAGAAAATCTGTGATTCAAAGAATTAAATCACAGCTGCTTCCTAGTACAAACTAGATAATTTTCTCTCTGGATTTTTCTAAACAACTCTTGAAAATTCACATCTAATTACTAGCTGCTACTTGGTTTATATATCACCAAGTTTACAAGTGAAGACAAAACTGTAAAATACAATTAAAAGGCTCTTCACATGTTTCTTCTTCATTTCTCTATCCAATGCAATTTAGGTTTAGCTGTTAATCTTTGAATACTCCCTTGTTTGCACCAGAATGGAAATGCTGCATTTTCTTGATTCCTCCTAGAGGCTGCCACATTCCAGTTTATCTCTGTCAACCCATGTGCCTCTGTCAGCTTATGAATTGTCACTATCAACTGCTATTGAACTAAGCATCCGTTGAAGCTTTCATCCGTTGATGTCTTATCCGTTGAGGCTTTATCCGTTGAAGCTTTATTCGTTGATGCATTAGCAGTTGAAGTCTTTATCCGTTGAAGCACTTATCCGTTGATGGATATTATCCGTTGAAGCTTTAGAGACATCCGTTGAAGTTTTGTTTCTTATCCGTTGAAGGTCTTCAAAATTACAAGGCATGAAATATTTACAATTAGCCCTCCTATTTGCATATCCACTACTAGTCAACATGACTGATAATTTCCTACAACATCTAAGAATTACAACTTGAATCCAGAGAATGAAATGTGCTACAATACTAAACTTATTGCTAAGTAAAGCTACTCCTTCAATGGATAGCCAAGATGGTCTTATCCGTTGAGGCTACAAACACTAGATTTCTACTTAAGTGTTTTGTTTAACTTATCATCAAACTAATACACATATTCCTAACACCAATTTGAGTGCCCCAAGACAGCAAGTGACCTGCACTGCAGCTGCTCTTAGTTTAATGTATTTGGACGATTGAGTTATATGAGCTAGTATTACATGGGATTATACAAATTATCTTGTTATATTTATTTAGGGAGTGACCTTATAAGTGTGTCTTGTTTAGTTTAGTAATCTCCAGACTTATATCGATACTAGCACGGGTGCCCACTTCGCGGGGCTTAATTTCTAAATAAATTTAGAAATCCATCAACTTATCATATATAAAAGTTCTGATGTTCCAACAACCTAGAATATCTAATAGCGTTTATATAGCATAATTAGGTATTACATAGCAAAACATGTTTTCCTATTCTTACAATACAAAAACCATTCATTAAAAACATAAATCCGCATCTCCTGAGTATATATTTCCTAATGAATGTTAATTTTTGTACCGACAGGTGACTGAAACTTCAATTGTGACATTCCATCCGGGTGATATGATGAACCCGATGCCTGTATGTGATTATTTTTTATCCAAAGTCCAGCTTTCAAAATCCCAATAGCTGAAAAGAAGCAAATTGCATAGAAACAAACATGTGGCGTTAGTTGGCAATCAGATCCAAGTGGATGTTCTAGATGGCTATTTGGATCAACGAATCCCTTGCAAATGTTTGTAGCCCGGTACATTGTGGCTTTGTTAATTATATTAATTTCCTTAATTAGCAACTTAATGGTGTATTTTTGTTTATCCATACTCTTGAACTCCAAAGGGAATAATTTTTCTTCATCAGCCTATTTTCGAACCACAACATTATTACAATGTAGATTGTTAATCCCTAGCCTCTATTCTCAAAGTGAGTGCACTGACCTGCTTCAGAAGCTGCATAGGCCTTATTCCAAGAACAGCACGAACTTGCTGGTCACCAAGCAAAATTTTGATTCCACTAGTTTCATCAGATGCCACAGTTATAACCTTGTATCTGTAAGACAACACATTCACAATACGCCGACACACCTAATCTGAATCATTAAAAAACTAAATGATGTTATATAAGCACTTGTTATCAGGATACGAGAGCTTCCGATTGCAGCTGCTACAAAACCATATATTCTGATCCTTCTCCACTTCATTACCACAATCCATACAAACAATAATGTACCATGAACATGTATGTTCTATGTATCTAATGTGCAAATGTGCACAAACATGTCTCTGGAACATAGCTTGCACAAGTAAGCTGAAATCACAAAAATACAGTATAGGAATTCAGCCGAGCTTACCATAATATACTCTGGACCAAGCTTCTTTATAGTTACATCAGTCAACAATTCAACTTTCCCATGTCTATCAGCGGCATACATTTGTTCCTTAAAGCCTACTTGCTTAAGCCTAACCAACGTACAAAATTAGTACATATAAAAGTAAATATGCATCAGAATGATCCAGAAAGTTAGTCCCTCACTTGCACCTCAGTTGCATCACACTGTAGTGATCATAGTTGAGGTAACATTGTGTTCCTCCAACACTCGACAAATCAACCTCCTCTATATAATTGCGTACCCCAAAACAATAAGGAGACATTTGTTAAAAAAATGAACTATTATGCAGAAAAAATATTATTTTGCTCATACCATTCCACAACCCAATTCTACTACTCGCTATTATCAGGATTACAGGTTTTTCCTTCACCTCACTCATCTCTTGATCAAATTTCTCAGCACATGTATCCCAAAATGTGACATTGATAGATGACCAACATTATTTGGCACCCCAACAATTAGATATGATAAAATTATTTTAAACAGAATCTAATTATCAAATTTGCAAGTCCAGTAAGTCCAAAATAGTATCTTACTTTCCATCCGTTATAACCATTTTCACCTGCTTCTGTGCATCCCCGTGTTTGTTCACCAGAGTGGCCAAGGGTTCATAATGCTTGATTATTCCAACAACATCTGTGGTAGAATGAAAGAGTGATATCTAGATCATAACATAATTCGTATGCTGTAAACCGCAATAAAAAGATAAAGTTAAGAACCCGCTAAGTATGTTGTCTGTTTGGTCAGTTCGTAGAGCTCCGAATGGTCATAGAAATCAAAAGTGTTGCTCTCAATACTATTTCCATCATCATCAATAGGCTTTATCTAGGTCTCGGCCGAAAAGATCAACTGCGCATCACTCCTCAGGCAACGGAACTTGTCATCAATTTTATACTTTTGGACTTGGAATTTCCGCATAATATAGCATTTTTCAAGCGTTAGCTTATCTTCTAGGAGATCAAGACAGCTTCTCGGCACGAAAACATGTATCCTATCATTCTTTAAACCATAACTAAATATATTATTTTTTTTGGAGCACACAATATCTCAAACTCAATGTTAAAAGAAGCAAAGAATGTATACCATGTTCTCCAGCAGGATGATGTTGAAGCTTTTAAAGACAACACCAAACTTTGTACTCCTCTCCAATACCTGATAACTCTCACTTTTATTTTGCAATCACAGTTTCCAACTTTCAGATTGGTGAGCTGATCATACCTGTTCCTTGGCATATTTGAGTCATCCAATTGTTATGTTTGTAAGGTTGTGGGGTGTACAACGGTAATAGCTTGGTCTCATACAATGTACAATGCCTTATGAACACAGTCTTTCAAGTATGTTAGTTAGATTATTTGTAATATCCGGGATATATCGTGTAATTGTTTTTGCAAATAAATAATTATTCTATGTGTTCAGTATCTATTATGTGAATTATTTGTTAAGTGTTCAATGTGTTTGGATGTTTAAAAAAATAATATTAATTGAGTATTTTAATTTTTATATGTCCAAAATAAAATATAAATAATTGTCATACCTTCCTAATTATTTTTATGATGATTTATGATTTTATAGGAAATATATGGATTTTATAAAATCTTTTTTCGAGTATTTAAAAACTATTTTATACAATCGGGAACCAACCGACGTCATCCGTTTTTACGTTTTTATAACCCGAAACTCTTCCAAGATTTCCTTCATAACCTAATTGCAATATTCCGAGCATTTTCCATGTTTCGACTTTTTCGATCCAGCGTACGGTTTGTCCTGTGCGGGTCCCGGCGCAATAATTTCGATACATTATTCGTTTCGGTAAATCAATAAAACTCGTATTTTTGATAAAACGGGATTTTTTTATTAAACTATCACAATTATCACCTCGTAATACGTGTAACCAGGCGTTGAGACCAAGACCGCAGTACAAATTGTACTGATTTGGATAATTATCCCGAAAACCGGTACCGTTTGGATCAGTTTTTATAAATAAACGTACCATTTTATATCCGGAATGATCCAACGGGATACTAATTTTCCATAATTATAAATAGGCTCTACCGTATTTTATTTTGTACCAGAAATCATTTGCAAACAGTATTTACAGAATTTTTCCAGAGAAAATACTTTAATTATATTTTGTTATTCGTAATCAAACTCAAATCCGGAAGCGTTATCGATATCGGATTTTGGCGTGCTTATACTCAAAACGAAGCTGTTGATTTGTACTTTCAAAATCTTTCATCAAAACCACTGCAGAATCAAGTGGTAATTCTCTACAAACTGTTTTTATTTGGAATTATTAATGATTTAAATTATAAATTTTGTACGGATGATTGTTTGAATGATTTGATGCTTGTATGTTGTAGATCTTTTCTTCCTGATTATTTTGGTATGTCATATGATCGATTTGGAGTTCAATAACATGTTCAAATTAGGGTTTGATTCTCGAATTGTATAATTAGGGTTTATATTTGTTTGAATGTTCTTGATTAAAATTGGGGGTTTCTTATTTAGGGATTATTAGATGTTGTAAAGGGGTGGGTTTTGTTCCCCTTGAAATATGCAATATATTCATATATAGCACGTTATCAGACGATTCCTGGATCGAACGGAGATTTTCCTCGGGTTGTTACGATCGATTTACAGCTAGTTTGATGGAATAAATTGCATAAATAGGTTCCTAAGATTGTAATCTACGTTTCCCCGTTGATTTGGTCGTGTTCTGGGTTGTTTTTGAGCTCGTCGGAAAGCTTCAACGACGTGAGGTAGAAGATGGCAAAAGTGCAGAAAGGTCCCTGACCTTTCTGTACTCTTGCAGTATGGTCCCTGACGTTTTAAAAACTTATAAAAGTTTGATTTCTATTTAAAATCCTGTAAAAGTTTGATTTCTTTTTATAAAAATCATTTTAAAAATTGTTTTTAATTCCCAAAAATTCCGAAAATGATTATTTTAATTCCAAAAATTATTTTTAATTCAAAAATAAATCTGAATTAATTAGTTAATTAATTTTAGTTAATGATTAATTGATTAATTGGTCAATTAATTAGAAAATTAATTGATTAATTGATTTAATTAATTATTAATTGATTTTAATTAATCATTTAATTAGACTTAATTATTTAAAAATAATTTAAAAATTCCGAAAAATAATTTCGAGCTTTAAAATATTATTTTAAATTGTTTTCAAGGCTCGATAATTATTATAAAATTGTTTTGAAGCCAGATTTGGCCAACCGAACTCTGCTTATTACTTTGAAATTGATCCAACGACCCGTTTTAATCCCGAAAAATGTTTTAAAAATCATTTTGAATACCCAAAAGCCTGTTTATAATCTGAGACTCCTTTATAAATGATATGTCATTGATTATTTGACGTGTTATGTGATATATGTGACTTGTTGGTTGACTGTCGGTCTATATGTTCGGTGTTTACTTGTTTATAGCGTAACTTTCAATCCGTTAATCGGATTTGGGTGAAACGAAGGGTAGATAGAAGTGTATGTCGAATAGAATCGTATGAGTTAATATTGATAGATACTTATGATGCCTAGCAGAGTAAGAAAGGCATAGGAAAGGGAAGCAGGTGATTAGAAAATGGAATCGACATGTAGAAAATACAGCAAATGATCAGAAAATAGAATCGAGGCATAGGAAAAGTAGACGAGTGGTTGTTGAAGAAAGTCATAGGGCGAGTACAAGTAAAATTGGAATCGATTGTGATAAGGCAAGTACTTCTAAACCTTTTTTGAGCTGTAAGCCTTATTCTTTGTGAACCATTTCTTGTTGATTTATCAGATACTAAACCACACAAACACGATGCCGCTCCACAAATATATATCCATCATATACCAAAACACTGGAATAGAATTGTTTACACATACAGAAACTTTTATACTCAACCATGCCTTGTGACATCAAAGTACTAAAACCTTGTAAAAACATTATTTATCTAATACCCGATTATCCTACAGGCTGGAGGCCACTTCCTTTATATACTTTGACATACCCTTTTGGTACCCATAAATTTTCACCATGCTCTTATACAAATGTTTTATTGTTATTGATTATGATCCGGTTTTATTGAATTATATTGTTTATCATATTGAACTGCTTTAGAATTGGATAGTTTTCTTTATGTGGACCAGATTCGTGGTCAGACCATATCGATGGTCAAGTTAGGGCACTGTGTGCCTTGGATCCAGTAGTTAGAGCAGTGTTGTGTGCTTTGCTCGGGGTTAGTGCGTGACTGATCAGCAGCCTAACCTTGGTTTTAAAAACTTAAAATGAATATCCAATTCTATCGGCTGTTTAACAAGAAACTTGATTCCTTCGAATCATCTCGTTTGATCATTGTTTGACCTCAGTTATTGATAATATGACTTGCTGAGCTAGTTAGCTCATTCTTGCAAATCTTTTTATATATTTTACAGTTAAGAAGGATATGGGTGATAGTGAAGTTCTTCAGTCCATAGTGCGAGCTAGGATTCCAGTTCGAGTTGGATCGATCTAGCAAAAGCTTCATATGGTAGTGAGATAATAAGATTGTAAGAATAATTTCATTATCAGTTGTAAGTTAAATTAGTTGGCATTTGGTACATTGTAATAAAAGTTAAGGTTGTGGCTTGTTTTCATACTTTAACCTGTTGCGATCCCTGGTTATGTAAAGCAGGGTCATTGCAAATAATATTTTCATATACAGGTTTATACACTGTATATGTGTTGTGGACCCCAAACTTCTGACCCGGGTTTGGAGGGCGCCACAGGTTGGTATCAGAGCTACAGGTTATAAGTCACTGAAACAAGCCTAGATTGTTGGGATTGGGTAGAGGGTTAGGATTAGGAATAGGAAATAGAAAGATAGGTCATCGTGAGGTTGAGTGCGACTGTATAGTAGGTCTCCGGCACGGTTCGTGTTGCGATTCGGGATTTTTAGCTTGCGACGTGATTTCTAGACAACGACAATGGCAGATCCTAATTTTCCTGCATCATCTGATCGTTTGGAGGCTTCCGTTTGAAAATCATCATCTTCTTCTAAATTTGATTTGCACTTTGTTCTTCCATCGGTATTAATGGTATTACCTTCTGTTAAGATAGTTGCACCTTTCCAAGTTATTTCATGCTATTCTATTACCTCTTGATATGAGACGACCTATTTAAGAAAACTCTATCTGTTTATTCTTGTTTTACTAGACATCGGTTGTGAGTGTGTCTTTTCAATTTACCCCACACCCTGTTCTATACCACAGTTTAAAACTTGTTCTATGAAGCAATTGTATCTATGAGGATGGATTCGGGAGCTCTAGTAAATGGTGAGTATTGAGATACAAATTAAGGTGAGAAGAAGTTTAGAAAGAAGATTCAAGTGTTCCGGAGGATGGCTGTTACCAGGTTACAAGAAGCTATTAGTAATTAGGCCACCCATGACTAGCTTGTGGAATAAAGTAGATAAGTGTTGAAGAGAGAGAGTTAGAGGAGATTAGGGATCTGGAGATTTCTTGAAGTTAGATAATGGTGTTATGATGATGTGTATATATTTTAACAAGATAATGTGACATTAGCTGACTTGTTGACTATTGGATAGTCTGTTCCACTTAACGATTGCAAAGTTGCTAACGGGAGTATTACCAGTATGGAAGCCTTGATGTAAATCCACGAATAAGATAATATGCCACGACAGTTGAAGTTTTCATCGATTAAGGAAGGTAATAGACCCAATGAAGGAGAGCAGGAAGTTAATGGACCTTTGAGTGATCATTTCTTTAACTTGGTATCTGGTCATAAGAAGGACAACAACCAACTCATACAGTAAGGACAACTAGATGTGTGATTTTCACCATTTTTAACAAGTTTTCGAAAAAGATTTTTCCCTTATAAAAAAATTCTAAAAACCTTTTTGGAATAAAATAAGTTTTAAACATCGGTTGTCAAGTTACTACTTGAGTTTCTTGTTTGTTAAAGACCCGGATTATCTGGAAGGATGTTGTTTCAAACTTAGTATTGCTAATTCAAAAAATGAGGTAACCTGTGATTATGAAGAAGTTGATTATTCCTAATAGTAAGGTGCAAGTATTGTTTGATAAGATTAATAACAGAACCAGCGTACGGAGTAACTATTCATCCAATTACTGGGATTATCAGAGTTCAAGGAATTCATTGATTAAACGGAAGCTGAGCATAACTGAAGAAGATTGGGAAGATCTCCAGACTTTTTGAAAAGAAGAATATTATTAATAAAAAGATCGATATGTTGAATGATTCATGGTTATTCCAAATTAAAAAGAGGAAACTCAAGGTTATCTGATAAGAACGCCATTATGATCGAATTGTTAAAGTATTATACGTGTAGGTGCGACGTTACAGACGCGAGACTTAACAAGTAAGAATCTACCATAATGCTTAGTTGTGAAGGCATATTAGCATACTTCTAAAGTTGTTATATGACACAATTGGGATATGATCGAACAAACTCGAAAGATGAATACAAGTGAAATGTGGATGGTGACCAATGGTATCATTCTTGTCCTCAACATTACAGCGTATATTCCTTTTTAATTCCTAAAAATGTATGAACTCCTTTTCTTAATAAATTCTTTCTGATGATATCAAAATGGAGGATTTTGCATTCCTTTCAAATTTAATTGTTCCCCTCAAGTTTTGCTTTCTGATTAGGACAAACAGTGTTATGATGAGACACTTTGCCGGAATGACGGAGAGTCGGGTGGGACGCCACCTAATCATGTGTTGTATGCCATACGATATGAAAGACTGGCCATCTTAAGTACCAATGTGGTTGTCTCATTCATATTCAAATCATTACTTCTTCTTTCTTTTCAACTCTAAGTTTATTAAAATTATGAATTCTTCTAGTTGTTTCGTCTTATAGTTGTTCTTTGCAAGGGCTTTTCAAATAAAAGTCAACATATTATACACCAAGCGGGCAAAGTCCCATCTACCTCTCATACATGGAAAGGAAACAAGGGAATATAGCGAGAATTGCAAATCACTAACCCTATCCAGGGATGCACTAAGAGTCAAGGGGGTCTACTTCAATAAGGAATACGTCTCCGAGAACGAGAATTTGCGATTTTCCTGAGAAATGTGTTATTTAGAATATAGATGTGATGACGTGGATGATTATTGTGGATACCTTATGCGTTAAAGTATTGAAAGATGTGGGAACAACTTCATCGTAAATCTCTCAAGATTTTATTGATAAGATGAATTACCCTGTCGAATTGATAAGATTATGATTAAAGGGCTAGCAAGTTAAGAATGTGCAATTATTGAATAAGTAAGTACCAATGGCGGAATCGATATTTCTGGCAATAAGTTGTGAAGAATTGATATTATTTGAGATAAGAGGATTTGACATTATTTTAAGGAATGGATTAACTATTCAAGTGTGATGCC
Source organism: Apium graveolens (assembly GCF_009905375.1). Taxonomy (NCBI): domain Eukaryota; kingdom Viridiplantae; phylum Streptophyta; class Magnoliopsida; order Apiales; family Apiaceae; genus Apium; species Apium graveolens. Next base: position 271,331,445 of record NC_133655.1, on the reverse strand, counting down.
CAGGTAGACCGTCGTGATGGAAGATAGTTCGGAAGACGCCAAATAAGAACATGAAGAAGTTTAAAGGACAAAGGAAAGTAAAGAACTTGTTAAGAATGATTTAAGATTACAGTGACCATAATATAAGTGCTATGGCGATTATAATAAGAGTCAGGAGCAAACCGAACTTGAAGATTTTATAGTCTCAAGATATGTTTCCAGACGAGTTACCAATATTTCCTTTAGATAAAGAAAATGCGTTTATCATTGATTTAGCACCTGAAATGAAGCCAGTGTCCAAAGCCCCGCAAAGAATGGCACCAGATAAAATAAAGGAGTTATCATAGCAAACGCAGGAGATAATTAGAAGAAAAAGCAACTGGACCTAGCGTACCCCCTAAAGTGCACCGGCACGATGTGTTAATAAGAAAGATGGAAGTGTGAGATTATGTGTTAGCGAAAGCTCAACAAGTTTACTCTCAAGAGCAGATATCTGTTACATCGAACCAATGATTTGTTTAATTAAATAAAGTAAGAAAGGTATTTGTATAAGATTGATTTAAAACTGGGTATATTACCAAGTGAAGATTGAACTTATGGACATATCAAAGGTAATTTTCAGAACTCAGTACTGTTGTTATAAAATTCTAGAAATGTTAGTTGGATGAACTGATATACCAGTGATATTTAAATTTGATGAGTAGAATCTTAAAGGAGGAATCTGGATAAGATGTACTTGTGTTACTTAAAAAGAACCATGCAACCTATACAATGATAGCTGAGGAGTCAAAGAAGAAAGAAGCGGTATAAAAAGTTTACCAGGTGAAAACTTTAATGGCAGGAAGTATAATTCTTAGTATAGACAGTCAGTAAGGAGGAGACAAAAGGGGATTCAGCAGAAAAATTTAAAGATAGTATGAATTAAGAAAGACCAAAAGCACCATCAAAAGTAAGAAGTTTTATTATTAGCCGGTTATTATCGGAAATTTGTTCAATATTTCTTAAAAGTTACAGTACCTTTGACGAAGCTAATCAGGAAAAGCAAGAAGTTTTATAAAGTGGAGAAGGGTGAAGAAAGTTTTGCGAAGTTAAATGAGAGAATGGTTGCGACACCTGTTTTATCAGTTGGAAAGTATTAAGGAGATTTGATAGTTCATAGTAATGCTTATCATAAGGGAATCTGATGTGTGTCGATGCGGCACAATAAAGTATTGTATATGCATCTAGACAACCGAAACCTTATAAGCAGCAGTATCCTACTCATAATTTGGGACTAACAATAATAATATTCGCTTTGAGAGATTGGGGAATACGATATGTATGGAGAAAGGTGTAAGATCTATACGGACCATAAGAATTTGAAGTATGAACTCCCGAGGAAAAGCAAATGTAGTGGCAAGAGATAAGTAAGAAGGAGAGAGGACGAACATAGAGACTGTACCAGAAAAATTATCTATGGAATTCTAGAAGTTGGAATTGGAAGTCAGGGTTCATGATCCAAAAGGAGTAAGAATGTATAGTATGACTTTAACCTGTTGCGATCCCTGGTTATGTAAAGCAGGGTCATTGCAAATAATATTTTCATATACAGGTTTATACACTGTATATGTGTTGTGGACCCCAAACTTCTGACCCGGGTTTGGAGGGCGCCACAGGTTGGTATCAGAGCTACAGGTTATAAGTCACTGAAACAAGCCTAGATTGTTGGGATTGGGTAGAGGGTTAGGATTAGGAATAGGAAATAGAAAGATAGGTCATCGTGAGGTTGAGTGCGACTGTATAGTAGGTCTCCGGCACGGTTCGTGTTGCGATTCGGGAATTTAGCTTGCGACGTGATTTCTAGACAATGACAATGGCAGATCCTGATTTTCCTGCATCATCTGATCGTTTGGAGCCTTCTGTTTGAAGATCGTCATCTTCTTCTAAATTTGATTTACACTTTGTTCTTCCATCGGTATTAATGGTATTACCTTCTGTTAAGATAGTTGCACCTTTCCAAGTTATTCCACGCTATTCTATTACCTCTTGATATGAGATGACCTATTTAAGAAACCTCTATCTATTTATTCTTGTTTTATTAGACATCAGTTGTGAGTGTGTCTTTTCAATTTACCCCACACCCTGTTCAATACCCCAGTTTAAAACTTGTTCTATGAAGCAATTGTATCTATGAGGATGGATTTGGGAGCTGCAGTAAATGGTGAGTATTGAGATACAAATTAAGGTGAGAAGAAGTTTAGAAAGAAGATTCAAGTGTTCCGGAGGATGGCTGTTACCAGGTTACAAGAAGCTATTAGTAATTAGGCTACCCATGACTAGCTTGTGGAATAAAGTAGATAAGTGTTGAAGAGAGAGAGTTAGAGGAGATTAGGGATCTGGAGATTTCTTGAAGTTAGATAATGGTGTTATGATGATGTGATAGATATTTTAACAAGATGATGTGACATTAACTGACTTGTTGACTATTGGATAGTCTGTTCCACTTAACGATTGCAAAGTTGTTAACGGGAGTATTACCAGTATGGAAGCCTTGATGTAAATCCACGAATAAGATAATATACCACGGTAGTTGAAGTTTTCATCGATTAAGGAAGGTAATAGACCCAATGAAGGAGAGGATATAAATGGAAGTGAATGGACCTTGAAATTAATATTAATAATATATATATATCACAAGTACAAATTTGAAAGTAATAAATACCTATGAGATACTTAGATGTGTTAGTCCCAAAGTATCGTAGAAGGTGGGGTTGAATACGATACCTACAATCTTTTCGATTCGTTTACAAGTTCTTCGTTAAAAGTACGGAATCGAATAAGACACAAAACAATTCGAGGAAGATATTGTTTTATTAATATAATCCTTGAAGTTGATACAATCTAATCAATAAATTGATTAACTACAATAAATTTAGCAGCATAACAATATGTTTACAAGCTTAATAAATGAGGGGCTTTAATGGAGCTCTCGTAAACTGAATTATGTTGCTGAAGAAGATGACTGATATTGAATTACATTCATTCAGCTTCTGTTGTAGACTTCCAAATTCAATGGACATATGGCATATTTGTGTCCGTACATTCCATTTAACTTTTCTACAATTAAAATCAAGGAATATAACTCCTCTATGGCAACCAGGGCAAGCTTCTGTGGTGAATAGTGTCTCTGTAGAGCTCTATGGTGACTGCATATGTTCTATGGTGACCAAATGAGTTCTATGGTGACCAAATGAATTCTATGGCAACCAAGGGAACTTCTATGGTGACCAAGTGATCCACTTGAAGTTCTGTGTGTCAGCTAAGGCTCTATGGAGACCAGGTAATGACAGAGGTTTCTTCTATGGCGACTACAGCCTATGGCGACCACTGGTGCCTTAGAGAAATTCTCTATGGCGACCTGTTCTGTGGCAACCATAGAGTGTCCTATAGTATTATACACTTCTATGGTGACCTGAGAGAAGACTGTCATGACTTTGAATATTCTTACTTTTGTCAAACCATTATTCAATGTATCAACATTTCCTTCTATAACTGAATCAAATTTTTTTCTTGAATACTGATGTTTGGTGCACTGGTCTAGTTCACAAACAACTAGCATTGAGAAAATCATAATTCAATTTGTCTTGTGTTTCTGAGCAGATACATATTGGTGTTTATCCATTGCTTCTTTCACTGAACTCTTGATCTGTAACACTTGAAACCAATTCATGAAACTGATGCTTAAAGTCCCTTGTTGTCTTATTCTTCATGGATGCTTAAACATGACAATGAACTTCTTCCCATGATTTGTTAGGGGACTTAAAGAGTCAATCACATCATTTGGTTCTTTGTGTTTATCTTATCTTCATCTGTAGGGTTCCTGTGCTTCACAGTTTAATATTATTTATCTGTTTCTATTTTCATGTTGAATTATAAATCCTCGATTACATGTTACATTAAATTATGCTTTACAATCTCCCCATATTTGATTGTTAGAGTTCGACAAGCAAATCCCTAAGGATAACTCAACTAATAATAAGAAAAAGTACAATCTCAAAACAGATAAAGATATTAAATACATTCTGGATTACATATCCAATTCCAGATTTCTTAAGATACAAATTACAAAGAAGTGTTCCTCTAGCCTGAACATATATTCTATGTCTTCTTTTTCTTTGTTCTCTTTTGCTTCCAGCTTCCTTCTCCTTCTTGAGTCTGATCAGATTTTCTCTTAGTGACTTTATTCTTAGGATTTTAAGGTTTTGGAGGAGACTCTTTCAGCTCATTCAATCTAGCTTTCACACAATCACGAGCTTCTATCTCAAGTGCATTGACTGAAGGTGGATTATTCAGCTCATGAAGTATTATCTAAAGATATTTAACTTTGGTGCATTTAGGAACAAGATCAAAAAATAGCGATGATTTTCTGGACATTACGAAGATTGTTATCCTTTTAGGATGTCCTCGTACTCCCTTGGTTTCATTGATTGATTCTTCTTCCAGTACCTCATCAAGTATCCTTATGATTGGGATCAATGCAATTTTATCTTCCTTACATGTGGAGAGCTTGACGTCCATTAAGGCTTGATAAATTGATTCTGATGCGCTTGTTTAAAAATCATTGATCTTAATCTTCACTTGATTAATCTGAAAGACTAGTTTCCCTTCACTGTTAGTGTTGATGATAGGTTCACTATCTTTTAGAAGATTTATTTCTGGCTCTCCATTAATTAACACTATCTCATGATAAGCTCTTCCAACTTTCTTCATATCCCTCAATGTATCCCTTATCATTTTGTCATTGAATCTGTAAGCATATAGAACTTCAGCAGCTTTAAGGTCTGCTTCTGATCTTTTAACTCCTAGTGCCTCCAGTTTTGCTCTTTTGCTCCTGAGTTGACTTTCAAGAAAAGTGAGTTGTACATATCGAATGGATCTCAGATGTTGGTCAGACATAGTGATATTTTGCATCCTGCCATCCGCAATTACTTTGATCATGAATGGATACATAAAGGCTTGAGGGGATACATTCATCATCATTCTCCAAAGTTTGTCTCTGAAATATTCATTCTCATTCAATTTCAACCATGGGATTTTTGAGGCTAGGACAAACAGTTCAACAATGTTCAACTTCTTCAATACACTGGTAGACACCTTCATCTGTAGACCATCTCTGTGATTGATAGTGATCTTCCACCCATTCTTCAGAATGTTCATAGTAGTTCCAGTAATGATTTTGCTGAACTGATCATGGAACTCATGGATATTTTCATGTTCCTTTATGTAATGCTCCACAGTTCTCAACAGATTAGAGTTACCAGGGTATAAGTAATGATATATTTCTGGTTTGTCCATTTTCTTCTTTATTTCTTCCCATTTTCTTCCTTTCCTCTTAGCTCGAAGATATGCTTCTATCACCTCTTTGTTCTCCCTTCTTTGAATAGCTCTTTGAATTCTTGCTCTTGATCTTTCCATTTCTTCTTGAATCTCTATATAAGAGCGATTGATTTTTTCTGGAAGTCCATTGAATACACAGTCGTCTGAGAAAGCATCTTCATCTTCAAATTCTTCATCCTCAGAAATGATATTTCTCTCTTCCGTAGCCACTTCTTCAAATCTTAGCTCACAACCCATCGGAACATCACTTTCATCTATTTTACCTTCTTCTAGATCCTCTTCAGAGAATAAGGGTCTTGGACATATATCTGAGACAACAGATTTCTCTGAGTTGTAATGATCTGGCTCATATTACCTGATTGCTCCCCCTGAGATGTTGCACTTTTCTTAGAGAATCTTTCCTTGAGGAGCACTCTTTCATCAATCATCTCTTCTAGTGCGTCCTTCATCTCATCTCCAAATTCATCATAAGTACCAGTAGTCTGAAAGGCATCTTTAAGTAGATTAATAGCAGTGTCTACTTTTTCTTGTTCTACTACCCTTTTCTCCCCCTCAGTTGGGTTATCCTTCAGAGCTGGTGTTGATTGAGCATGTAAGGTTGAGACATGGATCTCAAGAGAAACAGAAAATTGCTTGCTGACTGAGTTCATTAGCCCAGTACTGGAAAGAGCTGTTTCAGATGAGACCGGGATCGGCGCTTGCTTGCTAACTGAGAATTTTGGCTCAGTGTTGGCACTTGCTTTTTCTTTTCCTGAATAAGAAAGAGATTGTTCAACGAATTCCTGTAAACTAGCGAATGCTGCTTGCTGATGTTCAAGTTGATCGGAAATACTGGCGATCTGATGATCCCTGGGAGATAGTTATGTCTAAAAATGTTGATCTTTAAGAGCCAACTGTTCTTTGAGATAACTGTCTTTGAAAGTTAGCTGCTCTTTAAGATAGGATTTGGTGACATAGTTTGAGAAATCTATAGGTGTAGTTTGGATGGTAGGTGTCTCACAGGCTTCTCACAGTGTATCATTCAGCACTCTATCACTCGGTTTAAGGTCATGTGTGTCACTCGTTCTCACATGCTCCACTCAAAACTCCTAGTTTCAAGTGTACCTGTAGAAGACACCGGAGCCATCCTTAAGGAGGTCAGTAGTGGTGCAATAGGAGTTCGTAATTCCCGATCCTTGTCTGAGACAAGTTGCCTGTCATCAGGATATGATTCATCCAGAGTTAGAATATGTGGGAGGAGCACTGGGGTCGTCATATTTGGCATCTGATCCCCAGCTTCCCCTTGTATCTGTGAAGATACATTCCCCTTAGGCTCACTAGTTAAATCTAGTTCATCGCCAATGGATTGCCGATCCGCGCTTATGTTGGATCCACCATCCGCAGATACATTCTGGTTTATTAGTCCTGGGGAGGTAAGTGTTGTGCTAGGTTTGGCAGAAATTACAGCACTCTCTCCTAACACCTGTGAAGGCAGCTGATTCATTGAAGGACCTTGAACAGGATATTCTAAACGTAAAATGGTTGAATGCCCTATTTCCATCAATACTTCATCACCAAAGAGTTCTCTTCTAATCAACTTATTTAATGCTTCAAGAGCTAGGATATCGGATAGTGTGTTTGACTCATTACAAGATGCCTTGTCCGACAGGCGAATTTCAATAGATCTACCTTGTTGAGAAGATAGATCTAGTAACTCTTTAGTTTCCTTTTTAGCCAGAGAATCCTTTTGAGAAGATACCTGGAGGTTTACAGTTATCTCGGAAAATTTACTTCTTTACTTCGATGGAGACAGAGCTGTGGGTTCTCTCAAAGTACCTTCCTTATTTGCTGCATCTAGTGCAATTTCTCCCTCTATATGCATAGGGTCCTTATACTCCAGGGTTTGGGCTAAGAGAGTTGAAGGTGTTTGATTGGGCTCGAGAGGGTGGTTATGAATTTGTGGTATGGCAAATTCACTCCCTCTCCTATCTACTTGTTCAATAAGTAGCTGTGTGTGATGTGGGTCAAGATGTAATTGATCTATACTAATGAAATTAGAGCATGCTTCATAAGTATTACTCATAGAAGATGTACCTATACCTAAGAAAGCGGGTATGTAGACAGATGTATTAGAGTGAGTAGACTCAACAGCTTAAGGAGGTTGTCTAGCAGCTTCAGGTTGAGGTTGTGGAGAATTTTCAGGTTCAGCTTCTTGTTCTAATTCAACTTCATCCTCTGTTTGATCACCATATTCAGGCTCTGGTTGATCTGCTTCTTCATTCACATTCTCTTCAGGTGCATGAGCAATGTTTTCATATGGTGCATTATCAGCTTGAGGTTCACCTTCATCGTCTTCATCTTCATATTGAGCATTGATGGTAGCAAAGACATCTGTCATGTGCTCTGTTAGGAAAGCAACATTTGCATTTGGATAGCTTCCTTTCCTGTGCAATTTAGTCACTATCAACGGGGACAAGATAGGAGAATCTTCCAAGATATCACTGTGAGTTGATGCCTTTTGTGCTTGTGACAGTTTTCCATTGAGCGCAATCTGAAGAAACCTTGTGAATAAGATAAAGTTTTGATGCTGAGATTGGTTCTCCAAAATGTGCTTCATGAATAAACGCCCAAAGTTGATGCGAAGATTATTTGCGACAACAACCCCAACAATTTGACTGAAATTAGTCAGTCCATGGAATCCACCAGTCTTGGGAGCCAGGAAGTGAGATAATATGTTGAAAAACAGATTCCATTCTTTTGGAAGATGACTTTTGTTGAAGTGTTTAGGAAAATCATCATTCCCTGTGAATGTGCTTCTTATTCCTCTGAAGAAGCTGAGTAATTCCCAGTCTTCTGGAATGGCATCAAGATTATCAGAGGTAGCTGAAGATGTTCATTTAAATATCTTATGTGATTCTGATGGTATCATCACCAATAACAAAGGAAAAAGCCATATGTTCATCATCAGAGGAGTTTGTAGTTGTTCTATGCACATGTATGAGAACCTCAACATTCAATTTCACATTAGTAGATAATGCGAAGCGCACAATGGAGTGTTCATTTAGAAAACGGGTCCATGTCTCAAAATGTGCCATTTTAACTGGATCACGTTCAATAATTGAAACAAAATTTGTTTTTGGAATCTAAATATTATTTGCCATTAAATTAAAAATAAGAATAAAATTTGGATTTAAAACAAATAAATTTGTGCCCTTCGAATTATAAGATAAATTAAATTGACCAAAATATTTGAACACACTTTTTATAGAAGAATTAACCAAATGAGACCAAAAAAAATTAAATTAAAATTAAACCAATTAACAAATTTGCCAAACAAGGCCCTAAACCAAAAAGCTAAGTAATTCGATCTCCATAAATATTCGGTTAAAGATGTTGATTTTGGTATCAATCGAATCCTTGTGATCTGGGCTTACAAAAACTTCAGAAATTACAAAATTTGGCAGAGTTTTGTTAGTGATTTGATCAAAATGAAATTTTCTTCCTCTCCTGCGATTTGAGTTGTGTGTATATAACTAAAAATCAATCGGTTGTATGTATATATACTTCACGGAAATCAAATTAAAATGACAAGTGCTCTGTGGCGACTGAGAGGTTATGGAAATTCTATGGCGACCAGGGAGTCCACTCCTATGGCGACTACAGAGAAGTCACTTAGAAAATTCTAAGTGTTTTCTCTGTGGCGACCAAGGACCCCTGCTGAGATCCTATGGCGATCAGCCCTCTGTGGCGACTAAGGAGCCATAGTATGCCCTTTACAGATATCTCAGTTCCCTGTGGCGACCATAACATGCACTTAACCATTTATTTCACAAAATTACATTATTAACATAATATAATTTTGTGCTACTAATATCAAAAATTTTAACATTTTCTTTTAAATAATTGTAAATTTAAATAATGCTAAAATTAATAAATCGCAATTATTTTTCACTACTTATACAAATATTATCATTAAATTGATAACACTATATTTTGTGAAAAATAATTATGCTGCAGCTTTTAATATTAATTTCAATAAACCCCTTTAGATATTAATTATTTAAAGTCCACTGAAATTAAATTATATAGCTTTATCAATATGAATGTGCTAAAACATATATATATTGGATGCAAGTACATAAATGATTGAATTACGAGAAATAATTAATGGCGTGTAAATTCAGATGTCCTTAAAATATTGAAATTAAATAACAAGTGAATTTAATCAAGACAAATTGCAGTTTCTGACTTCTAAAATTAATTAGAGAGATTTAACATCCCAAGCTCACCAACCAACTTAGAGAAAGTGTTTTCAACAAGTGGTTTTGTGAAGATGTCTGCAATTTGATCCTCTGTGGGTATAAAATGTAACTCCACAGTGCCATTTGTGACATGCTCTCTGATAAAGTGATATCTAATATCAATGTGTTTTGTTCTAGAGTGTTGAACTGGGTTGTTTGAGATTTCTATTGCACTTATATTGTCACAGAATATTGGGATCTTCGATACCAACAGACCATAATTCCGGAGTTGGTTCCTCATCCACAAGATTTGAGCACAACAGCTCCCAGCAGCTACATATTCAGCTTCAGCAGTTGATGTGGATACTGAGTGTTGCTTCTTGCTATGCCAGGATACCAATCTTCTCCCAAGAAACTGATAGCTTCCTGATGTACTTTTCCGGTCAATCTTACAACCTACAAAATCTGAATCTGTATAGCCAACAGGTCAAAACATGTACCTGTAGGGTACCAAATTCCAAGATTTGGAGTTCCCTTAAGATACCTAAATATCCCTTTAACAGCTATAAGATGAGACTCTTTTGGTTCAGCTTGAAATCTAGCACATAAACATGTTGCAAACATAATATTTGGTCTACTTGCTGTGAGATAAAGTAATGAGCCTATCATACCTCTGTAGCTTGTGATGTCAACTTTCTTACCAGTTTTGTCCTGATTAAGCTTGGAGGTTGTTGGCATGGGAGTCTTTGCTGGAGTTGAATCTTCCAGATTATTCTTATTGAGAAGTTCTCTAATATACTTAGATTGATAAATAAATATGCCATCTTTCCTTTGACTCACTTGTAATCCAAGAAAATAACTCAACTCTCCCATCATGCTCATCTCGTACTTACTCTGCATTAGCTTAGAGAATCTCTTGCAAAGATCATCATTAGTAGAACCAAATATAATATCATCAACATATACTTGAACTAATATCATATCAAATTTATGTATTTTATTAAACAGAGTTTTATCTATGACCCCTCTAGTAAAACCATTTTCAAGTAAAAACTCAGAAAGAGTGGCATACCATGTCCTTGGTGGTTGTTTAAGACCATAGAGAGCTTTGAATAGGAAGTATACAAAATCAGCCAGATTTGTATCTTCAAAACCTGGGGGTTGTTCTACATACACTTCTTCTTCTAGCTCCCCAATCAAGAATGCACTCTTCACATCCATTTGATAAACTTTAAATTCTGAATGTGCTGTTATGCCAGAAACATCCTGATTGCCTCAAGTTTAGCCGCTGGTGCATAGGTTTCATCATAATCTATAACCTCTTCTTGAGAGTAACCTTTAGCTACCAGTCTGGCCTTATTTCTCGTTACAATGCCATCTTCATCTAGCTTGTTCCTGAATACCCATTTAGTGCCTATCACTGACCTGTTCTTTGGACGGGGTACCAGCTTCCATACCTTCTGCCTCTCAAACTGATTGAGTTCTTCTTGCATAGTGTTAGTCCCTTAACAATATAGAAAGAATTACAGAAGGGGGGTTGAATGGAATTCTTGAACCTTTTTCTTGAAATAAAAATGTTCAACTCGATTATAGATATATTTGTTTTGATTAGCACAATGCGGAATGTAAACTTGAATGAATCAAAACATAAGTAATTAAAAACAAGTCTTTAAAAACTTTCTGGTGGATTTAAACAATTCCACCAGAGATATATATAATGTATCGAGAGGACTCTGTGTGCAAAAATGCTCAAAGCTGCTTACAAAATAGAACTGCTGAGAATACAGGAAATGCTAAAGATTATGCTTACAAAGATTTCTCTATTTTTTTGTGTTTCTCAGCTATCTCAGTTATTTTTCTATTTGCTACTCTCTTGGTTTATATATTACCAAGATTACAAAGTCAAAAAGACTGAACAAATATAAAATCTAACAGTCTTAATCTTTGCTGCTTTTCGTCCTCTATTACCCAGTTAATGGGCTTCCACAGTGTGTTTGTATCCAACTCGACGGCTGTGTGTCAGCTTTCACTGTTCAACTAATGTTTGAATTCTTGATATGATCATCCGTCGACTTTCAGATCATCCGTCGATGACATGATTGATCATTCGTCGACTGCTATGTTAAACATCCGTTGATAGTCATTTGATCATCCGTCGAAGGCTTTATTAATCATCTGTCGGTAGCTATTTTGGCACTTGACTTCATTTCACTTATACAGAATTACAAGACATTGCTTATGTACAATTAATCAACCTATTCTGCATATCTAGTTAAAGTCAACATGACTTATATGCTACTACAGATTCTATACAAAGGTGCATACATCACTGTGCTACAAACTTATTATTACATAAGCTACTCACTCGATGGATAATAAGTTAATCATCCATCGGGACTAAAATGAGTTATCCGTCGGGACTATAATTCTTATACGTCGAGAGCTACATAATTTCACTAAGTAAAATCTACTTAGATATTTTGTTTAAGTGATCATCAAGTACACAACATATTCACAACAATCTCCCCCAATTTATGTCTACTGGAATTGTAGCCATAAATTAAGAGACACTTGATGATTACAAAACATCCTAAACATATATCTTTAAAGATAAGTAGATAAAACTGAAAGTGCTTCAATTTAAACAAAATGTGCAAGGTTTGGCTCACAGTCAGTTCAAGATGCTCCTCTAGCCTGAGCAGATTTTTCTAGTTTCTTGAAGGTCTGGATCTTCTTCCAAGCTTTCTATTGTTTTCTTCAATTTGATTCTGGAGCTGCCTGTGGAATTCTAATTCATCAGATTCTGAGAGATCCAGCATTTCTTGCATCTCCAAGAGAGTCTCATTGCTAGAGATACTCAATTGATCTTCTAGTCTGAAGAATCTTCTAACACCCTTGTCATCCATGAATTCCATCAGTCAGTAGGGCCTTAGATGCACTCTTCTCCCTGTGTATGGGATGATAAGAGTCTTGGGAAGTGCATCTTTGGCTCTAACACTCCTTAGTTCTTCAATCTTCTTCAATACTAATCTTCTTGCAGTTACATTGAACCCAAAGTTTTTCTTGAAGGATGAATAGACTTTTATCAACACAGCTTGGCTTTCTTGAAGAATCCTGTGAAGAGGCCACTGAATCTCCCTTCCCCCTTTGTACTTGAACACCAACCTTTCAGGTAGGTTTCTGTATGCATCAATTGCCCTTACTTCATCCAGCTCCTCCAGATAAAGGTTTAGATCTGAGAATTCTTTGATGTCACACAAGTACAAGTAGTCTCCCCTATTGACCTTGGGTTGAGCTTTGACTACTAACTTAGATTTGAGAGGTGACAGCTTCACTTTCTTGACTGCCCTTGATTTTGTCCTTTTTGGCTTAGTAAGGATTGGCAAGTTGAAATCAGGAATTTATCCCACTCTATTGGCTCATCCTTTGGCACAATAGGCTCTCCATGTATGTTCCTGTAGGGGTCCACCACCCTTATATCTTCAAATACCACAGAGGGCTTTGATGATTGAGTTTTAGCTTGAGTGGATTCCTTAGGAAATTGATCTTCCAATTCCTTGTCAACAACATCCAATTTCCTTTTTGTTCTTCTAGCCAGTTCTTTCTTTCTTGGGGATTTCTTCTGTTCTTCAATCTTCTTCTTTGATTCAGCAGCTTGAGATGGTTGAGAGGGAATTTGTTGAGAAGAATTCACAGCCTGTAGCTTGGCCAAGATAGCAAACTGTTCTTTCTTTTGTTTAGACTTCTTTGCATTTAGAGCAGCTTGCCTCTTTTCCTGCTTCAATCTGGCTTTTTCTTCTTTCTTTGCATGAGCAAATTGTGGATGTCCAGCTACCACACAAATTTCCTTTCCATTCTTGAATAACTTTGCAATTCTCTTTCTTGAGGCTGAATCAGCTGGATCTTTATAGAAGACAATAGATCTTGACAGAAGCTTCTTTTCATCAGTCTTGGGTGTCTCATACACAGTATCCATAGGGTTCTTCAAAGATGACTTTGGATAGTTTTCCCTTGGTTTAAGAATTATCTCAGCCTTTGTAGTCTTGATGCAGGAAGATTGTCCTTTCTCCAGATAATTCATGCTCATCTCATTCACACTGATTGGCTTGACATGAGAGTGATGGATGGCTGACTGAACTGGTTCCTTGACTAATTCAAACTTTTTCTGTATTTCCTCATCAATCTTTTTCCAGTTGATCAGAGTCAACTTTCCTTTATCAGCATCTTTCAAATTTTCTGCTGCTGCATTGATAAGATCTATACCATCTGCAACTGGTGGCTTGGAGATAGTAATTGAAGGTATAATTACTTTGCTGATTTGAACTAGAAGTGTCTCCCCCTCAGTTGGTCCTTTCTCCCCCTTACTTGATTCTCTCTCCCCCTTTTTGTTATCATCAAGTGGAGGAGTTAGGCCTTGTGCTTTAGCCAGTTGCATAAGAAGGTTTGTCTGAGTCTGTTGATTTTGAAGAAGTAGAGCCACTGAATTCTCAATAACTTGAACTCTGTTCTCCAGCTTGGCTATCTTCTTGTCAGAATCTGATTCTCTCCTTAATCTCAGTAATAGATCTTGCATGGTACCATATGGCATTACTGAATCCAGTTTTTCAGAGTTATAGGTCTTCAAGTCAGCTATATCCATTTTCAATTCATCCACACTGAGATTCTGTCTTAAGTGTTGTATCTTCATTAGATGTAGAGAGTCCAGGTGAGCTTGAAGAACAGCCTTGGTACCAGCATCTGAAGTTTCCTGAAGAGCCTGTTGAATAGCTATTACTTGCTTAACCAAGGACACCTCAAATTGTCCTGGTGTAGATTCATTTTCCCATGCCCATTCAGGTAAACTTAAAGCAGAACTTGGGCCTTCAGCTCCCCCTAAGTTCATGCTTCCATCCAAAGAACCAGAGTCATCATCATCAGAATTTACTCCAAATTCTTCAGATGGCTCTCCAGCTTGAGAAGGCATCCTGTTAACAGCAGCTTTATCTCTTTGAAGAGATTCTGTGGTGTGCACTAAATTCAAAGTCTGCTCTGCCTCCACATTGCCCTGAGCAGCCAACAATTGATAGGTTGAAACAGGGTGAGTAAAAGTGTCAGCATCCAAGGAAATGTTATCAATTACAGCTTTATAATGTTGCTGAAATTGTCTTTCCTTTTCAGCATCATCCACAATCATTGACTCACTAGCAATGGCTGGTTCCATCCTTATTTCTCCTGTACATGCCTTTCTCTCATATTCTCTCTTTTATTGCATCAGGGTCTCACCCTGGCTCCCCACCCTCACACCCTCACCTTCACCTACTAAGGTGAGACTCCTCTTACTCACTTTTGCCAATCCTGAATGAATGGATTGCTGAGATTCACTCTTTTCCTCTCCTTTTGCCTGGGAGCAACCCAGCCTCTCACTCAATGCACTCTCCTCTCTCAGTCCTAAGAGTGATTGTATTACCACTAAGTCTTCTGCACTTGAAATTATTGAAGTTTGAAGTTGTGCAGAGACACTCAATGGATAAGTGACATCCGTCGGGTGAGTGGTAAAGCTATCCGACGGATAACTGCTGTTAAGCTTATCCGTCGGGATACAATCACTACTCGATGGATGAGAAATATCCATCGAGAGAGTAGAAGTGAATGAGGTGGAAAGAGAAACTATTGTAGACTCTGTGTTGATTGAAGTTATTTGAGGCACAGATGTCACAATAGAATCTGAAAGAATTGGCAAGTGAGCCAACAAATCATTTAAAAGATGATGCTCACTTGCACTAGATTTTGGCTTCCCCAACAGAGTTAAAGAAGGGGAATCAGGAATTGAAGTGTTTATCATGTCCACTTCCAGTGAGTTAGTTGGTGAGTATAGTGTTTCAGTGGCTTCTATAATGAGAGATTTTGGCTGTGACTCCACATTTATTGGAGCCACATCAATCTGAATTTGAGAAGGTGCAGGGACTGTGTGTTTAGCACCAGTTTGCACTAAGTGTGTGCCCTGTGCATCCCCAGTTGTTTTGGATTTCTTCTTTCTGGTATAAGTTTGGGGTGAGCTTGTGTCCCTAACCCTTTTGGCCTGTGCTCTTGGATGAGAGCTTTGTTCAATAGCCACATCATTTTGGGAGGATGCAGCTAGAAGTGAGCTTTTGTCCTTTTTAAGCATTACAGTTTCCAACAAACTGCAGTGTGGCTAGGCTGGGATTCACTCAACTCTCCAACCTTATCCTTGGGGTTTCTTTGATGTTCACCCCTTCCCTCACCTATCTTACCCTCCTTCACACTCCCCTTTTTAGCTTTGGTAGATTTTTCAACTGGTACCTTTTGAGAGATACCAGAGGGGGTTTTCTTTGATTTGGATTTAGAAATTACAGTTGATTTGGCAGCTTTGGTAGGCAACTGTTTGGTCATTGTCACAGTTGTCATAGCTATGCCTGAAGTCAAAGAAATAGAGGAGATTGGAATAGGTGAGGGTATGGATGAACTTACCTCACTTACCTGAGGTGTCAGCATTGCAGGAAAATAGAACATTGGCACATCCCTGTGATGGTTGGCTCTATTCAAGTCTGCAATGATTCTTCTCTCTTGAACCCAACAAGCTAATTTGTTGTTTGGGTTCTCAAGCACAATCTCTTGACAAAGATGGTTAGCCAAAATAATAAAAAATCTAACATAGTAAACATTCTTTCCTCTTTTGGCTAAGTCACCTAATTTAAAACCTAACTCATACACAACAAGGTCACTGAAATTGTAAAATTTGTCTGTAACTAGCATGTATAGCATGTTAAGCATGGAAATGTTCACAGAATCAAAATTACTGATTTTTCCAGAAAAGACTTTAGTTACAACCTTCCTAAGACCTAGTCTTCTAATGTCACTTAGTTTTGTAGTAGGAAGTGCAAAATGAATGGAATTGAGCATATTGACAATGTCAGTGTCAGTGTGTGGTGCAGTTACATTATCATCAGAAATCTTGAAACATGCTTTTATTACATCACTATTGATACAAAATTCATTACCTTTGATGGTCAGAGTGATGGTTTTGTCAGTAGAGTTGTAGACTGTTGTTGTCCACATCTCTTCAACAACTTCACAATAAATTGTGGGTGATTCCAGTATGGTAAAACTTAACTTGTAGTTCTTCACGAAGTCAATCATCTTATGATAGTCTTCTGATTGCTGAATACCCTTATTAACCAAAGCAGTGAAGTTGTTCTTCTCATATATGAACCCAGTCTGTGACATGATCTTTACTACGGGTGCCATTGTTAGAGAAGAAAAGCTTGAAGAGAAAGAGGATTTTTGCTTGAGAGAGAATGAAATAACACAGTTGAATTTGAGAATGATAAAATAAAATGATTAGAATGAAATAAGCTTTTATACTTTACTCAAAATCAACGGATAAAAATAATAAAGAGAAGTAAATTACCCAATAGAAATTGCCTAAAATAGCCGTTTTAAAAATAAACTGTAAAAATTCCACTCATTATCCGTCATGTAATGCTTATAAACTGTAAGTATACTCGATGGATAATGTTCAGGGAATTAACGGTTAAGATTTAGACACTTCGACGGATGAGGATAAACTGTTATCCGGCGAGTTTGAAAAGATTCCAGAAAAATAATTGATTTTTATTTACAATTTGTATATCGACGGATGACTCAATTCGGTGGATAATGGTCATCCGTCGAGATGTAAATATTGACTTAGCCAAAATTTCATCCAAGACTAAAAATCAGCTAAATTTCTGGCTACTTTTCAACTTGCAAAATAATTCAGATAAATTCAAGAGTAATTAAGCATACCTAACTCACTTACCAACCTAGAAAAGGTGGATTCATCCAGTGGCTTGGTAAAAATATCTGCAAGTTGCTTCTCACTTGGAACAAAATATAACTCTACAGTACCATTCATTACATGTTCCCTTATGAAATGGTCTTGATGTCTATGTGCTTTGTCCTTGAATGTTGCACTAGATTCTCAGTGATGGCAATTGCACTTGTGTTGTCACAGAAAATAGGAATCCTTTCAACTTGCAAACCATAGTCTAGCAATTGATTTTTCATCCATAAAATCTGTGCACGGCAACTACCAGCAGCAATATATTCAGCTTCAGCTGTAGAAGTAGAAACTGAATTTTGTTTTTTACTGAACCAGGACACAAGCTTGTCTCCTAAAAATTGACAGGTTCCTGTTGTGCTTTTTCTGTCAATTCTGCAACCTGCATAGTCTGCATCTGAATAACCAGTTAGATCAAAACCAGAATCTCTAGGATACCAAATGCCAAGTTTTGGTGTTCCCTTGAGATATCTGAAAATTCTCTTAATAGCTATTAAGTGAGACTCTCTAGGATCAGCCTGAAATCTAGCACATAAACATGTAGCAAATATTATATCTGGCCTACTAGCTGTTAAGTACAGAAGTGAGCCAACCATGCCTCTATAACTTGAAATATCCACAGACTTTTCAGTAGTGTTTAGTTCAAGCTTAGTTGCAGTGGCCATGGGAGTTTTTGCAGATGTGCAATCCATTAGATCAAACTTCTTTAAAAGATCAAAAATGTATTTAGTTTGACTAATGAATATTCCATCACTAACTTGCTTAACTTGTAAACCAAGAAAGTAAGTTAGTTCTCCCATCATACT
The DNA here is from genome assembly GCF_009905375.1 of Apium graveolens. Classification (NCBI taxonomy): domain Eukaryota; kingdom Viridiplantae; phylum Streptophyta; class Magnoliopsida; order Apiales; family Apiaceae; genus Apium; species Apium graveolens. The sequence goes on along the minus strand of NC_133655.1, from coordinate 271,313,245 downwards.
CATTTCATACTTACTTTGCATCAGTTTGGCAAACTTTTTACAAAGTTTCTCATCTGTAGAGCCAAAAATAATATCATCTACATAAATTTGAACAAGTATGCTAGAGCCATTAATATTTCTGAAAAATAAAGTTTTATCTACAGTACCTCTTGTGAAGTGATTTTCCAAAAGGAACTTTGATAAAGTGTCATACCAGGCTCTAGGTGCTTGCTTCAGTCCATAAAGTGCTTTCAGTAGATAATAGACATACTCTGGGAAATTTGGATCTTCAAAGCCAGGAGGTTGACTTACATACACTTCTTCCTCCAAATCTCCATTCAGAAAGGCACTTTTGACATCCATTTGATAGACCTTGAAATTGGCATGGGCTGCATAGGCTAAGAAAATTCTGATGGCTTCAAGTCTTGCAACAGGAGAAAATGTTTCATCAAAATCTATCCCTTCTTGCTGACAATAGCCTTTAGCAACCAATCTTGCTTTGTTCCTTACTACTATGCCATTTTCATCCATCTTGTTTCTGAATACCCATTTGGTGTCTATTGGATTCTTTCCTTTAGGCTTGGGTACCAGCTTCCATACTTTATTCCTTTCAAATTGGTTTAGCTCCTCCTGCATAGCTAAAATCCAATCAGGATCTAACAAGCCTTCTTCTACCTTCTTTGGTTCTTCCTTAGACAGGAAGCTGCTGTATAGACATTCTTCTTGAGTTGCTCTCCTGGTTTGAACTCTGGAAGAAACATCACCAATAATCAGTTCAAAGGGGTGATCTTTTGTCCATTTTCTTGGTTGAGGTAGATTAGCCCTAGATGAAGAGACCTCGATGTTGTCTTGATGTGTGATTGAGTTTTGATTGCTAGAAACTCCCCCTGAGTTTGTGGATCTTTAATTTGAGATAGGGGTACTTTCTATGGGTGATCTGCCTTGACTTTCTGCTCCTTTTTGATACCCCCGGATGGTGAATTTTGAGTACCGACGGATGAGGCAGGTTGTCTTCCGACGGATAATACAGATTGCCTTCCGACGGATGAAGCATTATGTAACTCGACGGATGTTGAGTTTTGTGCTTCATTTGTGGTAGATTTGTCTGCATTATCCTTAGACACTGTTTCTTGATCACTCTCATCATCACTTTCATCACTGACCATCTCAATATTGTCGAATTTGAGGCTCTCATGGTAATCTCCATCTTTTAGTCCTTCAATCTTTTTATCATCAAACACAACATGTATAGATTCAATAATAATGTTGGTCCTTAGATTGTAGACTCTATATGCTTTACCAACAGCATATAACAAAAATTCCTTCAACTTCTTTAGCATCAAACTTCCCATTTTGATCAGTTTGATTTCTCATAATATAGCATTTACAGCCAAAGACATGAAAAAAGTTTAGAGTTGGCTTCTTGTTCTTGAACAATTGATAAGGTGTCATGCATCTTGCTTGATTAATCAGAGAGATGTTCTGAGTGTAGCATGCAGTGTTTACAGCTTCAGCCCAGAAATATGTTGGTAATTTTGATTCTTCAAGCATTGTCCTTGCAGCTTCAATAAGAGATCTATTCTTTCTTTCCACTACTCCATTCTGTTGTGGAGTCCTTGCTGCTGAAAACTCATGCAAGATCCCATTTTCCTCACAAAATGCTCTCATGACATAGTTCTTGAACTCAGTTCCATTGTCACTCCTGATTCTTCTAACTTTGAAATCAGGATGATTGTTAACTTGCCTTATGTGATTGATGATGATTTCACTAGCTTCATCTTTAGACTTTAGGAAATGTGTCCAAGAGAACTTTGAGAAATTATCTGCAATTACTAGGCAAAATCTTTTCTTAGAAATTGACAATACATTGACTGGTCCAAACAAATCCATGTGAAGCAGTTGCAGAGGCTCTTCAATTGCTGAATCAAGTTTCTTCCTGAATGAAGCTTTAATCTGCTTCCCTTTTTGGCAGGCATCACACAGTCTATCCTTTGTAAACTCCACTAGAGGAATGCCTCTAACCAGCTCTTTCCTTACCAGCTCATTCATAGTCTTGAAGTTTAAATGGGATAGCTTCTTGTGCCATAGCCAACTTTTATCTTGACTTGCTTTGCTAAGAAGACAAGTTACAAATTCTGCTTTAGTTGAATTGAAGTCAGCTAGATACACGTTTCCTCTTCTCACACCAGTGAGAACCACTTTGTTGTTTTGATTGTCAGTCACAACACAGGCTTCTTTGTTGAAGGTTACTGAGTTGCCTTTGTCACAAAGCTGGCTGATACTCAACAGATTGTGCTTGAGACCATCCACTAAGACAACCTCTTCAATGATGACATTGTCCTTTGAAATCAAGCCATATCCCATAGTATAACCTTTGTTGTCATCTCCAAAAGTGATACTTGGGCCAGCTCTCTCCTTAAACTCTGTGAGCAGGGTAGAATCACCAGCCATGTGTCTTGAACAACCACTATCCAAGTACCAAAGATTCCTTCTGTTTCCCTACACACATCAAAATCAAATCAAGTTAATTTTGGTACCCAAGTTTCCTTAGGTCCTGCCTTGTTAGTTTCTTCTTCTGTTTCTTAGGTCTTAACTCATTTGACTTAGGAATTTCAGATTCTTCCTTATTCATTTGGATTGGGCCTTTGAAACCATTGGATGCAACAGAATTATCATGCATGTTATGGCTAACAGGAAATGGCATGCTTGGTGCAAACATGTTATTCCAGTAAGGCATGCTAAATGGCATTTGAGGCATATTGTATGCAGCATAATATGGATTAGGTGCAAATGGCATATTAGCAAACTGTGCATTCATGTTCTGTGTAGGCATAGCATTAACAGGCATGGGAGGCATGGCATTCATGTTAGAGAATTGAGGCTGAACAGACATGGGAGTAGGCATGGCAGATTTGCAATTAATAGACAAATGATTTACACTACCACACTTGACACAAATTTTTCTAGGAGCATATTTATTAGGTGTGTAGTTATTGTGTTTGTTAATCCCTACTTTACCATTCCTATTATTTTTCCTATTAGTCTCTATTTTTACCTCTATCTTCTCAAGTCTGTCACTTAACTGTTTGACAGTCATGTGACCAACATTAGCCTTTTTCCCTTTCTTAGCTTGACTTGACTCTCCTGAAACAAAGTTCTTGGAAACAGACTCATACTTATCATTTAGCTTGGTTAATTTGGCTTTGCTAATGGGTTTGCTTACAGCCGACGGATGAGGATTTTTATCATTCGACGGATAACACTTTTTGTTATCCGACGGATAGTCCTCATCATCCGTCGAGTCTACATCTGTCAGCAACCCATCTACCAAAATAGGTTCTAGTTTCTCCTTATTCTTTTTCCAGGCTTCATCACAGAAAGACTCAATTCCTTGAACCATGGTGATTTGAGCATGAACATCTCTGGATGTTTTCCATGCTTTAATCACCTCTTGTTCACGATCGAGCTGCTTCTTTAAAATTTCTTCCTTTTTCAAGGACTCGGTTAATTCCTCCTTGGCAATCCTACACTCAATTTTTAGTTTCTCAAACTCAACAAAATGAGACTCAAGCACATTATTCCTTTCACTTAAAAACAAGTTGTTTTCTTTGATTTTAGCATTTTCTTTAGTGAGAGACTTAAGTGTAACACGTAGATGATACAATCTGTAGACATGTCATTTATTGCATCATTACACTCAGTTTTAGATAAATGTGCAAGGTTTGTAGTAATTACTTGATTGCTTGAAGAACTTGTCTCTGTTTCATCAGACTTGGCCATAAGGGCTAGATTGACATAGCTGACATCCTCATCTTCATCCAAACCATCAGTTGCCCAGTCATTCTCTTGTGTAATAAAAGCCCTTTCCTTTTGTTTGAGTAGATCAAAGTATTTTTGCCTATAATCTACAGACTCAAATATTTTCTTAATGGAATCTGACTTTCTACACTCATTTGCAAAATGCCCTTCCAAGCCACATTTGAAACATTTGAATTTTGACTTATCCACCATGTTTCTATTTGGCTTGGCTGCTCCAAAGTTCTTTTTGAACTTGAGCTTGGCAAATCTTCTTGAAAGGAATGCTAGGTGCTCATCAATGTCCTCTATGTCAGCTTGGCCCAATGAATCTTCATTTTCTGCAGCTAGCCCCTTACCCTTGCTTTCACAGACCTTTGAAGTTGATTCCACAGCTTCCATCTTCGCTTCCTTCTCCTTTTCCAGATCAGCAACTAGTGCAATGGATCCTCATTTCTTCTTTCCTCTCTCCATTCTTTCATTATGCTCTATTTCAAGCTCATAGGTTTTCAAAATGCCATACAGTCTCTCTAAAGTAAACTCTTTATAATCCTGTGAGTTTCTCAATGAGACTGTCATTGGTTTCCATTCCTTTGGAAGAGATCTGAGAAATTTCAGATTGGAGTCTTTAGCCTGATAGACTCTTCCATGCAATTTAAGAGCATTTAGTAGCTTTTGGAATCTACTAAAAATGTCAGTGAGTGACTCACTTTCTTCATTGTGAAAATGCTCATATTGCTGAATCAGGAGCTGCATTTTATTTTCTCTTACTTGCTCAGTACCATCACAGATTATCTGTATAGTGTCCCAAACTTCCTTGGCAGTCTTGCAGTTGATGATGTTATTAAACATGTCTGCATCAACACCATTGAACAGAATGTTCATGACCTTTTTATCTTTCCTGACTTGTTCAATGTCAGGATCAGACCATTCATGCCTTGGCTTTGGAACAGAGGGTTCATTTTCTGTTGCAGCTCTCATTGGAACATGAAGGTCTCTTTCTATGCAGTCCACATAGGCCTCATCTTGAGAAAGCATATGAAGATGCATCTTTACCTTTCAATGATGGTAATTATCTTTATCAAGAAAAGGAATCTTGACTCCAACATCTTTCTTGTTCATCTTGCTGAATTGTTTTGATCTTTAAACTCTTTGTAGATTAAGAGCTTACTCTGATACCAATTGTTAGTCCCTTAACAATATAGCAAGAATTACAGAAGGGGGGTTGAATGGAATTCTTGAACCTTTTTCTTAAAATAAAAATGTTCAACTCGATTATAGATATATTTGTTTTGATTAGCACAATGCGGAATGTAAGCTTGAATGAATCAAAACATAAGTAATTAAAAACAAGAGTCTTTAAAAACTTTCTGGTGGATTTAAACAATTCCACCAGAGATATATATAATATATCGAGAGGACTCTGTGTGCAGAAATGCTCACAGCTGCTTACAAAATAGAACTGCTGAGAATACAGGAAATGCTAAAGATTATGCTTACAAAGATTTCTCTATTTTTTTGTGTTTCTCAGCTATCTCAGTTATTTTTCTATTTGCTACTCTCTTGGTTTATATATTACCAAGATTACAAAGTCAAAAAGACTGAACAAATATAAAATCTAACAGTCTTGATCTTTGCTGCTTTTCGTCCTCTATTACCCAGTTAATGGGCTTCCACAGTGTGTTTGTATCCAACTCGACGGCTGTGTGTCAGCTTTCACTGTTCAACTGATGTTTGAATTCTTGATATGATCATCCGTCTACTTTCAGATCATCCGTCGATGACATGATTGATCATCCGTTGACTGCTATGTTAAACATCCGTTGATAGTCATTTGATCATCCGTCGAAGGCTTTGTTAATCATCCGTCTGTAGCTATTTTGGCACTTGACTTCATTTCACTTATACAAAATTACAAGACATTGCTTATGTACAATTAATCAACCTATTCTGCATATCTAGTTAAAGTCAACATGACTTATATGCTACTACAGATTCTATACAAAGGTGCATACATCACTGTGCTACAAACTTATTATTACATAAGCTACTCACTCGATGGATAATAAGTTAATCATCCGTCGGGACTAAAATGAGTTATCCGTCGGGACTATAATTCTTATACGTCGAGAGCTACATAATTTCACTAAGTAAAATCTACTTAGACATTTTGTTTAAGTGATCATCAAGTACACAACATATTTACAACACATAGCAATAACCCAATCTGGATCCTCCAATGCCTCATCCACTTTCTTAGGTTCCATTTCTGAAAGAAACCCTGAAAAGTGATATTCATTCTGAGTGGCATGTCTAGTTCTTACTCTTGTGTCAGGATTACCAATGATCAACTCAAAGGGATGGTCTTTGTTCCAAACTCTTTGACGAGGCAGATATGATCTTGATGTTTCCCCTTATTTAGTCTGATGTTGAGTGTGAACTATAGATCCTCTTCCTGCTCCCCCTGAGTTGTTGTCTCCATGACTGGATGATTCTGATCTTGGTGTAGTAGTTCTTAAAGGTGTTCCTGTATGATTATCATAATCATTGTTTCCACCATTACCACCACTTGATCCTGAATCAGGATTGCCATGTACTGTAGATGTAGTTCTAGCAATCTCAGGTACTATTATCTCCAAAGGATCATCTGATAGATTTTCAAATTCCAGAGATTCAGAATCCTTTTCACTTTGCAGGCTTGCTAACTTGGTGTCGTCGAATATTACATTAAGGCTTTCGATAACCTTCTGATTAGTAATCATATAAACCCTGTAAGCTTTAGATTCCATAGAATAGCCAAGAAATATGCCTTCTTCTGCCTTAGCATCAAACTTTCCTAGATGCTCATTTCCTTCCTTCAGCACAAAGCATTTAGCACCAAACACATGAAAGTATTTCAGTGTTGATTTCTTGTCAGCCATTATCTCATAAGGAGTCTTGTCATGATCTTTATTAATCAGGGTACGATTTTGAGTGTAACATGTTGTGTTGACAGCTTCAGCCCAGAAGTAGGTAGGAAGTCTTGATTCACTTAGCATAGTCCTTGCTGCTTCAACCAAGTTAAGATTCTTCCTTTCTACTACTCCGTTTTGTTGAGGAGTTCTTGGAGCTGAATACTATCTCGAAATACCTTTCTCTGTACATAATTCATTTAGAAATACATTCTTGAATTATGTCCCATTATCTGATCTAATCTTTCTGACATGTAATTTCGCTTCCATCTCAATTTTCTTTATATGATCCACTATCAGCTGAGATGCTTCATCCTTGGATTGTAAGAACAACACCCATGTGTATTTGGAGAAGTCATCGACCATCACTAGAGCATATTTTTTCCTTGATAGTGACAACACATTCACTGGACTAAATAAATCCATGTGAATCAACTGAAGAGGTTCAGTTATGCTTGTCATTTCCTTGCTTCTGTGTGATGCTTTCTTTGATTTCCCCTTTTCACATGTTTCACGGAGTCCTTCTTGACAAAATTCTAACTATGGTAGTCCTCTCACTAATTCTCTCTTGACCAGAGAGTTCATTGTCTTGAAGTTCAAGTACGAGAGATTCTTGTGCCATAACCAACTTTGCTCTGATGAAGCTTTGTTGTAGAAACATCTGATTACTCCATCACAGGTAGACTTCAAGTCAGCTACGTACAGATTACCTTTCCTTACTCCATGTAAAGCAAGCTTCTCATCTTTCCTGTGAGAGATCAAACATCTTTCTGATCTGAAATCAACATTGTATCCCTTGTCACAAAACTGACTAATGCTCAGAAGATTGTGCTTCAATCCTTCCACAAGAAAGATGTTTTCAATAATGACATTGCCAATTTCCAAATTGCCATATCCCTTCGTAAATCCTTTGTTGTCATCTCCAAAGGTAACTATAGGGCCAGCTTTCTCAACCACTCCTGTGAGCAGGGACTTTTCTTCTGTCATGTGCCTAGAACACCCACTGTCCAGAATCCACATGATCTTTTCCTTTCTTACCTTACCCTGCAAACACAGATTGATTAAGAAGACTTTGATACCCAAGATTTCTTGGCACCTGAAGGTTTAGGGGTAAAACAAGTATCAAATAAATGAAACCTTGACAGGCTTAGATTTAACTTTGACTGACTCCTTCTCAGTGCTAGTCTTATCAGAAATGTTAGACTTAGAGACAAGAGGTACTACAGTCTTAGGCTGTGTGTGCTCATTACCCATGCTTGTTTTAGTGTCAGTGCAAGTGCTAGCAGTTGCATGAAAAGCCTTAAAATATTCAGACATGGTAACAAATGCACATGGCATACATCCAACTACACCACAGGGCTCATAAAATCTAGGCATGACAGGCATACTGGAAGATGCAACAGATTCTACTTTAGCTTTGGTGCATGCATGTGTAAGGTGTGCAGCAGAATTGCAATTATTACATAACTTCCTAGATACAGATGAGGAAGATGTAAAGTCAGATTTCTTATTTACACCTACCTTGCCATTTCTGTTCTTCTTAGTTTTAGCCTTAGCACCCTCACCAGTCTTAGAGTTAACTATGGGGTCTGGTTTCTTAAGTGTGTTAGGTTCCTTAATATCCACCTTATTACCTGGGTCAACTATGGATTTGGCTTTACTAGTTGGAGCCTTAGGTGTCTTAGGGGATTTCTCTTCCTTCTCTTTATCTTCAGCAATCAATTCCTCATTGATTAGCAAACTTACTTCATCCAAAGGTTCTGAAACAGACTCAGTGAATAACGGAGATACAACATCCTTAATAACATATGGAACCTTTTCTGAGACAAACATGTTTATCTCAGATGTACCACTATGTTTCTTACTGTTCAGCTTAGAATAGTCAAGTCCTATTGAAGTCTTAGATTTAAATCTTTGACTATTTATTATCTCCTTCTGAGTCAAAGCTGCATTCTTAAACGCCTGTAACTTCTTTTCTAAGTCAGCAATTTGGGTTCTAAGAATGGCTTCTATGTCTGCATTGCATTTAACCTTATTCTCTAGATATTCATTCTTTTGCTTAAGGTCCTCTAGTCCAACTATAAGAAATTCTAGTTCTTCATTCCTAGAGGTTAAACTCTCAGATTTAAGAACTAACTTATCATTTTCAAGTTTATATGCAAGCATGCTTGTATGAATATTATACAATTCTAAAGTAAGTTCATGCACAGTAGATTTGTATTCAGACACAGTCATATCTATAGTGGTAAGTTCAGGAACCTGAGATGATTGTGATGATTCCTCTGCAGAGTCTGCCATAAGAGCCAGATTCACGTACTCTTCATCTGAATCAGTATCATCCCAACTTTTTCCTTCAACAATGTATGCTCTTCCCTTTTCCTTCACCATATAAGCATTCAGCTTCTGTTTCAGCTTCTCATTCTTCCTTTTCAAATCTTCATAAGTTTCCTTCTTTTCATAGGAGTCATTTGATTTTGTTGCCTTGGGCTTTCTGTAATCAGATGCAAAGTGCCCTAACTCATTGCAGTTGTAGCATCTAGTTTTGCTCTTGTCTATCCAACTTGACTTGTAGCCTCCTCTGGAGCTTGACCCTGATGAGTAGCTTCCTTTCTGAAATCTTCTTGATGAACCCCTTGGTTTATAGTTGGGCTTTCTTCTGAATCTAACATGACTAAATTTTGCAGCCATGTATGCCATAGATTTGTCCTCCAACTGTTCAAGTTCTTCCTGAGTGTAAAACTCATTTTCATCCTCTGGCTCACCATGAGCAATTTCAGCTACGATAATTTCTTTAATTGTTGAGGAGGGTACAACCTTACTTTCTTGGATTTCAGGTTCACGAACTACAAGTGTAGTGGTTTTTGCAAGTGTCGTACTCTTACTGTCAATAGAGCCAGGTCCATAGATAATAGCTCTCTGCTCTTGCTCCAGCTCATGTGTTCATAGCTTTCCATAGATCATATCCAGGGACATAGTAATAAAATCTGCCCTTTCCCTGATTGAAGTGTTCTTTTGTTCTAGGTGAACTGGTAGCGTCAGCATAAACTTTCTGTTAGACTCTCGTATAGGGTAAACTTTCCCTTGCAGCTTTAATTCACTTAACAGTCTTGTATATCTCTCAAAGAGTGAAGACGGTGTTTCTCCGGGTTGAAGTTTGAATGCTTCATATTGAGTCGTCAGAATATCCATCCTGTTTTCTTTGACTTCTTCTATACCTTCCATTAAAAGCTCAATGGTATCCCACATATCTTTTGCACTGTTACATCCTAGAAGTTGATGATTCATATCTTTGTCGGTCGATTCCACAATTATGAGTTGAAGGCTTGTGTCCAGATTTATCAACTCCTTGTCAGTTTATGTATATTTAAACAGATCCCTGGGAGTGGATGAGGAAGGAATTCTCACACCAGTTGTGGTTGTGGATTCAGCAGCTACTTCCATCAGAACATAAGGGCCATTCAGTAATATCCCAACGTAAAGTGGATTCGAAGCTTTCATAAACAACATCATCTTTTTCTTTCAAAAGTTGTAATTATCTCTATCAAATGGGGGAACCTTTATACTTCATATTCTTTCGTCGTTCATCATCTTGGCGGAATTAAATTATTTAAAGTTCAAAAATTTCAAGAAATGAGAATTTTCGAAAATTAAAAAATTCAAGAAATTTTTCAAGAACTTGTTTCTTTCTCCAGATCTTGATTTGTATGTCAATCAACAAGCTCTGATATCAATTGTTAGTCCCAGAGTATTGTAGAAGGGGCGTTGAATACGATACCTACAATCTTTTCGATTCGTTTACAAGTTCTTCATTAAAAGTACGGAATCAAATAAGACACAAAATAATTCGAGGAAATATTGTTTTATTAATATAATCATTGAGGTTGCTACAATCTAATCAATAAACTGATTAGCTACAATAAATTCAGCAGCATAACAATATGTTTACAAGCTTAATAAATGAGGGGCTTTAATGGAGCTCTCGTAAACTGAATTGTGTTGCTGAAGAAGATGACTGATATTGAATTACATTCATTCAGCTTCTGTTGTGACTTCCAAATTCAATGGACATGTGGCATGTTTGTGTCCACACATTCCATTTAACTTTGCTACAATTAGAATCAATGAATACAACTCTTCTATGGCGACCAAGGCAAGCTTCTATGGCGATCAGTGTCTCTGTAGAGCTCTATGGTGACTGCATATGTTCTATGGCGACCAGTGAACTTCTATGGCAACCAAATGAGTTCTATGGCGACCAAATGAATTCTATGGCGACCAGGGTAACTTCTGTGGTGACCAAGTGATCCACTTGAAGTTCTGTGTCAGCTATGGCTCTATGGCGACCAGGTAGTAACATAGGTTTCTTCTGTGGCGACTATAGTCTATGGCGACCACTGGTGCCTTAGAGAAATTCTCGATGGCGACCAGTTATGTGGCGACCATAGAGTGTCCTATAGTATTATACACTTCTATGCCGACCTGAGAGAAGACTGTCATGACTTACAATATTCTTGCTCTTGTCAAACCATTATTCAATGTATCAACATCTCCTTCTATAACTGAATCAAAATTCTTTCTTGAATACTGATGTTTGGTGCACTGGTCTAGTTCACAAACAACTAGCATTGAGAGAATCCTAATTCAATTTGTCTTGTGTTTCTGAGCTGATACAGATTGGTGTTTATATATTGCTTCTTCCACTGAACTCTTGATCTGTAACACTTGAAATCAATTCATGAAACTGATGCTTAAAGTCCCTTGTTGTCTTATTCTTCATGGCTGCTTGAACATGACAATGAACTTCTTCCCATGATTTGTTAGAGGACTTAAAGACTCAATCACATCATTTGGTTCTTTGTGTTTATCCTGCCTTCATCTGCAGGGTTCCTGTGCTTCACAGGTTAATATTGTTTATCTGTTTTTATTTTTATGTTGAGTTATAAATCCTCAATTACATGTTACATTATATTATGCTTTACAAGATGGTTAAAATAAGATATTGAGAACACACAACACTTATTACTTCCAAACTTGTAACAAATAGTCAAATTTAGCACAAAGCCTTATTTAATTTTTATATGAAAGAATGCCCAAAATATACCACTTTCCAGCTTCAAGTGCCCAAAATACCCACCGGCGGGAAAACTGCCCAAAATACCCACCGAATACGCATGTTATAGATGCGTATTCTATTTTTTAAAAAAAATACAAAGAATACGCATGTGAGACATGCGTATTCTCTAAGTGAATACGTATGTCTCACAGGCGTATTCTTTGTATTTATCTATAAAAATGGAATACGCATGATGGTAATGCGTATTCAGTGGGTATTTTGGGCGGTTTTCCCGCCAGTGGGTATTTTGGGCGGTTTTCCCGCCAGTGGGTATTTTGGGCAAATCTTCCCAAATGGTGGGTATTTTGGTTTTTCACCCTTTTTATATTATATTAAAAAAACATTAATTCATTCTTTATATTTAATTATTACTTGGATTTGGATGTTCTAAATAATATATTCAAAATACATAACACTCATTACGTCATTAAACATAATAAATTGTCAAATTTAGCATCAAGCGTTATTTGTTTTTTATATTTTATTTAAAATACATTAATTTATTTTTTATATTTTAAATTAACCTTATGATGAAAAAAATATTTTAAATATCATCAAGGTGCAAGAATACAGTTACCACTCTAATATCATTGCAGCTCTCTAATTAACAATGTCTGAATTTGTTGCAAGCGTACAGATGATTTTAGACATACTTAGACATGCAACCAAATCAACCCAGTTTCATACAGAAAGTAAAACAAATGGTATGTAAACCACGATATTAAAATTCAAACTGCAAACACGTTTTACCATTAAAAACACTAACTATCGGACCAAAACATTAGCACTCATCAACGTTCACCAACAAACCCTGTTCACCCACTTATATCCCATTGACTTCCCAAAACCTAAAGAAGCAAAATGTAAATTAGCACAATAAACACATAAATACGGAACATTATTTAGCCAAGGTTCATACAACCACCTCTGACGTAACTTCTCCACCCTTGCACAGTTGGAGTTCAGGTCGAATGAGGTAGCCGCCATCATGTTTAAGCTAGAAATACCACTGTACTCATTCCTTACCACTTTTCCGGAGTGAATTATTATAATAACTGGATGCTCATCAGCACTATAGTAGAGGGATTTAAAAGACTGGGCCAATTCATCCCATAAACAAACCTTGATCTCATAGCTGTTTCATCAAAATAATGAGTTCAGCATGCACAAAAATCAAGGCAACTAACAATATGAAATACACACTCATATTAAGTTGAAAATCGTAAAGTTAATGTAAACCTGTTGCTCATTTTTTTTATTAGTAATTGCTTGAACGATCTTAACATTTTCCACAATTCCAGCAACATCTGAAATAAAAACATATCACTCCGACGCTTCACAATATACTGTAAAATGTGATAATTTGATAAAATAATTACTCTGGAGATTTGTAAAGCAGCATACGTCAGAAGGTATCAAACCCCAGGTATCTGGAAGAGGTATTACATTAGTAGCACCAGTAAGAATAATGTGCTTGTCTTCATTCATACACCGATATTTACCAATGAAAGGCTCAATAATGAAATTCTGTTTTTTATAATTTTTCCCCATCTCAAATGATTCAGCTGCATCGGTAACATGCTTATAACCAACCCAGACAGGCATACGTTTATGCTAAAATATGAGCAAAAGAAACTAAGTTTAATAAAAAGTAAGTAAAAATTGCAAAACATAAACCTTATAAGCCTGAAAAAACTCACGTATTCATCGATCACAATAAGATTGAAACCTTTAACGTGTCCAAACAGATCCTTCTTAGGCCATTTCCTTGCAACACGAACCATTATTGCATAACGGCTTGAAAGCATGATTTCCAGATCTACCAAATAGTCATAATCTGTTTCAACGAATTGCAGACCCAAATCCATATTTTCCATCTCAAAAAAAGAAGATAGAGTTCTTACTTTATGAGGTTTGAACACCAATGTCCGGTGCCTTATAAATAAGTAAAAGTAATAGTTTTTAGCTTGGTTACCCAGTACATCGGGCTTTTCGAGGTAGCTGGATAATGCAGAGCCACATATAAATCAAGCCACTCAATTATGTCATTTAAATTAACTATTCTACAAAAATTTTGTAGCGTGATGGACACAAATTTGCCTACTTTATTTTCCATGCCAAGTCAGCTATTGATTAAATCCACATGCCACATCACCCTTTTTTTAAATAAATGCTGCAAAAGCTGCAATTACCGAGAGCACGCCCTCAATACCCAAAGCATTTAAACAAAACATCCGAACATAATTATAGAATTACATATACTGTATATATGAAGCACAAGTTTGTCTTAAAGGAAAACAAAATCTCAGACAATCCGAAAGATAACATACAAATCTGGTCACACAACCCCATCAAAAGCGTCCATTATCTTCATTAGCATTTTTCCATCACTTAGCCTTTTTCTTCTGCACACGCAAAGTAGAAGACTCGGCATATACATAATAGTAACCAAGGCCATAACAGCTAACATTCTAAAATTGTAACTTACCCTGTCATGTCTACCTTTTATCCCAATTTCATCATGTTCATCAAATTGCACCGGTTGTAGACCCTTTCTTGCCCTCACTTTTGTGTTAGTAGATTTGACAGTTGTTGGAGTCTCCACAACAATTTGTTGTATCTCTGATTCCTTCAACACAAAATGAATCCCAAAACACATGATTAAAGGTTTATAAACTCGAAAGACAGAGCATATTTCAAATTATATTCATACGAACTGGCATTCTATAAACTACCAGATATTATAAAGCTCAATTCACATACATTCATCGGTGAGTAACCTTGTTGATCCATAGTTTCTTGTTCAGAGGGAGTGAACTGTCCTGATGACTCAATAACATCCCCCATTTTTGTCACCTCATACACAGTCGAGCCTCCTTTAAAATTTTGTTCCGAAATGAGAATTATCATAACATATTTTTTCCGTTCAAAGAGCTGGAGATAAGGTGGGAAAAAGTGTTCTCCCAATTCCTTCAATATAGGTTTAATGTGAATAAAAATATTCCTATGCATAAATAAATGTATTATCTGGATAATGCAAGTACACCACCTCTTTTTCAAGAGAGTATAGGTCTTCAACATTTTTATGGACAATCTTAGTTACTTGACAGTGTGGCAAAATAACTGTAACTGTTCCAGTGTGATCCGAACACAAAGTTTCCACGCAGAAACTGGCCAAGAAAATAATGAACATACATAAAACAGGTAGCAAAAATAATTTTGGGAAAATTACACAGCAAGCAATGTACCTTCTTCTTGGGTGCGGTATCAGCCTATTACATTTATTACACTTGAACTTGTCTTCTCCATACTCAACTTCACCCACACACATGGTGCATTTCGCAAGGTACCATTTCTTAGCCTGATCCACCTTATTTACCAAGAGCTCACAACAAACTTCTGTCTACAATAGCCACCGATACCAAATAAAGCAGTAAACAAAGGTAAAATATCACACACCCCAAACCTACAAATATCACGCAACCTTAATGTGCTTTTTCGTCAACCCTGCAATTTCCTTCAAAGTTAGCATAGGTCCAACCTGCCCCTCCTCACCGATATCAATGTCGGAGAGCTCATCATCCCTCAATTTATAATTTGTTTAGCCACAAAAAAAAATTCAACAAACTTTTGTAAGCAACAATAACTGAGTACATGTTTCTCATAAGGTTGTTAGGTAATGAATCACACATAGAGGGGGGGTGAATGTGTTTTTTTGATTTTAGGCTTTTCTTGAAAGTTAATGGTTGAACAAAATAAATTAAATCTTGTATAGAAAAGTGTTCATGCAGAATTTAAACTTGCATAGAATAAAGAACACAAATCTTCAAAACTCACTTAATTTTTATATTAAAAATTAAGACTATTTTGCTACAAAATTTCTAAGCTCTTTGATGTTAAAGAGCTCATCTTCTTCTTGAGAGTGATACAAGAGATTTGATCTAAATTGTTACATCTAACTAGAGGACCGGTGTTAACTTTATAACTCAGTTAACTGTTGCTTTACACAGTGGATAATAAACATGTTATTAGCTTTTCTAAACTGTCACTTGTCATTTCTATTTATAGAAAAGCGAATCTTCCATTTCCGGCTTAGCATATCTTTAGCATCCCGTGTTTACTTTAATCTTCCTCTGTCAGTTAATTTTTTCCATTGATCTTGCACACTCTTCAAGCTGCTTTTTGTAGACTTGTCAATCCAGCTGTTAGATTGTTTGTTGATTGTTTATCTTGGATATTGAACTGATCTGCAATTTTGTACTTTGAGACTGTACTTCGAGATCTCCAGTTTGAATTAATAGAACACTTGACATCTCGATAAGTACATAGGTTTATCGAGATCTCTAGCATTCCATATTGAGTTTGACTTGTAGAGGTCTTCAGCTTTTCGAGATCTCTAGTCTTCACATCTTCACCATGACTTATCGAATCATCAATGTTCTTGCTGTGAACTATTCCAGCTAACATCACTTATATTTAGACAAAACACAAACGAGACATAGACACATAATCATCCTTGTCTATCCAGAAATTAGGTTAAGAAACCAGTATAAGTGTAACCCTTTACAACTAGTTCCCTATCTTCTCCTTACACCAAAAATAAATCTTTAGTCCTCTTTAAGTACTTCATAATATTCTTGACAACTATCCAGTGACCCTCACCTGGATTAGACTGGTATCTGTTCGTCATGCTCGAAGCATACAAAATATCAGGACAAGTACATATCATTGCATACATTATAGATCCAATTGCTAAAACATATGGAGCTTTCTCAAACGGCCCTTATCATCTAATGATTTAGGGGGCAATTATCTTTTGAGATTATTATCTCATGAGACATCGAAACATATCCTTTCTTTGTCTCTTGCATCATAAAATGATGCAATAATTTATCAATATATGTACTCCGACTAGGTCGATTAATCTCTTCAATCTATCTCTATAGATCTTGATCCCTAATATATAGGTAGCATCGCCTAAGTCTTTCACCGAGAAACTATTTCTCAACCAAATCTTAATAGCATGTGGAGAAGAAATGACATTCCTTATTTGTTATATGTCATCTACATATAATACTAGGAATGTCACATGGCTCCCACTAACCTTCTTGCAAACACATGGTTCATCTTCATTTTGAATAAAGCCAAACTTTTTGACCGTTTCATCAAAATAAATATTCATTCTCCTTGAGGCTTACTTCAATTTATAAATAGATAGAAGCAACTTACAAACTATCTTAGCAAACTTTACATCGACAAAACCCTCAGGTTGTATCATATATACATCATCTTCAAGGCTCCCATATAAGAAAGCAGTTTTGACATCCATTTTCCAAATCTCATAGTCAAAGTAAGCAATTATTGCTAACAAAATCCTGACGGACTTGACCATAGTAACCGATGAAAAAGTCTCATCATAGTCTATACCATGAATTTGTTTGAAACTTTTTTTCCACTACTCGCGTCTTATAAGTCTGTACTTTACCATCCATGACAGTTTTCTTCTTGAAAACCCACTTGCACCCTATAGGTTTTACTCCTTCGAGTGGATAAACTAAAGTCAATATTTTATTTTGATACATGGATTCCATCTCAATTTTCATGGCCTCAAGCCATCTCTCGGAGTATGAACTGCCTATAGCATCTTGGTAGGTGAGAGGCTTATCATTATCCGTAAGCATCACATCACCATCTTGAGTCAAAAGAAAATCATAATTTCTCCCGGGCTCATGGTGAATCCTACTAGATCTACGAATAACATGTGTTTCTTGGACATGATTACTTTCAACATTTTGATGTACATCCTGATCTTATTCCTACTATGGTTCAATGTTATCATGTGGTTCTCGATCTTCATCGAGATGTATTATCATCCCACTAATTTTCTTAGAAAGTAGTTCTCCCTCAAGAAATACAGCGGCCCGAGCAACAAACACTTTATTCTCGGAAGGATTATAAAAAACTATACCCCAGTCTCACTGGGGTATCCCATAAAATAGCATCTATCTAATTTTGGTCCAAGCTTGTCGGAGGCTAAACATTTTACAAACGCTTCACGTCCCCAAATTTTTATAAATGACATGCTATGACATTTATCACTCTATATCTCATACGGAGTATTTTGAACCGCTTTATTAGGAACTTGGTTAAGTGTATATGTAGCCATTTCTAGAGCATAACCCTAGAAACTGAATGGAAGATCCTCTTGACTCATCATTGTGGCGCCCTCCAAACCCGGGTCAGAAGTTTGGGGTCCACACACACCTTATTTATAACCTGCTTATAACAATAATAAAGATAATAATAATATGCAGTGACCCTACTTACCAACTACCACGGACCGCGACAGGTTAAAGTATGCACACAAGCCAACACACCTACTGATATTACAAACGTTCAAATCCCAACTATTCCAAACTCATAACTGAGTATTATACATTATTACAAACTTTTACAAACTCAAATTATCCCAAAAGAAGCCTAATAGCTTAGCTCGATCAACCTGAACCCCTAGATCTCGCGCTGGACTAGGGATCCTCGGTACCAACCGGTTCCTTTTTAACTGGAAAAGAACATAAACGATATCGCACAAATGAGATAACTAGCTCAGCAAGTCATGATGACAAAACTGAGAATAATGATCATCAGGTAAATATGATTATGATATCAAGTGAACAATGGATTATGATTTAGAATTGGATATTATATTTTCATGTTAAAAACCAAGGTTAGGCTGCTGATCAGTCACGCACTAACCCCGAGCAAAGCACACAGCACTGCTCTAACTACTGGATCCAAGGCACACATTGGCCTAACTTGACCATTATATGGTCTGACCACGAATCTGGTCCACAATTTTATAAAAACAATCCAATTCTAACATAATAACAAAATAAGTAATAATAAACAATAACCAGAATCATTAACAACATTTGACGTTCAATAACGAAATGGTTTTAATCTGCATAAGGATCAAAAGAGCATTTACAAAGTTTGGATGTTAGGTAATGAAAGAATTGGATAACAATGAATCAATATTTCAGGGTTTCAAGGATTTGGTCTTTTAAAACATAAAATACAATGGTTTGAAAGTGTAAGCAATCTGGTTCAGTGTTTGATATGTAGTTTGTATATATTTGTGGAGTAGCATCGTGTATTTGAGGTTCATATTTGGGTATACAACAATTGATGGTCTAAAAAGAATCAGATTTACGGCTCAAGATCAATAACTTGAAATCAAGGTTTAGGGTTCAGTGCTTCAAAGCACTTGCAATATAAAACAGGAATATCAATTACGATAATATCTCGAGAAAGTTCAGAACACTTGCCTTGTACTAGCTTACTACACTGCACTTGTTCTCAATCACCACTGTCTTACTCCTTGACTATCTGTTTCCCTTTCCTACGCCTTGCCTCTTCTGCTCACATATCATAAGCATCTATCAATATTTAACTCATACGATTCTATTCGACACATGCTTCTATCTACCCTTCGTTTCACCCAAATCCGATTAACGGATTGAAAGTTACGCAATAAACAAGTAAATATCGAATACACAGACCGACAGTCCACCAACAAGTCACATATAACACATAGCACATCACATAATCAATAATATATTATTTATAAAGAAGTCTCGAGTCATAAACAGGCTTTCGGGTACTTAAAATGATTTTTAAAACATTTTTCGGAATTAAAACGGATCGTTGGATCAATTTCGGAATAATAAACAGGGTTCGGTTGGCCAATTCTGGCTTCAAAACAATTTCATAATAATTATCGAGCCTTGAAAATAATTTAAAATAATATTTTAAAGCTCGAAACTATTTTTCGGAATTTTTAAATAATTAAATTTAATTAAATAATTAATTAAAATCAATTAATAATTAATTAAATCAATTAATCAATTAATTTTTGAATTAATTGATCAATTAATCGATTAAAAATTAACTAAAATTAATTAACTAACTAATTCAGATTTATTTTTGAATTAAAAATAATTTTTGAAATTAAAATAATAATTTTTGGAATTTTCAGAAATTAAAATCGAATTTTCATAATAAAATAAATAGGAAATATGATTTTTGAAAAATTTTAAAACAGGAATCCTAAATTTGCAAACTCTGGAAACTTCAGGGACCAAACTCCATCGTCCCCAAAAGTCCAGGTACCAAACTGCAATTTACACCCCCCCCCCCGGGTCGCCGGAAAATACAGGGGTGGCCGGAGAATTCGATTCCGGCACCCTCACCTCATCATCTGCTCCAGATCACATCTACAAACAACCAGGAATCGATTCATGCAATCAAAATACATCAATAACCCCAGACTTGGCCGGAAATTGGCCAAGAACATCGTCGGTTTCCGGCGAAACATCGAAAATTTAAAAAGACAACTCCCTACGATTCAAGCATCCTCTGTTAACGAGCTATATACCAATCGATTGCAAATTTTATAAAGAACATAATCCACTATAAATCAACAGCTAATAGCCCCTAAATCAAAAAGCCCAAAATTTCAATTGAAAACATTCATACGGGTTATAAACCCTAATTTTGAAATTCGAGAATTAAACCCACTTTTGAGCATGTTATTGAACTCCAAATCAGACGTATGACATATGAAAATCATCAGGAAAACAAGCTCTACAACATGCAATCATCAAATCATACAAATAATCATCCGAACAAAAATTCATATTTTTAATAAAAATAATTCGAAATTAAATAAAAATATAGAAAAATAACCTTGATTTCTGCAGTTCTGAAACTTGAAGAAACTGAAAGAACACCATAAAACCTCTGTTTTGGTTACTCGAGCGTTCCAAACGGAGATCAATAACACCTTCAATTTGTGGTTTGATTTTCAGAAGGGTTTATGAATATAAGGATTTTCTCTGAAAATTATATAATTATATGTCTGCAAATGATTTTGATACGAAATAAAATGCGGGAAAAGGCTATTTATAATTACGGAAAATTAGTATCTCGTTGGATCATTCCGGATATAAAACGGTACCTTTATTTATAAAAACTGATCCAACCGGTATCGGTTTTCGGGACAGTTATCCAAATCAGTACAATTTGTACTGCGGTCTTGGTCTCAGCGCCTGGTTACACGTACTACGAGGTGATAATTGGGATAGTTTAATAAAAAGCTCTCGTTTATCGAAAATACGAGTTTTATTGATTTACCGAAACGAATATTGTATCGAAAATGTTACGCCGGGACCCGCGTAGGACAAACTGTACGCCGGATCGAAAAAGTCGAAACATGGAATATGCTCGAAATATTACAATTAGGTTAGGAAGGTGTTCTCGGAAGAGTTTCGGGTTCCAAAAACGTAACAACGGATGACGTCGGTTAGTTCCCGTTTTTATAAAATAGATTTTAAATACTCGGAAAAAGATTTTATAAATTTCATATGATCCTTATAAATCCATAAATCAACATAAAAATAATTAGGAAGATATGACAATTATCTATATTTTATTTTGGACATATAAAAATTAAAATACTCAATTAATAATATTTTTAAACATCCAAACACATATAACACTTTACAATTAATTCACAGAATGGATACTAAACATATATATTAATTATTTATTAGCAAAAATAATTACACGATATATCCCGGATATTACATCCTTCCACCCTTAAAAGGATTCTGTCCTCAGAATCTTCTAAGAAAATTAATGAGGGTACTTTTCTCTCATATTACTTTCTAACTCCTAGGTTGACTCTTCAACCTTTGGGTTTCTCCATAATACTCTTACTAGCTTTACCACTTTATTTCTCAATACCTTCTCTCTTTTCTCTAAGATCTCTATCGTACTCTCTACATATGACAAATCTGCCTGAAGGTCTATTGGCTCATATTCTATTACATGCATGGAGTCTGGATTATATTTCTTAAGCATTGATACGTGAAAAACATTGTGAATGTGTTCCATGTGCGGAGGTAATGCCAACTCGTAAGCTACTTTGCCAACGTGCTTTGGAATCTCAAAAGGTCTGACATATCTTGGACTCGGTTTTCCTTTCTTTCCAAATGTAACACCCCCAAATCCGGGGTCGGGGATCCGAGTTGTCACGAGTTCCATTTCCCTTAATAACACCCACTCTTAATAAATAATCAACTACTCTGTACTGTGACCCCACAATAAACACACACACCACAAGTTATAGTCTCAGAGATGAATATCCAAAAATAATCACAAGTCATTTTATTCCACAATTATATGCCAATACACCTTAAACAGGTTTCTGAATAAATTTACATTTCTTTGCCATTATTACAATTCATAAATATACATAATCTGATACATCAAAAGTTGAAAGCCTAGCCTATTGGTAGTTCCTACCTCAGCTACAGCGACATCAACGCCTATAGGAAGCTGCGGAACGTTTCCTATCCGCTCGCGAATTGGGAGCTTGGTCATGTTCATCTTGTCTATCTGATATTGTGTGATGAAAGAAGAAAGCAAGGGTGAGCAGCAAGCCCACCAAAATAATATGTATAATGATTAACAATATATGAGCCTTCTCATAGTACTCATGAAGGTCTTGGTCAAAAGAAATGAACCAAGATGATATCTTAATGCGATGAAGTCGCAAAATATTCAGTATATATATACATATATACTTTTCAAAATATTGGAAGTCCTCTTCCATGCATAATACACACAGAGTTCCAGTGTATAACTGTATAAAAATATCGTTGCAAGGTGATCTCATATATCTAACCTTGTCTCAACATTTTTCTGAAAATCTTTGTCATGCATAAGATAATCATTTACTAGATATAAGTTTAAAAGATGAAGTTACAAGATACTCCAATATACTTATATCTTTTCCAAATACTACTTGAACTACCACCATTCAAGTTATAATTAGTTTCCAAAGTTCATCACATAGATGAGACTACAAGACCATATTTGAATAGATTAAATCTTTAAAATATCATCAAAATAAAATGAAGTTACGAGATACTTCATTTGATGCAAACATCATTTTGAAAACTTGACCCTGCCAACACTCAACAATCGCCCAACCGTAGCCTTTCTATCGAAGTGCTCTGGGTAGTGTTGCAGAAATATCCAATTGGATGATGAACTCATTACGGGAGTTTGCCGCGCCAGGAAGACCACTTACGATGATCAGTCGTAGTAGTGTAACCCCGCCATTTTCTACATGTAGAGGAGAACCTGTCGGATTTACTTGTCAACCGAACACTGAACTCCTAAGGAATGGACCGCCTTAGCGGAACTTCCAGGCCATTTGGGCCAATATAATAAGGCTGGGCCGGCGCCACTCGACCACTTACGCCACTCCTAGTTCAGATGATGAAATCCATGACTCTGAAACGTAAAGCTCGTTCCCCGTTTCCCCAAGTAGAAACTTGTTGATACGGCTCCACCAAGAAGTCGTATCTAGTTGGAAAGGAAAACTCACCGATATTTCCCAGGCGATGCCTGTTAATGGATTAACTTGTTCCAAGAATTTTACTTCCCGAGTGTTGGGTAAGTAATCAATTCATTTATCAAAACAGCAACCTTGTTGCGAATATAAAACACACCACAGAGCCAGATCCCTCAGGTTTTGAGCGAGTATTTAAATCCCCTTCGAAAGGAGGATCTTAAATATAAAAATGAGTTTTGGGATCCGCTCTAACTTTTAAAAATCATTTTGAAGACTCGCAAAACATTTTTAAGAATGTTTGGAGTGATGCTGATTTAACAAGGTAAATCAGTCCCAATATATTAGAAAATATCTGAATATTATTATTTAAATAATATTCTCATAAAGAATAATCTTTATAAAAATAATTGAAGTAGAAGTTTTAAAACTTATACTTGAAATGAATATTAAATAACCAAAGATATACCTATACGAAAGTACTATCTTTATTTGAATAATCAAAAGTGAGTTTGATTATCGACACCTTATTCTTTAATAAAATAAAGAATATATCTCAGCAAATAATCGGAGTCATAGATCCTCAAATGAATATTCAAATAATATTCAATAAATAAAATAAGTTGAGTCATAAGCCCTCGAATGAATATTTGAAATAATATTCAATAAATAAATAAGCTGAGTCATAAGCCCTCGAATGAATATTATAAATAATATTCATTAAATAAAATAAAGGAGTCATACATCCTCAAATGAATATCCAAGTAATATTCAATAAATAATATAAAGGAGTCATAAGTCCTCGAATGAATATTCAAGATAATATTCATTAATAAAATCAAGTTATCGAATAAACCTTATTCGATTAATAGTTTTGAAAACTATAAACATATATATATAAATATATATATATAAAATCTACTCGGGATCCTCGACTCCCGGTTTTAGAAAATGTTTTCACCTTTGGGTCCCTATACTAAGGGTATATGCAAATTACTGCTATTCTCTAGCATAGGTATTATCAACTGAACCAACAGATATATTTGGCAAGAATACGAAACAGGCATGCATATATATACCATATCAGCATGATTCAATATATCGCAACATTTGCTAATTAACCAACATGCATCTATCGCAAGATAATGCATATACATATATACATCACAACAACAGTATAACGGATAGAAAACTTGCCTGAGCGACTTGGGGTGAAAAAAAAGCTCGGAACGAGTCTGGTAACCTATAAACAACAAGTAAGTTGGAATTAAACCAAAGTCACTTGTAAATCTATACTTTAACTAACTTAGACTCTAACGCTTGTTTTGCGCTTACTGATTTGCTTAAGTCACTCGGGTACCCTCGGCTCCACCATTTTTAATAATTTAACCTTTATGAGTTTTAAGGCGATTCCTTCGCGAGTGTCTTATCAACTGCCTAACACACTTACCATAAATGTTTCATACATTAACCCTTTTTGGACTTTAACCTATGTTTCAAAGTAAAGCGAGGGGAAAAGTTTCATTCGCGAAACGCCGTTACTTGAAACGGTCGTTTCTCCTAAACTGTACATCGGAATCAAACGAACTACATATCAAAACGAAGCTCGTAACATGAACTATCTAAACATGGCAATGGTCAAAATCTAGCAGGGTGTTCTCGGGTCCAAATGTTATGAACAAAAGCAGTCTAAAGTAAATCGGACATTACGATGGCTATGTTTACGCGATTACCAATGTTTAAACTACTCCAATTAACCACCAACCAACTCATAACCATCAATACAACAAAACTTTACCTAAACCATACCACATCAGTCCATAATCTCCAAGGTTTTCAACTCAAACAACCACAATCAAGACCTATGAACTATAATCAAGCTTCAATTACCAAAATACTTCCAAATCAAACCAAACTACTAATAATCACAATCCATGCTTCTCATTTCACAAAACCAACCATTAAGCTTACTAACAAATAAAGTAAAGGCTAGGGTTTGAAGTTTATACCTTCCTTGGGAGGTGTTAAGTTGCTAGGAAGCCTTAGGGAGCCTCCTACAAGCTTGATCTTTCCAAAGAAATCAAGAACACAAAGTTAGGCTTTGAAGTTTCTAAAAGTCCGATTTAAAGAACTGTAAAAATGAGGGTCTTACCATGATTATTTGGACGAGACTTGTGAACAAGAGTTGTAGGCCATCTCAATACCTTTCCAATGAGCTATAGAACACAATATTTGAGTGAGAAATGAAGGAGATACAGCAGTTTTAGTGTTCTGGTTCTGTTTTGGCCGAGAGCATGAAGAACAATGCCTTGGTTTCTTTTTGATTTTGATGAAAAATGATTTGCTTGGCTTGGTTGGTTTGATTTTTGTGTTTGTTTTAGTAAATTACCTAGTTGCCCTTGATTTTGTGTGGTTAAAAAGCCACCACATCTCCTTCCTTCTCATGTCATGCTTGTGTCATCCTCATGATGTCATCCTCCCCTCCTTGTCCTCTTCTCATTGGTTGGGTGACATCATCCTCTCTAATCCCTTTGATTAACTTCCTAATTGTTTGCCTAATGACCGATGATCTGTTATACAGTTCGCTTAACTTTCATTTTCGTTTATCGTTTGAGGGATCATACCCGGGATCTTATTACTTAGGTTCCCTTAACCTTTCTCAATACATTATATTCCTTTTTATGATCCTCTATTATAATCCTTTAATTTAAATCCTTTTATCCTGTTACCTTATACTCAATTCTTTCCGTATCTATTGGATATCCGGGAAAAATCAAAGTGTTCGGATTTGGATTCTGACGATCTTTACATACACTTATATCCCATATAAAGTACTAATAAAATCTCAGAATATCCATATCAGAACCCCTACATAGTGTGGCATGAAAAGTTTTCTCATTCAGCTAAAATACTATTCACAAGGGTTACAAAAAGTTTAAAATTTTGGGAGTTATTACAGTCTCCCCTCCTTAAAAGGATTCCGTCCCGGAATCAGATAGAAAACAGTTGGGGATGCTTTTCTAGCATTGTGCCTTCTAACTCTCTAGTCAATTTTCCACATTATGGTTCTACCACCAAACTCTGACTAGTTTGATAACCCTTCTCCTAAGCACTTGTCCCTTTTCGATCTATAACCCTTTCTGGTTGCTCCCTATAGGTTATGTCTGGTCGTATGCCTATGCGCTCATATGCCCCTATTTATCTGGCATCCGAATTACATTTTCTTAACATTGATACGTGGAACACATTATGAACTTGCTACATATTCGGGGGTAGGGCTAGCTCATATGCTATCTTCCCAATATGTCTTAATATATCCAAGGGTCCAACAATTCGTGGACTTAGCTTCCCTTTCTTTCCGAACCTCATCCTTCCTTTCCAAGGGAATACCTATAACAATACTAGGTTCCCCACTTCCTATTCCTTGTCCTTTCGTGTTAAATCAACATACTTCATGTTCCCATCTTGGGCTACTACCAGCCGTCCTCTGATTAAAATCTATTATGTCCTTGATCCTTTGGACTATTGCGGGTCCGAACATCTTGCGCTCTACAACTTCATCCTAACATAAGGGAGATCGACATTGTCTTCCCTCAAGGATCTCATAAGGCGATATCTCAATACTGACATGTGATCTATTATCGTAAGAAAACTCAATCCGTGTTAAGTGATCATTCCAAATTCTTTCAAGTCTATCGCATGGAATTTTATCACAGCTTCTAGCACTATAGCTTTGGCGTCTCAATACCCATTCTTTTCCAGTTCGTAATCGCTACTACCTTCCGTTCCTAATATTATACTGGTTATACTTTTGCTCGTTAGCGTTCTATAACCTTTTAATAACCACGTCAACCTTAGTATCACGAATGTATTTCCATTCCGAATATTACCACAACTTTATTACTCCTTTTTCAGCTGTTTCTATTTCCCAAAGTTTGATCAATCATATAGAAGTAAATGAATTTGTTGAGAGATCACTATGATCATGAACACTTGTTATATCACTTAGTTAGTACAGAAGGTGGCCAGCCTTTAGTACTTGACAAGCAATTTAAACAATAGATGGTATCCTACTAGGCTTCTACCACACAGATAGATAGTCATTCGGCAATACCTCCCCTTTCTGGAAGGGTTGTTCTTCTCAGCTTACATGAAATGAAAAGAAGAGAAAAGAACGAATTGAAGAGAATTGTATATATGAAAAATATACTGCCACAAAATATCTGGCTTGGAACCTACCTCTGAACTATAGAGGTTTGTCATTGGAGAACAAAACATATATGTATTTATATCAGCATCAAGTATTATAGCATCGTATTTCCCATGCCTAAATATTTCTATTCCGTCCATCATTCTATGGACCCATGCTCTTCCTCGAGCTTATACACAATCACCTTTGAAACTCCCTTGATATCGAAAATCGAATCTGGGATCTCATTCTAGACATCATCGTTACTAGAATTCTATGCTTGCACCGTAACCTTCCTCGTATAATAATATGACTCTCTATTGATAAGAAAGAATAAATATTCAATAGGTAGATACTCTACTTAATTAGTCTATCAATGTTCTATCAATGATAACTTATACACTACCATGACCCGATTAGTGGTACTCAATCTCAACACCCATTCCAATACAACTCTCACGGTTGTAATCAACTCATTACTCGCGGAATCATTACTGCATTACTATGGTCCACCACTGACCTACTGTCGTCATTCACCTTTCCATAAAATCTTAATATCTAACCATACGGAGTCCATACATGTCGTATCAAATCCTTCTAAGGAGGTAACATAATCACCATTCATGATTCATGAAGAACACTCCTGATCCTGACATACATACATGACATGAAGCAGATAAAAGTGCAGAAGAGTTTCAATCAAAGCAACGATAGCAGGTTAATACCATTCTTAATTATACACCCTAAATAGAAGACTTAACTCAAGGGTTCATCTAGTCCTTTTTGAAACATGGTCTTGGCTTATCTCAAGATAGGACCTTCTAAAATAGATAGCCCGTTCATGGCGATTACACGAATTAAACCTTTACCAACTACTATTACGGTTGGGTATTGCACAGTCATCAGGAGGAATGTCAATCTTCCAAACCATAATACAACCTTCACAGTTTTAACCATCATCACTGTATTCTTTTGGCACAAGCGCCTATAATTATCCTCTTACCTTTAAAGTGTCGGCCAC
Organism: Apium graveolens; assembly: GCF_009905375.1. Classification (NCBI taxonomy): domain Eukaryota; kingdom Viridiplantae; phylum Streptophyta; class Magnoliopsida; order Apiales; family Apiaceae; genus Apium; species Apium graveolens. Next base: position 271,284,775 of record NC_133655.1, on the reverse strand, counting down.
CTCTTTAGCCTTTCCTGATAGTAAAATTTCCTTACAGTCAATGTCATTTTAACCACCTCCAAATAAATTTTCTACCTTATTTCAATCACAGCTTATATGAAAATGCATTCCTTAAAATCTGATGAGTAAAAAAAAATCACCATTTTTTTTCCATAAGTTATTGCCTCAGTCTTTAGAGGTTAATCACTGTCATGACTGACTCTCAATCATAATTAGAACATCTTTTATCTTAAGTCCTAATTTCCCTGAACAATTTCGACCATTACTGGTTCGATCCATACTTTCTCGTGGTTTAACACGTGCCCCACTTGGCAACATTATAATTATGTCATATTTCCTTTATCAACATTTTTATTCTTGAGAATTTCGAATATTTCCTTTCTCCTTGTAAAACCTCTAAGGTTATCCTTTAATCGTTCCTCCTGTATTCCCTATATACAGGGCATATCAAAATACCACTTACTAATACTAGAACCATTGTCTATATACTTCTGAAGAATTTCTCCACTGATCCTTAAAGGTTATTATTACCTTAATCCTTTCCAATTCATACTGTCAAAACTCATACTATCCCTATTAAGGGTGAAATTCCAACCTTTATGCATTCCCCGAGGATTCATTTTAAGTTACCGATGTTCTATCCTTAATTCCACCTTTAAAAGGTACATGCATCCTTCCATGGATAAATCAAGTCATATATCCCTGATAAGGGTATCTTATTCAATCATTCCCACCTCGATAGTATATGCCTAATTTCACAATAACATCTGTATTCAAAATGAGGTCAATCAATATGGCCTCCAAAAGATAAGAACGGTTATCCGTTTTTCTTGCCTGATTCAGTAATGATAATAGGGATGTTCTAGAAGATGTTTGTCGGTTCAACGTGAACCTTTTAGTTCTAACTACTCATTTACCTCTTTTATTTATCTCAACAGTCATCTCAATGTTGGGATATCTTTCATACCTGGCGTCTCCCTTTCTGGGTATCAAGCCACCGGTCTTACACTTCACATTCTTGAAGGTCACTTCCTTCATCCAATTTTCCTAATTTCTTACTTCCTTGTCTCCTCAGTCTATCCGCGTCTCATTGTTTATCCTTCGAACTATCTCAATGTTTCCTCGAATCCTCCCAACTTAAAGGGGATAAAATATATGCATCTCTTATGCCTTCAACCATCAACTTTAACTCATGGTGAATCACCCTCATCCTGACGATTATATACTTTTCTATTTCTATTAATATGAGTCTTTAGGGTTTCCTCATACCCAACTCCTTTATCATTCCTCAAACTTTGTTGCCTTTATATTCCTTTCCACTTCAATTCCTTTTTATTTTCCTTTCTCTTATCATTATTTCATGAACCAACACAACATAAGCATTGATTTCAAATATCCCGTCATTCTGGATTCACGTCTTCAGAACGAATCTTAACAACTTTTACAGCTTAGATTCATAATTCATCATACTCGTCTGCCTTTGTTCTGGCTCTAAAGCTTTTACACTATCTCCATAACCTTGGGAAGTACTTTCCTGAAAACAATTGACTGAACTTAAATCAGTTTATTATAATCTCTTGCTCCGTGCCTTCCTTGGCCTTTCACCAGCGGGTGGTCTCTCTCTTAGGAGGGTAAGTGACAAAAACAGTCTTTTGTGATACTTCAATCATTCAGAATCTCAAATGATTCCTCTATTTCCTTTAGCCAGGCTCTTGCCTCGACTGGGTCAACCTGTTCCTTGGAACTCTGAGAGCTTAGAGACTTACAGGTCCTTAAAGAATTTCCTATCGCATTGTTTCCTCAAGGTGGTGGTTGGGGATAATAGTCTAAGTTCTGTCTAGACAGGTCCATGAATTGCCGTATAGGAGTACCGTCTCGGGTCTCCTTTCCTTACTCGACTTTCTGTTTCCTTAGTATGAAATGTTTCATCCTACTCCCCATAATTGGGGTCATCTTTTAATTTAAAATCCTCATTTTCCACTCCATTATGTCATGGGTTCCTTCTATCTTGATGGCGACCTCCCTGACTATCACGTTCAGGGTTTGCTCTAAATCTTATTCCTCAAACTATGGCTCTCATCTAAGTTCTCATCCTTACGCTCTTGAACTTTCGGAACCCAAATTCTATAGGAATACCTCATTATTCCCTTATCATCTTTCTCGGTATTAATCTCATATTTATTTGTTGGCTCTCTGCCTTCATTCATCACCTTTCTCTGGCACCGTATGCTCTTTTCCAATAATTCGGTCTCTATTGCAATCTCAAACAGCTTTTCGGTACCGGCTCCGGTTACCTTCATTACTATTTCCAAAATCTCTTATAAACTCTCCCAAAGACATTATCATCTTGAGTCTCTCCTTTTTACTAAGGGCATCAGCCACCACATTGGCTTTCCCCGAATGATAAAGAATCTCCCAATCATTATTCTTGATTAGCTCTAACTGCCTCCTCTGGCATATGTTGAGCTCTTTCTACGTGAAAATGTACTAGAGCACTTATGGCTTAGGTAATTCTCGCACTTCTCTCCATACAAGTAGTGCCTCCAATCTTTAGGGTAAAACTATTGCCACGAGCCTAAGCTCATGGGCGGGGATATCGAATTTCATATTACCTTAATTGTCTTGACGCGTACGCGATTACCTTGCTGTGCTGTATGAGAAGCACCCTAATTCCTTATGGGAAGCGTCACTACACTTCACAAAATCTCATTTTTCATCCGGCAACGCTAACATAGGGAACGTCACCAACCTTTGCTTCGGTTCTTAAAAGTTGTTCTCGTATTTCTCTGTCCATTCGAACTTCTCAGTCTTACGAGTAAGCCGCGTTAAAGGGGCTACTATCTTTACAAACTTGAACGAACCTCCGGTAGTGACCGGCCAATCCTACCTCTGGGAGTTGCCCTAACCATGGTCATCAATTCATCAGTGGTCCTTTATTCATTCTTGTCAGGATCCTCCACGAGATCCTCCTCAGCAACAATCCCATCTAGGACAACATCCTCAACCGCTACATCCTCAATATCAACATCATGCGGTCCTGCATTAGGACACTCTATCGGATCCACAATCCGATCTCCAATTAGTAATAAAACATCATCGCGCTGTTGCTCCTCAACCTCAGGGTTTGGAGTCCCGCTACTCTATACGATAACGAACTACGCTTCTATCGCTACATTTATAAGGGTTCCCATAAGGGTTTTAACTGTCAGTACTACGTTAGGTAGTCCGACTATGAACTTGGCAAGAGTTCTTATTATCTTAGTGAACTTATTATCTTAACGTCCCATCATCTCTGAGGTTTATAACGCTTAACTCTGATACCATTTCTGTAACACCCCCAAATCCGGGGTCGGGGATCCGGGTTGTCACGAGTTCCATTTCCCTTAATAACACCCACTCTTAATAAATAATCAACTACTCTGTACTGTGACCCCACAATAAACACACACACCACAAGTTATAGTCTCAGAGATGAATATCCAAAAATAATCACAAGTCGTTTTATTCCAAAATTATATGCCAATACACCTTAAACAGGTTTCTGAATAAATTTACATTTCTTTGCCATTATTATAATTCATAAATATACATAATCTGATACATCAAAAGTTGAAAGCCTAGCCTATTGGTAGTTCCTACCTCAGCTACAGCGACATCAACGCCTATAGGAAGCTGCGGAACGTTTCCTATCCGCTCGCGAATTGGGAGCTTGGTCCTGTTCATCTTGTCTATCTGATGTTGTGTGATGAAAGAAGAAAGCAAGGGTGAGCAGCAAGCCCACCAAAATAATATGTATAATGATTAACAATATATGAGCCTTCTCATAGTACTCATGAAGGTCTTGGTCAAAAGAAATGAACCAAGATGATATCTTAATGCGATGAAGTCGCAAAATATTCAGTATATATATACATATATACTTTTCAAAATATTGGAAGTCCTCTTCCATGCATAATACACACAGAGTTCCAGTGTATAACTGTATAAAAATATCGTTGCAAGGTGATCTCATATATCTAACCTTGTCTCAACATTTTTCTGAAAATCTTTGTCATGCATAAGATATTCATTTACTAGATATAAGTTTAAAAGATGAAGTTACAAGATACTCCAATATACTTATATCTTTTCCAAATACCACTTGAACTACCACCATTCAAGTTATAATTAGTTTCCAAAGTTCATCACATAGATGAGACTACAAGACCAGATTTGAATGGATTAAATCTTTAAAATATCATCAAAATAAAATGAAGTTACGAGATACTTCATTTGATGCAAACATCATTTTGAAAACTTGACCCTGCCAACACTCAACAATCGCCCAACCGTAGCCTTTCTATCGAAGTGCTCTGGGTAGTGTTGCAGAAATATCCAATTGGATGATGAACTCATTACGGGAGTTTGCCGCGCCAGGAAGACCACTTACGATGATCAGTCGTAGTAGTGCAACCCCACCATTTTCTACATGTAGAGGAGAACCTGTCGGATTTACTTGTCAACCGAACACTGAACTCCTAAGGAATTGACCGCCTTAGCGGAACTTCCAGGCCATTTGGGCCAATATAATAAGGCTGGGCCGGCGCCACTCGACCACTTACGCCACTCCTAGTTCAGATGATGAAATCCATGACTCTGAAACGTAAAGCTCGTTCCCCGTTTCCCCAAGTAGAAACTTGTTGATACGGCTCCACCAAGAAGTCGTATCTAGTTGGAAAGGAAAACTCACCGATATTTCCCAGGCGATGCCTGTTAGTGGATTAACTTGTTCCAAGAATTTTACTTCCCGAGTGTTGGGTAAGTAATCAATTCATTTATCAAAACAGCAACCTTGTTGCGAATATAAAACACACCACAGAGCCAGATCCCTCAGGTTTTGAGCGAGTATTTAAATCCCCTTCGAAAGGAGGATCTTAAATATAAAAATGAGTTTTGGGATCCGCTCTAACTTTTAAAAATCATTTTGAAGACTCGCAAAACATTTTTAAGAATGTTTGGAGTGATGCTGATTTAACAAGGTAAATCAGTCCCAATATATTAGAAAATATCTGAATATTATTATTTAAATAATATTCTCATAAAGAATAATCTTTATAAAAATAATTGAAGTAGAAGTTTTAAAACTTATACTTGAAATGAATATTAAATAACCAAAGATATACCTATACGAAAGTACTATCTTTATTTGAATAATCAAAAGTGAGTTTGATTATCGACAACTTATTCTTTAATAAAATAAAGAATATATCTCAGCAAATAATCGGAGTCATAGATCCTCAAATGAATATTCAAATAATATTCAATAAATAAAATAAGCTGAGTCATAAGCCCTCGAATGAATATTTGAAATAATATTCAATAAATAAATAAGCTGAGTCATAAGCCCTCGAATGAATATTATAAATAATATTCATTAAATAAAATAAAGGAGTCATACATCCTCAAATGAATATCCAAGTAATATTCAATAAATAATATAAAGGAGTCATAAGTCCTCGAATGAATATTCAAGATAATATTCATTAATAAAATCAAGTTATCGAATAAACCTTATTCGATTAATAGTTTTGAAAACTATAAACATATATATATAAATATATATATATAAAATCTACTCGGGATCCTCGACTCCCGGTTTTAGAAAATGTTTTCACCTTTGGGTCCCTATACTAAGGGTATATGCAAATTACTGCTATTCTCTAGCATAGGTATTATCAACTGAACCAACAGATATATTTGGCAAGAATACGAAACAGGCATGCATATATATACCATATCAGTATGCTTCAATATATCGCAACATTTGCTAATTAACCAACATGCATCTATCGCAAGATAATGCATATACATATATACATCACAACAACAGTATAACGGATAGAAAACTTGCCTGAGCGACTTGGGGTGAAAAAAAGCTCGGAACGAGTCTGGTAACCTATAAACAACAAGTAAGTTGGAATTAAACCAAAGTCACTTGTAAATCTATACTTTAACTAACTTAGACTCTAACGCTTGTTTTGCGCTTACTGATTTGCTTAAGTCACTCGGGTACCCTCGGCTCCACCATTTTTAATAATTTAACCTTTATGAGTTTTAAGGCGATTCCTTCGCGAGTGTCTTACCAACTGCCTAACACACTTACCATAAATGTTTCATACATTAACCCTTTTTGGTCTTTAACCTATGTTTCAAAGTAAAGCGAGGGGAAAAGTTTCATTCGCGAAACGCCGTTACTTGAAACGGTCGTTTCTCCTAAACTGTACATCGGAATCAAACGAACTACATATCAAAACGAAGCTCGTAACATGAACTATCTAAACATGGCAATGGTCAAAATCTAGCAGGGTGTTCTCGGGTCCAAATGTTATGAACAAAAGCAGTCTAAAGTAAATCGGACATTACGATGGCTATGTTTACGCGATTACCAATGTTTAAACTACTCCAATTAACCACCAACCAACTCATAACCATCAATACAACAAAACTTTACCTAAACCATACCACATCAGTCCATAATCTCCAAGGTTTTCAACTCAAACAACCACAATCAAGACCTATGAACTATAATCAAGCTTCAATTACCAAAACACTTCCAAATCAAACCAAACTACTAATAATCACAATTCATGCTTCTCATTTCACAAAACCAACCATTAAGCTTACTAACAAATAAAGTAAAGGCTAGGGTTTGAAGTTTATACCTTCCTTGGGAGGTGTTAAGTTGCTAGGAAGCCTTAGGGAGCCTCCTACAAGCTTGATCTTTCCAAAGAAATCAAGAACACAAAGTTAGGCTTTGAAGTTTCTAAAAGTCCGATTTAAAGAACTGTAAAAATGAGGGTCTTACCATGATTATTTGGACGAGACTTGTGAACAAGAGTTGTAGGCCATCTCAATACCTTTCCAATGAGCTATAGAACACAATATTTGAGTGAGAAATGAAGGAGATACAGCAGTTTTAGTGTGCTGGTTCTGTTTTGGCCGAGAGCATGAAGAACAATGCCTTGGTTTCTTTTTGATTTTGATGAAAAATGATTTGCTTGGCTTGGTTGGTTTGATTTTTGTGTTTGTTTTAGTAAATTACCTAGTTGCCCTTGATTTTGTGTGGTTAAAAAGCCACCACATCTCCTTCCTTCCTATGTCATGCTTGTGTCATCCTCATGATGTCATCCTCCCCTCCTTGTCCTCTTCTCATTGGTTGGGTGACATCATCCTCTCTAATCCCTTTGATTAACTTCCTAATTGTTTGCCTAATGACCGCTGATCTGTTATACAGTTCGCTTAACTTTCGTTTTCGTTTATCGTTTGAGGGATCATACCCGGGATCTTATTACTTAGGTTCCCTTAACCTTTCTCAATACATTATATTCCTTTTTATGATCCTCTATTATAATCCTTTAATTTAAATCCTTTTATCCTGTTACCTTATACTCAATTCTTTCCGTATCTATTGGATATCCGGGAAAAATCAAAGTGTTCGGATTTGGATTCTGACGATCTTTACATACACTTATATCCCATATAAAGTACTAATAAAATCTCAGAATATCCATATCAGAACCCCTACATAGTGTGGCATGAAAAGTTTTCTCATTCAGCTAAAACACTATTCACAAGGGTTACAAAAAGTTCAAAATTTTGGGAGTTATTACACCAAACCTCGTTAGTCCTTTCCACGGTGATACTTTCAGTAATACCAAGTTTCCTTCTTCAAATTCCATGTCTTTCCTTGACTGGTCTGCATATTTCCTTTGACGGTCTTGTGCCGCTATCAATCTTTTCTGGATTACTTCAACAACTTCCTTTGTATGTTGCACCAATTCAGGTCCAAGTATTTTGCGTTCTCCTGCTTCGTCCCAATACACTGGAGATCTGCATTTGTGTCTATAAAGGGCTTCATAGGGTGGCATCCCAATACTGGCATGATAACTGTTATTATAAGCAAACTCTATCAGAGGTAAATGCTCGTCCCAACTTCCTTGAAAATCAATAGCACAAACACGCAACATGTCCTCGATTGTCTGGATCGTTCTTTCATTTTGGCCGTCCGTCTGGGGGTGATAAGCCGTACTCATATTCAACTTTCTTCCCAAACATCCTTGAAAACTTTTCCAAAATCTGGAATTAAACCTCGGGTCTCGATCAGATACGATAGACACAGGAACTCCATGACGAACTACAATTTCCTTCAGGTACATATGGACCAACTTGTCGAGCGAAAATCTTTCATTTATAGGCACAAAATGAGATGACTTGGTAAGTCTATCCACTATAACCCAAATGGCATCATGATTAGCCCTTGTCCTTGGTAATCCAACTATGAAATCCATGGCAATATGTTCCCACTTCCACTCTGGAATCTCCAATGGCTGTAGCAATCCCCTTGGTCTTTGATGTCCGGCTTTAACTCTCTGACATGTATAACATCTGTTAACCCATTCCGTAATTTCTCTCTTCATATCTGGCCACCAATAATTTTCCTTTAAATCTCTGTACATTTTGGTATTCCCTGGATGGATTGAATATCTTGAATTATGAGCTTCCTGTAAAATTTCATTCTTCAGCTCCGTCACCGGTGGAATCCAAATTCTTGAAAAAAACCTAAGAATACCTTGATCATCCTTCTGCGTGCACAATTCCTCACCTACCAAATGATTCATATCTTGATCCATTACATCTTCCTGACACTTCTTTATTTTCTCTAGCAACTCTGGCTGAAAAGTCACACTGTACATTTTTGCTTCATTAGGCCTGCAAACGTTAATCTCCAATTCCAGTTTCTGAAATTCCTTATATATCTCTTCAGGTACTGATAACACATTTAACTTTTCCTTCCGACTTAACGCGTCTGCTACAATATTCGCTTTATCGGGATGATAATTAATCGAGCAGTCGTAATCCTTGATCAATTCTAACCATCTCATTTGCCTCATATTTAGTTCCTTCTGTGTGAATATGTACTTTAAGCTTTTGTGATCCGTGAAAATCTCGCACTTTTCTCCATACAGATAATGTCTCCAAATTTTCAAAGCAAAAACTATGGTTGCTAGCTCTAAATCATGAGTAGGATATTTCTGTTCGTGTGGTTTCAATTGCCTTGACGCATACGCAATCACCTTATCGTGCTGCATTAAAACACATCCTAGTCCTTTGTGAGAAGCATCGCTATAAATTACGAAATTCCCTTGATCGTCTGGAAGTGACAAAACAGGTGCTGTGATTAATCGTTGCTTCAATTTCTGAAAACTTTCTTCGCACTTGTCATTCCATGTAAACTTTTCATTCTTCCGTGTAAGCTTTGTCAATGATGTTGCAATCCTTGAAATTTTTTGAACGAATCGACGATAATATCCGGCTAATCCCAAGAAACTTCTTACCTCGGTGGGTGTTCTCGGTCTTTCCAAATTTGTAATTGCCTCGATCTTTGCTGGGTCCACTTTGATCCCTTCATTACTGACTATGTGTCCTAAGAACTGAACTTCCTGTAGCCAAAACTCACACTTTGAGAATTTAGCATATAACTTCTTTTTCCTTAAAATTTCTAAAGCTGTTCTCAAATGTTCCGCATGATCCTCTTCCGTTTTTGAATAAATTAAAATATTGTCTATAAACACAATAACGAACTTGTCCAAATACTCCTTGAAAATTCTGTTCATCAGGTCCATAAATGCTACCGGGGCATTGGTCAATCCAAAAGACATCACTAAAAATTCATAATGTCCATACCTTGTTCTGAAAGCTGTCTTTGGTATATCTTCTGGCTTGATCTTCAGTTGATGATATCCCGATCTTAAATCAATTTTGGAGAAAAACTTGGCTCCCTTCAATTGATCAAACAAATCGTCAATTATGGGTAACGGATACTTGTTCTTGATTGTAAGCTTGTTGAGCCCCCTATAGTCGATACACAGTCTCATGCTTCCATCTTTCTTCTTGACAAATAATATTGGGGCTCCCCACGGGGATACACTGGGTCTGATTACTCCTTTCTCTAACAGCTCTTGCAATTGCTTTGCTAGCTCTTTCATCTCAACAAGCGCCATCCTATACGGGGCCTTGGATACTGGTTCTGTTCCAGGTGCTAAGTCGATTGCAAACTCAATATCTCTATCTGGAGGAAGTCCTGGTAACTCGCCGGGAAACACGTCTGGAAATTCATTCATTACTGGAATATCTTCAAGTTTTGCTGGCTCCTGACTTCTGTCAATCATATATGCTACGAAATGCTCGCATCCTTGTCGTAATAACTTTTTGGCTTGAATCATTGTTAAGAACTTCTTTACTTTTTTCTGACCCTTGAACGTTACTATTCTTTCGTCTGCCGTTTTCACCATTACCTTCTTATTTCGACAATCTATCTGAGCATCGTGCTTAGATTACCAATCCATCCCTAATATAACGTCAAATTCCCCTAACTTAAATGGTATCAAATCTACACAAAACTTACTACCTGAAATCTCAATCTCACAATTCCCACAAACTTGATTAACAGATATTCGTTCTTGATTTGCCAATTCCACAGACATTATTTCATTTAAATACTCAACTGGATAATTTAACTTACTAACAAAATCTTGGGAAACAAACGATCGAGTTGCTCCCGAGTCTATTAACACTTTGGCACATAAAGAATTCACATTAAGCATACCTGCCACGATATCCGTATCATGGATAGCATCCTTCACAGACATGTCAAAAACTCTAGCCCTTGGAGTCTCATTCACTGCTGGGGTAGATCCCATAATCCTCAATACATTACTGACTGGGGTTGGTGTCTTGCAATCCCTCGCTATATGTCCTGGTTTCCCACATTTAAAGCACATAAATCCAATGGCTGGAAACTTCACTGCTGGATTCCGGATAGGCTGATCCTTATTTGCTGGCTCTCTTGCTGGCTGATTTCGGCACTCCCTTGAATAGTGCCCTTTCTGATTGCACTTGAAACAAACTACATTCAACTCATTACAAACTCCCCCATGCTTCTTTCCACATACTTGACAATCTAGAAAAGTTAATCTCAACTGATTCGGCTGATTCACATTAACTAGATGGTTGCCCTGGCCTCCGTCGCCTGCATTCTGTCTCTTGAAATTAAAATTTCTTCCTGGCTGAAATTTGCCCTTCTTAAAATTTAGAAACTTCCCTGATTGTGACTGACCCTCATTCCCTTCAAATCTCCTTTTCTTGCTTTCCTTCTCCTTCTGTGACATCTCACTCTCTATCTCCGCGATCATAGCCTTATGTACCACTCCTGCATAGGTATCCAATTCAAAAATGGCTATCTTCCCTCTGATCCATGGTTTCAAACCTTGCTGGAATCTTTTAGCTTTCTTCCTGTCAGTATCCACATACGACGGCACATACCTTGACAATTCTTCAAACTTACTCTCATAATCTGCCACCGACATATTCCCTTGCTTTAATTCTAAAAACTTCAGCTCCATCTGATCTTGGATAAACTGAGGAAAATACTTTTCTAAAAACAATTCCTTAAACCTCTCCCAAGTAATAACATATGTACCTTCCGATGTCTTCACCATCTCCCACCAATAGGTGGCCTCATTCTTCAGATAGTAACTTGCAAACTCAACCTTCTGTTCTTCCTTTACTTTCACTAAGGAAAATGCCTTCTCTATTTCCTTTAACCAAACATTTGCTTCAATCGGCTCTAGGGATCCCTTGAATTCTGGTGGGTTTATTGCTTGAAAAGTTTTAAAAGATACCTAGGGATTGGTCTGTCTTTGTTGTTGTTGTGCCAGGTGAACTGTTTGTTGGGCCAAAATTTGGAGAATCTGGGCTATTGCTGGGTCCATGGGTCCTGGGTTCACATTTGGATTTGTATCATCTTGGTTGTTATTGTTGTTGGTTTCTTCATTCTGGGTGTTGGTGCGGGTATTTCTTCTAAGAGGCATTTTTCTGTAAAGAATCAAACAACTTATTTAGCTTTTAAACCAAATTTTTTGTAGAAAAGAAAAGTTTTGTAAAACAGAAATATCTCCTTTTTGAAAACAGTTATAACTAAGTAAATTGCATGCTTCTTTACAGAATATAAACAGTTATGAAAAACAGGGTACATGGTATCACAGGGGTATAATTGGTACAATAAATAAGGTAAAGTAAAACAGGTGCAATAAAGTAAATGACAGTGCTGGAAAGGAAAAAGGTACCGATATATATAGATCAAAAGTTTTAGGTAGTACAAGCGTAAAGACGCTTCGGAAGTAAAAGCAAAAGGGTACAACAACCTACTCACTAGTCAGCATAACTAGTCTATAAATACAACTCAAAAGTCTACTGATACACACTACACACTACTGTACATACTATACAACCATCACAATATTGCTCAGCACCTCTGGATCTCTAACTCATGGCAAGCCTGGACCTCCAATCTCCTCAAGCTCCTCTAGAACCCACTTAGCCCACTCCACTAGGAAATCAGGGGTGATGTCCTCATGTGTAGCCTCAGCAATCCTCACTGCAGCTGCTCTACGAAACGCCTGGAGCCTCTCTCTGAGTCGCCTCTCACCACTCCCAACTTCTCTGGTACGCATAATATGTAGTAACTCCTGAATCTGACCCTGTAGGAATCGCTGCTCCATAAGGCAAGCCTCAAACTGATGATATGGGACAGGATAGGAAGAGAACTGGAAAGGTATTCCTGTAACTGAGTGACTAGTAAAGCCTGAATCAGCAGGTGAGGGTCCTCTGACAGGTGGCCTCATGCCTGGGGGTGGAATAGCCTGCAGTGGTACGGGCTGCAACACAGGTGGAGGTAGTATAGCCAACACTGGTGGAACAACAGGACGTGGATCCGAAGACGGTACTCCAACTGAAGGCTCTGAGTGATCAGCTGATACAGGAATGAAAGAGTCCGCCATCGCTGCTATCTGAAATCATATCGCAATATAAGAATCTTGAACCATAACGTGAATTACACTAATACCTGTTATACCGAAGCACTCAACCTCTAGAGGTTCTATCTTTCTATTCCTTACTTCTAATCCTAACCCTCTACCCATTCCCGTCAACCTAGGCTTGTGTCAGTGACATATAACCTATAGCTCTTATACCAAACCTGTGGCGCCCTCCAAACCCAGGTCAGAAGTTTGGGGTCCTCACACACACCTTATTTATAACCTGCTTATAACAATAATAACGACAATAATAATATGCAGTGACCCTACTTAGCAACTACCACGGACCGTAACAGGTTAAAGTATGCACACAAGCCAACACACCTACTTATATTACAAACGTTCAAATCCCAACTATTCCAAACTCATAACTGAGTATTATACATTATTATAAACTTTTACAAACTCAAATTATCCCAAAAGAAGCCTACTAGCTTAGCTCGATCAACCTGAACCCCTAGCTCTCGCGCTGGACTGGGGATCCTCGGTACCAACCGGTTCCTTCTTAACTGGAAAAGAACATAAATAATATCGCACAAATGAGCTAACTAGCTCAGCAAGTCATGATGACAAAACTGAGAATAATGATCATCAGGTAAATATGATTATGATATCAAGTGAACAATGGATTATGATTTAGAATTGGATATTATATTTTCATGTTAAAAACCAAGGTTAGGCTGCTGATCAGTCACGCACTAACCCCGAGCAAAGCACACAACACTGCTCTAACTACTGGATCCAAGGCACACATTGGCCTAACTTGACCATTATATGGTCTGACCACGAATCTGGTCCACAATTTTATAAAAATAATCCAATTCTAACATAATAACACAATAAGCAATAATAAACAATAACCATAATTATTAACAACATTTGACGTTCAATAACGAAATGGTTTTAATCTGCCTAAGGATCAAAAGAGCATTTTCAAAGTTTGGATGTTAGGTAATGAAAGAATTGGAAAACAATGAATCAATGTTTCAGGGTTTCAAGGATTTGGTCTTTCAAAGCATAAAATACAATGGTTTGAATGTGTAAGAAATCTGGTTCAGTGTTTGATATGTAGTTTGTATATATTTGTGGAGTAGCATCGTGTATTTGAGGTTCATATTTGGGTATACAACAATTGATGGTCTAAAAAGAATCAGATTTACGGCTCAAGATCAATAACTTGGAATCAAGGTTTAGGGTTCAGTGCTTCAAAGCACTTGCAATATAAAACAGGAATATCAATCACGACAATATCTCGAGAAAGTTCAGAACACTTGCCTGGTACTAGCTTACTACACTGCACTTGCTCTCAATCACCAATGTCTTACTCCTTGACTATCTGTTTCCTTTTCCTATGCCTTGCCTCTTCTGCTCACATATCATAAGCATCTATCAATATTTAACTCATACGATTCTATTCGACACATGCTTCTATCTACCCTTCGTTTCACCCAAATCCGATTAACGGATTGAAAGTTACGCAATAAACAAGTAAATATTGATTACACAGACCGACAGTCCACCAACAAGTCACATATAACACATAGCACGTCACATAATCAATAATATATTATTTATAAAGAAGTCTCGGGTCATAAACAGGCTTTCGGGTACTTAAAATGATTTCTAAAATATTTTTCGGAATTAAAACGGATCGTTGGATCAATTTCGGAATAATAAACAGGGTTCGGTTGGCCAATTCTGGCTTCAAAACAATTTCATAATAATTATCGAGCCTTGAAAACAATTTAAAATAATATTTTAAAGCTCGAAACTATTTTTCGGAATTTTTAAATCATTTTTAAATAATTAAATCTAATTAAATAATTAATTAAAATCAATTAATAATTAATTAAATCAATTAATCAATCAATTTTCGAATTAATTGATCACTTGATCGATTAAAAATTAACTGAAATTAATTATCTAATTAATTCAGATTTATTTTTGAATTAAAAATAATTTTTGGAATTAAAATAATAATTTTTGGAATTTTCAGAAATTAAAATCGAATTTTTATAATAAAATAAATAGGAAATATGATTTTTGAAAAATTTTAAAACAGGAATCCTAAATTTGCAAACTCTGGAAACTTCAGGGACCAAACTTCATCGTCCCCAAAAGTCCAGGTACCAAACTGCAATTTACACCCCCCCGGTCGCCGGAAAATACAGGGGTGGCCGGAGAATTCGATTCCGGCACCCTCACCTCACCATCTGCTCCAGATCACATCTACAGACAACCAGGAATCGATTCATGCAATCAAAACACATCAATAACCCCAGACTTGGCCGGAAATTGGCCAAGAACATCGCCGGTTTCCGACGAAACATCGAAAATTTAAAAAGACAACTCCCTACGATTCAAGCATCCTCTGTTAACGAGCTATATACCAATCGATTGCAAATTTCATAAGGAACATAATCCACTATAAATCAACAGCTAATAACCCCTAAATCAAAAAGGCCCAAATTTCAATTGAAAACATTCATACGGGTTATAAACCCTAATTTTGAAAATCGAGAATTAAACCCATTTTTGAGCATGTTATTGAACTCCAAATCAGACGTATGACATATGAAAATCATCAGAAAAACAAGCTCTACAACATGCAATCATCAAATCATACAAACAATCATCCGAATAAAAATTCATATTTTTAATAAAAATAATTCGAAATTAAATAAAAATATAGAAAAATAACCTTGATTTCTGCAGTTCTGAAACTTGAAGAAACTGAAAGAACACCTTAAAACCTCTGTTTTGATTACTCGAGCGTTCCAAACGGAGATCAATAACACCTTCAATTTGTGGTTTGATTTTCAGAAGGGTTTATGAATATAAGGATTTTCTCTGAAAATTATATAATTATCTGTCTGTAAATGATTTTGATACGAAATAAAATACGGAAAAAGGCTATTTATAATTAGGGCAAAAATAATAACACGATATATCCCGGATATTACAATCATCGATCGCACTATGTCCAACAAGGTACAATTTCTTCTCTCAGAATCTCTATTTCATTGAGGTGTTCCAGAAGGAGTAAGTTATGATACAATATCACACTCCTTCAAGAAACTCTTGAAATTAAGGCTTAAGTATTCTCCTCCACGATCTGATCGTAGAACTTTTATAATTTCCTCTGTTTGCTTTTCTACTTCAGCCTTATATTCTTTGAACATTTCAAAAGAATCAAATTTATTCTTCATAAGAAACACATATCAATATCTACTGAAATCATCAGTAAATGTTATGAAGTAGTATAATCCCCCATTACCATCATACGTATTCGACCACATACATCATTATGTATAAGTCATAATCGTTCGGTGGCCCTTTTACCTGATCAGGTAAAATAAGATTTAGTCATTTTGCCAATGAGACAAAGTTCGCATCTTTCGTATGATTCAAAATCAAACTTATCCAAGTATTCATCTATATGTAACTCAGAAATGTGTTTCTCATTAATATGGCTTAATGACAATACTTGAGGTAATGTTTGATTTGAGTCTACTTAGAACATATAAATTGTTAACTAATTGTGCAACATTATAAGCCTTATCATTAAAATAGAATAAATAACTATTATTTATTTAATTAAAATGAAAACCTTTCTTGTCCTGACAAGAAATTGACTTAATGTATCCGCTAAAGCATGCACGTAATAACAATTTATCAAGTTTTCAATCTCGCCTTATGGGCAAAATTAGGTATCGAGTTCCTTCACCTAGAGCAATAACTTTTGCTCCAATTCTAACCCTATACATGAAGCTTCACCATTGCTAGTCTTCTTCTTTAGATCTTCCAAATAAGCTCGACAATTTAACTTCCATTCATCCAGTTATTTCCACGGAAATGACAATCATCTCCTTTAGCAACACCACTATCAGGCTTCAAAAGCCCTTTGGGATTGGACTTTGGTTTGACACTGAATAAGATCAAATCTTTACCTTTCCTGTCCACTTTCCTTTCCCATTTACATTCCATGTGTACATCATCAATATGGACGTAATCCATGCCTTTACCGTGTTATTTTTAGCAGTTCTAAACATGCTTAACAACTCAGTGAGTGTTATGTCTATCTCATTCTTTTTGTTCTTAACAAACTAAGAATATAAGTTGTTCAAAGATTGTTTGATCAAATCAAGCCGAGTCTCTAGACTATTCTTGAAACCCAAAATATCAAGGTACATATGCCTATCACCTTTAGAACATGTGGTCCAACCAGATATGATTCTTCCATTAATGCAAAAGTATAGTGCCTTATTATTATCAAATCTTTCTGACGAGCCTATCCTTCAAACATCTTTTGAAGGTGCTCAATCATATCATAAGCATCATTATGCTCTTGTTGCTTTTAAAGCTCAACACTCATAATTACAAGCATGAGACATGAAACTTCAGTTGCATAATTAATTTGCTTCTGGTAAGTATTTTATTCAGCACATGTTTCATTCTCATCTAGAAGAAATAAGGGAGGGGTTTAAGTGACATCCTTGAACCTGAGGACAATCCTCAAGTTCCCATGTTAGTTGAGAAAATTATTTCATGTCAGCTAGTCCTTCTCAAGGACTATTACATAGAGAAGTTATTTGTGTTATTTATCATTTGATATCTACAATATTAAAGTGCATAAAATGACTTAGTCTACAGATGATCATTAAATTATGTTCAAGTGATTATTCATATATATATATATATATTCAAAATATATATCTCCCACTATTTTTATCAAATCAATAGCCCTAACTATTAATTCGGAAATAATATCTTCTATATCCTTTCTAGTGAGCCAAGATCCATATTTCACCACGCGTTAGGTCAGCTTTGGCTTTTCTCCTAAAACATGATTATTTAGGTAGACAATATTTGTCAATTATATCAACTATATAACTCTTGGATAGCTTGGTGGAATAATATTTGTTCATATTTTTCTAATAAATCTCGCCAAACTCTATGCCTCCAAGTTCACAATCCTATTGTGGTAACTTAGTTAAGTCAAACCCTATAGTCAAAAAGTATCAATATACTTCAACACATCTCCCACGATAGATAGGAGTACTTCGTTTTGGCGAACCCACTCCTGGTCGATCTAGGGGTTAACGCATTGGACTCATTGGAAGGCATCTGATCAACTTAATAATAACTTTAGGGTTTTGTTAATTTTAAAATGATCATGATCCCATCATAAAGAGATTCCCAATTTTTTCTTGAATAAAATACTTCAAATCAATATTCGTCAATGGTTTGTTTTCCAGGTAGTGAGGGAGTCACAACGGTCTCGCTTAAAACCCACAACCTTACAAGTTCAAAGAACTCGCTTTTGACAAAATCGCCCCATGTCAGAAATAAAGAAAATTTGTATTTTATTCCGTGTTTCAAAAATACGAGAATGTCATAATCGTTTGTTCATTTTAAAATCTTGAGTCGTTACAGATTTTATCTTGTTTAGCAAGTATGGCATGGGTGTCGTATCTAATACATACATCATTAATCTAATTAAGCATGCATCTTTATAAACTACTCTACCCATACATTCACCATATACTCATATATATGTAAAGTGCAATAAATAAACGTGGTTGGTTATGCCTTTATCCTATGTGATCTTCATCAAGCTAATGACAAAGATCTAGGTCAATCTAATGTGAAAAATAAATACAGGCTAACTATTACATGTCTTCTTTCTTGTATTGCTTCCTTGGATGGCCTCTATGTGAGATTACCCTTCCTTGATCTTCAAATCTTCATGTCTTCATGTACATTACAAGAATGAAATATGAAAACTAATCTAATGAACTTACAAGAACTCGAGTTACATTCGAGATTTAATAATTACAAGATTAAATGACATGCAAGCCGTATTTGAAAAACCAAAACCATTAACCTAAGGTCATAAGCCATAATCATCCACCATGCTCAATTAACACATAAGAACATGTTAAAACACATAATATGATCTTAACATATCATACCCATCATGATCTAATCATAAAAACCAAATATAACAAAAATCAGAAAATTCGAAATTAAATTTGATAACATTAAATCACAGATTATAGGGTTTAAACGACGTCAAACGCCTTACAAATCAGTCACTGATAGCTTTTTCTATCAGTTTTGTTCAGATGCTCGATTCCATATGAAATAGCATATTCGTTCGCCAAAATCGGACAACAGACCCGGATTTCAACAAATTCGCTGCATCCGATTCAGAATCGTATCAAATACGATTCATATAATAAGAACAAACACAAAACATGTATATATCAGTATATATACAGATTATATAATCATCATATGATTATACAACTCTCATGAATATCATATATTCAAAACATATACATACATACGCATATATAAACATAACAGCATGTAAAATATACAAAATCGCATACATAACAGTCATGGAATATTGTATACATGTAATCATCATAAAACCAATAAACACATAAATGAATTAAATACTTTTCGCAAGTAGCTTTGATACCATTAAAGGGTTTCGAGCACATAAACGTAACGGAAACATTAATTAAAAACGTAAAAAAATCATAATTTTTGAAACCCTCCGCAGGATCCATGCGAAAAACATATATTTAATTTGTAGATCAGATTGTTTACCCTAAGAAACTTTACCAATTGGTTGACTAATGGAGATCCAAAGCTTGTTCAATCACCACGCATCCCGCTCTCGCGATCCACGCTCTATCGGTATCCACACGAATGCGTGAACTCAAGGATTGGATGTGTACTAGCACAAACTCATTTCTTCTTACTCTCTCCATCATCTCTCTTGGTGGCTAGAATTTTAGTAAAAGTCTTTCATCACACGAAAAATCAGTCACCCAAGAGATATTATATAGAGAGTAAAAAATGAATTATAATTATTAACTAATTAGGAGTTATTATTTATTCGAAATTTCTATTTATATTATAATTAAGTCTCACTTAATTATTTAACAAATAAATTTCATAATTAATAGTAGTAAATTCGAATATCAATATTTATCTAATTAATTAAGTCATACTTAATTAATATTATAAATAATTCGAATTACTTTAATATAATTTAAATTTAATTTAAATTAAATAATCCTTCAAGCATTTTTAGTGTGTGACCCTATAGGTTATTATTACGTTGGCAACGAATTTTAAATCTAATTTAAAATTGTAAACAATGAGCGGCATCTAGCAATACATCATTGTTACCCAAGTAATAATAATTGAATCGGTGATCGATTAAACTTTTTGTGAATAATGTACAATGTAATATAATCCCTTTAACCAAATATTATAGATTAAACTAGAGGCATGTAATATTTCATCCTCATCATAGTTTAATCCAAGTTTTTTTGATCAATGAGTAGATTATTATATCAAATCAACATTTGAGCGTGACCACGCATTTCATAGTCTAGCTCACACAAGAGGCCAATAATATCACTCCTAAAATAGGAGGGTTAAATCTCATCTAGATCATTCATATTTCTCATACGATTCATAATATACCCAATGTAAACTTTTATCATTACCGGGCAAGGATAACTTATAATGAAATCAATGTATATTAATTCTCGTATAGAAATATAATGACTTCAGGTCTAAGGACCATTACATCATTATCACTGTGAGAATTACTTATGGCACAACAGATACGTAGAATCTCACATTGGGTCTGTCCAGCACTATGTACATATACATCTGCCTGTGTTTTTTACTTTAGTATCATCGTACCTATGATCAATGAGATGTGATCATCAGTCAACAAACACACCAGTTTTAATGCATTATTATTGTCCCTTAATAATAATACTCGACTAGGGACCTTTAGGAATATTGATATTATTATCATAATCTCATTTCTAAATCACGTATTTAGAGATAGAATTGCATATCATATTCCAATGATATTTATTAATCTAACATTTATATCGCAGTAAATTAAGAATTAATAAATTATAAAGGGAATAATCGATAGAACATAAACATTAATAATCCTAATGTTTTAAACTAAAACATCATTGTGTTGTTTTTAGGGCACAAACACTAATAATCTCTTACTTATACTAGGGCGATTAGCCAATAGCCATGTATCTAATACTCATGGAAATAGCCCAAAAACTGTTCACAAACCGCAGTAACTGGTGTTAACACTGTTAAAAAGAGGGAACACAAACTGTAATATAAATAGAAATAGATGTATAAAATTGTAGTTCTCTATATATTGACTTACTCTGAGGTTTGTGTGCTTATTAATATTAAAGTATGTTTCTCGGCGATTTTTTCTTTTAGCTTCTGATAGCTAATCTTCTAATCTCAGTTAGATGCTTTAGTGTATATAAACATTTGTAATAATTTGTGTTTGCATGACTAATATCTATTTAACAAAATCTACGCGATAGGCCAAAATCTTCTACGAGTATTGAAAATCCATTTAACAACAAAACAAGCCTAGACTATATATATACCTGTTCATCACACACATATATATATTATTTTAATTTTATATAATATGAGATGTGAAATTATTTTATGAAAAACTGTAAAAATATTTATTGTTAACCAAATTTTATTAAATACTTATATAATAATTTTAATATATATTTTATAGTTTTAAAATTATTAAATAACTAATATAATAATAAAATTAGTTAAATATTTTATAATATATAAACATAATATTTTTAACTAATTCTTCTGATATTTATTTTATTATAAGAATAATATCCTTAAATAAGTTTTAAATAATTTAATATTTTAGTTTCACTTGTATTTACTAAAAAATAATTAATTTATTATTAATAATTTTTTCACAACCTTATATGTTAAAAAAAATCATTAATATAATTGTTGAAATTTGAAAATAACAATAAAGTACAATAACTAAAGTACAATTACTTACAGATTCGACAAATTTTACATAATATGTATTATGTACTATTTTAACTAATAAATATAGCTAATAGCCTTTGAGATACTCTAACTAATCGTTCAAATCTCGTGAACCTCTAATAAATTTGTAATATTATTAATTTCTAGATTTAAACAATGTATTTGATCAAACTTTAATTCTTTATTTATTTTTAATTATCTCTGTTATAAATAAAACCGTTAAAACATAATCACTAGAATATAATTGCTAAAATATAGCCATATATTTATTGTCGTTCAAATTTCAAAATTTAAAATATCAATCGAATATTATTTTTGAAATGTTTGATATCTTATAATAGACGAAATATTTAAAATTTGGTTGGCACAGTCTTTCGTTAATTTACTTAATTACTGTTACTTAATAGTTTCATTATTTTATTTGATTACTATTACTTAATTAGTATTTAAAGTAATTAACTTTTAAGAAAACATGTTATATTTATATTGTAAACCTTTTTCAATCATAATTAGTAAACAAACTTATTAACTTTTTTAACTAAAACAGATTATTGAACTATAGATAAATCGTTGTTTGGTATAAAAATCTCGGAAAACAAAATAAAAAATATTTTTCGTCTAGGCTGAAAAAAGTTATATTGTTGAATCGGGTTATAAAAAATTAAATATTATTCGTTGCTCAATATTATAGTCTCGCGAAAAAGAAAAATAAAATACACTATTCATATCGGCTCAAATAAAATTATACAATTGATCCGAGTTAAAATAAAATTAAAAAAGCAAATATAATTAGTGGAATTTAGTCGAAAATAGTATAATAGGTCTCGAGTAAAAATAAAATAATAAATATATTTAATTCGGCTAACAAAAATTATTTTATTGAATTGTGCCGGCTAATCCACTATTAAAATTGAAATATAAATAGTTTGGTCGGTATGATGACATCGAGCTAAAATAAAATAATATTGCAACTCATTCGGGCTAAAAATATATAATATTCAATTAAGCTAAAATAAAATTAAAACTAATTAAATTATATTATTTTAAAAAATATCGTTTATCACATGGTTATAAGTTAGCATAAAGAACTAATATAGGAAAATATCCTTAAAATAAAATAACTTTTTGTTCCCTTATACTTTTTAAAAATTATTATTTTAATATATTTTAAAGAACCAAATTTTACAGACGTAAAAATAAAATATTGATTAATATTAATTTTTTGTTATACCTTGATTTGTAGGGGCACGACAAGGGATATTAAACTATCCGTTGCTCACGAGCGAATAAAATGTGTCAAAATTATTGGGGTGGCAATTGTGCCAACAACTCATATTGGGTTTATTCTCTTGGCTTCCATTTTGTTGTTTGCTTGCGGATTGGACTTTCCCCCCAACTCCTTTTCTTCTTTGACCTAATCTAACTTTAGATACTACTACTATTTTGTGTACGTTTCCCAATTTAACATTTACACTTTGTCCCCATTCTTTTCATGAGTAAAGTTCTATGGAGTCCACCTTTAATTGGAGTCCACCTTTAATTGGAGTCCTCGGAGTCCATATATGTTCTGCAAGTAAAATATAGCTTAAAATATTGCAAAACATATTATTTTTCGACAAACATCACTATTTTATCAAAAATCTTGTAGATTGCATACATTTTACAAGCAGAACATTGCAAAAATATATATTCTACAAAACATGTTTAGTTTGCAGAACATAAATGTTCATATTGCAGAACATACATATTGTACCGTAAATATATGAGATTTGCATGATTTTGTTGATGTTATACTATTTGTGTAACATGTTTTGCAAAATAACACGTTTTACAATATATTTTATTTGCAGAACGTAGATGGACTCCGAGGACTCCGATAAAAAGGTGGACTTCATAGAACTCACCCCATTTTACTTTTTTCTTTCACTCAAACTATAGTTTATTACTATATTTATCTTCTTAAACTTCTTTGCTTGATCAACAACTCTTATGGAGTAACATGCGATCCACATAACCACTCGATTAAACTACTCCACTAAGTATTGCGTAACAAACAGTTAATCCAATAACAACTCCATTAAGTCTCAAATGATCCACATAACTAGAAGTCGCTAAGTTGCTACATTGTGAATTAGGGTTTACTATATATAATTCAAAATGCAAACACTCCTACTTCGTGCATACAAAGATATAAAGTAAATATTTTCTAATTCAATCATTAATAGGCACGTGCCCATACAAAATTAAAATTTTATATTTTTTATTAAAATTTTAAGATATATATATATATATATATATTGTATAAAGTCCCTCACTAAATGAGGTTAAGTTTCCTTACGATACTAGTAAATTTTTCACAATTGAAGTTATATTCAATTTTATTTATAGTGATATGATCATAAATTGTAAATTAAATGATTGCAATAATAATTTTTAACCCTTATATATAAAAATATTAAAAAATCTAGTGAAATTGACAAAAAAAATAATCAAATTTGGACAGTTGACGTGTTAGATAGTTATTTAAGGTCGGGTTCTCAATGAGCCAATGATTCTATACTTTTGAAATCATGAGTTATTCCATAAGCGGGTCATTTTATTGTATATTAAGCTTCTTTTCAATATTTAACGATTAGGAGATAAACTGTAACTGCCCGGTATTCACCCGAAAGAGATTGTGGGTTATCTACGATAAAAAAAATTTATAATTTTAAAAAATTATAGAAAAAAAAAGATAATTTGTTCTTGGAATGATTGAGACGAATTATGAAGCTAATGTGTTAATGGTTTAATCATTTGACGAATAATTAACCAGAGATAGTTGTTGACACTTGAATAAAATAAAATTTTCGAATATAAAATTAAACCAACGTTATTATGTCGTCAAATACGAAACTCTCCCCCAACTTAACTCACAAATCACTAATCACTAAATCAGCGATGTTTTAATCTAATTACCTAGACACGTGGCACAATCTCAATCACACTCCGATTATTAATCAACGGCCAAAAATAATCCGACAGTTTAGCAACACTCTACACCCTAACACACGCGATCGCTTCTCCATTTAAAACTCTACTCTATGCAAACCCCTACGCTCCATAGAATTGTAATGACGGTGAGTTTGCTTTCCATGTCACATCTGTTTGCCACGTGTCCACCCAACCTCAAAACGACGTCGCATAGTAATCAAATTTCTTATTTCTTCTACTTTTTTCCCTATACACACAAGTGTATATATCTATATCTGTGCTTACACACAATGGGTTAGTTTTGCTTTCAATCCAAGTGTTCTTCTTATCTTCTCTCCACCACACTCTAAAAGATCACAATTATTAAAGCCTCTTTTGATTTTGAGCCCTAATTTTGCATTCTGTGCCCTAATTTTGTAGGGTTTGGGTAAATTTGAGTATTCAATTCAAGTTTTAATTTTTATTTTTAATCCTATATCTTTCAAACCCATTTAGAGAAGTGAAAATCTTGGAGGCCCTTTTGATTTGGAGCCCTAATTTTGTAGGGTTAGTGAGAAATTGAGTGTGAATTGTGATGACTTATGATGTGAATGTGGAGGAGGGGAGACAAATTGAGGTGAATATTGATGAATTGAAGTGTGATTATGTAATTATGAGAGGTTCAGAGGGGCAAATTGGGGAAAGTGAAGAAGTAACAGGTTCTAATGTAATGATGATGACTAGTGGGAGATGGTGGTGTTTGATTTGGTGGTGGGCTAAGCTTATTCTTTTGGTTTTGTTTTTGGGGGTTTTGGCTGCTGTTTTCTTTAAATGGGTTGGCCCTTTTTTCATGGATAAGGTATTATTTCTTTGTTTAGTTCAGTGTGTGTGAAGATTTGTTGAAGTTGTTATTTGGTTTTTTTGGTTTCTTATTTCATTATGATTTGTGCAACTTAATGCTTTGTTTAATTTAGTTTAAAAACTCTGTTGTGATAGTGAGACTTTATTTTGACTTTGGTATGTGAGGTTATGTGTTGCGAATTCACAGATTATGCCTACCCATGCTTTGGACTTAATGTAAATTGCTGGTGATTTGAACAATTCGATAGGAAGTGTGAATTAGACATGTTTTTTTTACCCTGATGGTACTTTAAGGCCTTGATGAAAAAGCCTCAGAGTTTTCTGTTCGTAGAATTCTTGTCAATGCTGCTGTAGTTTTTGATCAGGAAGAATTTGCCTGCATAAATTATTTGAATACAGGAAGATTGCATTTGGCTCAATCTTTCCTATGTATCTCATGAAATGTAGGTAAATTTTCAATACTAGATTAGCTACCATTAGGTAGAAACAGAAATCCACAAATACCTGTCGAACCACATTTCATCCGAATTCTTAAAATGTGGGTTTTTGCAATCCGGAACTTTAGAAATCCAAGCTACATAGCTTCTTTCTGATGTATGGCATTTTTTGTGCAGGAGGTTATTCCAATATTAAATTGGGAAACAGCTACATTCAGTAAACCTGTTTTAGCACTTATTGTATTTGCATCTGTGGCATTATTTCCGGTTATTCTTCTACCATCCACGCCTTCCATGTGGGTGGCCGGGATGACCTTCGGTTATGGTTATGGATTCTTGCTTATAATTGGTGGAGTGGCCATCGGTGTGTCGCTTCCATATCTTATAGGTCTCCTATTCCATCATAGAATGCAAGTGAGTGCCTTTCTAATCCAGGAACAGTTGAAATTGTTTTGAGGGACAAGAAAATCATTTTTATTCAAGACCTATCCTGTTATTCACATCAATTATTTTTGAACAGGAATGGCTGAAAAAATACCCAAAGAAAGCCCGCGTGATAAAGTTAGCTGGCGAAGGAAACCGAGTTCATCAATTTCAAGCTGTAACTTTGATTAGAATTTCTCCTTTTCCTTACATTGTTTACAACTACTGTGCTGTGGCAACAAATGTAAAGTATGTACCTTACTTGTTGGGATCAATGGTTGGGATGGTGCCAGAAATCCTTGTTGCAATTTATACGTAAGTCTTCTTTCTATTTTTACTTGGTATTTATGGATGATATATGTAATCTTTTTTTGGTGCCAAGTACTAACTGTCCGTTGTTATGTGCAAGTCATACTTAATTCTCTTTTAAGTCCTTCATATTATGCATCGTGAACCTAATTGTTTGCTCACAGATTTGTGCCGTATGCACCGTTGTGAACCCCGTGAGAGGTTATTACCTAGGCTTGCATGATCATCTAAAGCACTTGTCTTCTAAGTTGGGTTATTCCTTATGTAATAAATAAGGTATCTACATGCAATTCCTGTTTTAAGGATTAAGATAGAATTTGCTTTTATGTCTAGGACATTCAGAAACATAATGGAACTAATATTGAGCAGGATTAAAGGACCAGCCCTACTGTAAGCAGTTATTTTAATAAGATATAGGCTTTACTGTTTTTGTGAGTGTCAAGGTTTAAGTACATCTAGTGGAGTTACAAAGTTTTTGAGTATAACATCAGGAAGCCATCTTCTGAGTTGATGTTTATATAAGTATATAACAAGATGGGAAGCTTTTGCAAGATGCCAGGAGCTTCTCTATTTGATTATGCACTATAATTACTATCAAATCAGAAAATGAACAATCTATCTATACTATTATATTAAAGACCAAACATTAAAAGTTTGGTTGTTGGTGGTTGTTGGTCATTGATCGCTCAATCCAGAGTCGTCAGATCAAATTGACAAAAACCGTTAGATTTATTCTTAAAAATTAGTGTTATTTAAGAGGTGTAAGGTTCGAATCCTGACAGCAACATATTAAAATTATAAAAAAAAAATTAGTATTCTTTAAGAGGTATAAGGTTTGAATCCTGCCAGTAACATATTAAAATTAGAATTTACAATATATAATGATAAAAATAACCGTGCATCGCACGGGTTATATACTAGTATTATTTATTTATGCTTTATATATTGATAGAAATATCACATGCAACTGGTTCTGAGTAAATGTGATAGGAAGAAATTTAAGTTTGTTCAATGTTTCAGGTTGTGTTTTAGTTGTTGTGACCATTATGTTCACAACCTTTGCTGATTATTAATGATATCTTAACAAAGGGTAGCTCGTATGTCAACTAAGTTTGTTTGTACCGTACCTTAATGAGTTACACAGTTCTTTTTATATGCAAACAAGGGTCAGTTGGCATTGTTGGTGGATTTCATTAGGTGTCAAAGTTTGTGCTAGCTGTTAGGCCTAAAGTTCAGAATTATGTTTGTTTGAATTTCAATAGTACCTTTGGCAATAACTAAAGTTCTCTATATTCAAGTATAAGGGTTCTGTTGAAAATAGTGTAAACTTTTGCATCTAAATGTTTAGCTAAATCTACAATTGATTTACCATATTTCGTATTTTATGCTTTTTCAGTTTTATAAAAACATCTTACACATTCAGGGAGTGGATGTATAAATATGATCAGCATTGTTTTTTATTCTTACTAGAGAAAGCTATCTGACATTCTGGCTTTAATTACGCCGCTGGTGATTGGTCTTGTTTTACAGTTGACCACTTTTGTTTTTTTTCAGTGGCATCATGATAAAAACACTAGCTGATGCTTCGACTGATCAGCGTACCCTCTCAACAGCTCAGATCATCTTCAATATTTGTGGTTTCTGTTTAACAGTGACTACCACTGTAATAATTACAATCTATGCTAAAAGGCGCCTCAAGGAATTGCAGTTGGAAGAAGAACCACTGTTACAGTAAGTATATGTTTACCCCCAATTCCAGGGCCAGGTCGGGAATCTTGGCCAACTGATAGCCATCCGAATATGCGCATTAACTTGGATGGATTTTTTGTTAATATCATTAAGCTTGGTGTATAGATTACATTTTGATATTCATATGTATATATGGAAGAACCAATTGGAAGGAAACATCTAACATGAGTGTCTTGTGAGATCAATATATTGATGATTTCGATATTAATTTCTTAATCCAACAGCATATTTTTTTTCCCTTTCCAAGTCCCCTTTTCATCTTTTCAATCTCTTCTATCTCAGTATATTTTAGATCGGGTTTTTTATCGCGTAAATGACAAATTTTGTTGCAGGGCTATGGATGTTGCAGCACAAGTTTGGTTAAGAAAATAATATAGAGAGTTTTTAGTATAACAAACTTACTAGACTACTAGTTTACTAATGATTATGAGAGGTGAACAATTTTAAAGCTTGTCAAGATGTTGGCCTGTTGGGAGGACCTGAAATGGCAAGGATGCAAGAATGACAGAATATGGTGAAGGACAAGAAAACGGCCTCCAAACTGAGTGCTAGACAACAGCAGCAGTGCAAGTGCTATACTGAAACTAGGACCAATAAGCAGTGGGATACAACTAGGAATGCACTGTTATACAGGGGTGAAGTTGATATTGCTTCTGGTCTATTTCCATTACCAGAATTCAACACTGTCCATTATTTGTGGGACATGTTCCTGAGATCCCATTCATGTTGCTTAAAGCATCTCCAATGATATTAGCTAAAATGGTTGGCTAAAATAATATAAAATAATGATTATATAAAATTTGTTGAATCTGTAAGGTAATGTGCTCCGATGGACTTGTTATAATATCAAATTTATGCTTAGACATTTGACAAATTTAGCCAAGATGAAGAAGTTGGCTATAATTTTTAGCTAAGGGTTTTAGATGTTAGAGTGTCCAAATTTATACATATTATGTATAATAGTTGCCGCCTAGGATTTTTTTGCTAAGAATTTCTCCCATTGGAGATGTTCTTAGTTACGTTATTTTAGAAAATGTTAAGCGCGACAAGGGTGAGTGATTCTGTTTATTTACGTAAAAATGAGATTGTCATGTAAAATATGTTATAAAATCATTTGTCGTATATCGATCAAAATATGTTTTTTTTGTAAAATATGTTTTTTTTGTAAAAAATATTTGTCATAGATCTTTTAGTCTAGTAGTACTGGAGGTACCAAATTGTGTGTCAAAATTTGATACCAAATGATGTGACATATATAAGTTTGTCAATTTGGAAGGATGTTATTAGAGAAATTTATGTAAATGTAGGAGATTCACTATTATTAATTGGCTTGTATCCGATCAAATTATGACAAGTGTTATTTGATAACCATTTAAAATATCAATTTGGTAGCTCTAGAATTATTCTTTGGTTCATGTCTTTTTTTCATATTTTTTTGACAAATATATCTGATAGCCTTATAAATAAGTATTTGTTCTCATAAATTTTTAGAATGAGATAGTATCGAATTCAAAACTTTGGACCACAAAGATTAAACTCTTAAACATTTTAAATATGCTCTTTCCATATATTATTTAACGGCGCCTTCATGCAAGCAAATTATGAAGGTCACGAGAATGCCAGAGAGGCGCACACACCCTGCATTAATGGAGGACGCAAATTGACTGTGCTTAGTTTCATAAACGGATCATATGAGTCCTTATCTTTCCAAACTAAAAGTCCCATTTTTTGCGTTTGCTTTGTTCATGTATAAGCTTGACAATTTGTCTTTTGCATTGTAGTCAAACATAAAGGCAGGAGAAAACGAAAGGACCATAATAACAATCAAAAGAAACAAGTCTTAAAGCCCAGAACTAGTGGCACTTGGCAGCTAAATAACAACCAATTTCTTCATATAATCTTCAACTTTTTCTTCTTGGGTTTTAAATATTACAGCAGTAAAAAAAGTGAGTTTAAGCTGTGGTGGTGATCGTTGGGCATAGTTGGTGAGGTTGGTGAACGGAATAAATGCTCCGAATTTATTATGTGTTAAAGAGACAAAGACCCCCCCCCTGTATGTACATTATAATATGATCATATTCACCAGTCAGGACTCAGGTCTCTGGTCATCACTTGTATTTTACTAACACAGACCGGTGCTATTTTTTATTTTATACATCCAAAATATTACTCATTACTTATAATACTGCTAGTACTATATAACACAGACTGGTGCTATATGATGCAATTATATATCTCTCCAATAATGCATCTGATGTCTTAAAAGTTACTACAATGGTACATGAAAAATTCAGTAGCTCATTTTTGGAAAATGCCTTCTTGCAGAGAGAGCACACCACCAAATATTCATATCTGAGCTTACATTTTTAGTACTAGTAACTAACATGCAGCTGCCGTGTTAGAAAATAAAACAAATTTTGTAGCTGAAACTAAAGAAACTTGGTATATTCTGTTATTTTGGAGGTAAATTTGCTGTTATTGAATGAACTATGAAGTTGCTGTATTTATTTATGATTAATAGAAGAGTAGTTCTCCATAACTTGAATTGATTTCCAGTTTTTTTCCCGAATAATAAAACACTTGAAATGATTTAATTTAAATACGCGAAAATTACCAATTTACTATCAAATCACACCTACACATTTGTAAACTATTTTGAATAACTAACATTTCCCTAAATACCTCGTTATTTATCGAAATGAAAAATAATTACCTCATTACACTGAGATCGGAATTTTTTTTTTTAATTTATCGAAGGTTATAAAAATAACACCCTGATACAGTAACACAGTCCTTTCAGACATAGATCCGAAATTATCACCCACGGTCCACGGAGGGTATGTATGAATAATGGTTTGATCAGTTAATAAAATTTCACCAACCCTTACAGCCTGCCACTCTTCTTCTTCTTTGTTTTCCAGCCAAGCCAGGGCACTTTTCTCCTTCACTAGTTCATCTTTTACCATTTATTTCTTTGGGGTCTTCTCAATTCACATCCCCAAACACACCCCTTTATTGCATACATTCACTTCTTTTCTTACATTCACCTCATTTCTCTCAATTCTTTCCTCCAAGATTGCATCTTTTTAACATTTTTACTCATTTTAACCACTACCCATCTCAAAAGATTCAATCTTTTTTGCTTTACAATAGCTACATTGATCTTAGCACTTATATATAAGTATGTTTGATTGTATTTTATAGCATCATTAGAAAA
Organism: Apium graveolens; assembly: GCF_009905375.1. Classification (NCBI taxonomy): domain Eukaryota; kingdom Viridiplantae; phylum Streptophyta; class Magnoliopsida; order Apiales; family Apiaceae; genus Apium; species Apium graveolens. The sequence continues at coordinate 271,253,021 of NC_133655.1, read as the reverse complement.
TTTGATAATGTGTAATGCTGAATGTGAGTATGAAAATAGTTGTTAAGTACTTTGTTTATGTTATTAGCTTGTTGATAATTTGTTTTGGTTTAGTTTGTTGTGTTAGTGAAAAGGAGATCTTGTTGCAATTTAAGGGTAATATTTCTAGTGACCCTTTTGATAGTTTAAGTTCTTGGGATTCTAGTAAAAGCCCTTGTCAAGATTTTGAAGGTGTGTATTGTAATAGTGATGGGAATGTGTATAGAATTGTGCTTTGGAATACTAGTTTGGGTGGAATCTTGTCGCCGGCTTTGTCTGGTTTGGAGTCTTTAAGGATTCTTTCGTTTTATGGCAATAGATTTACGGGTAATATTCCAGTTGAATATGGTGGGATTGATACATTGTGGAAGATTAATGTTAGTTCGAATGCGTTGTCTGGTTTGATTCCAGAATTTCTTGGTGATTTGTCGAATATTAGGTTTCTTGATTTGTCTAATAATGGATATACTGGGGACATTCCTTCAGCTTTATTCAAGAATTGTAATAAAACAAAGTTCATTTCTTTGTCAAGAAACAAGCTTTCTGGTTCGATTCCTTTAGCTGTTGGAAATTGTTTAAATCTTCTTGGATTTGATGTATCATTTAATAGACTGAGTGGTGGTGTGCCTCCACAAATCTGCGATATTCCTGGGTTAATGTCCCTATCTTTGAGTAACAATGAGCTAGTAGGAAATGTTCAAGATCAAATTTTGAAGTGCAGGAGTTTGGAGCTTTTGGATATTGGTAGCAATATGTTTACTGGGTTAGCCCCTTTAAATGTTCTTCAGTTCAGTAATCTTACTTATTTCAATATTTCATATAATGAGTTCGGGGGGCAGATTTCAGAGATAGAATCTTGCAGTCAAAGATTAGAGATTTTTGCTGCCCCCGGGAATGCTTTAACGGGGCAGATTCCGGGAAGTATCAGCAAATGCAGTGGCCTAAAGGTTGTTGATTTAGGGTTTAACAAGCTGAATGGAAGTATTCCAATTGATATTGCTGATATTCAGAGACTTTCGGTTTTACGATTGGGGAACAACTCTATAACTGGGACAATACCGGTAGAATTTGGAAATATCCAACTTCTTCAAGTTCTGGACTTGCACAACCTCAACCTTGGTCGTCAAATTCCAGACGAGATATGCAATTGCAGGTTTCTTCTGGAGCTGTAAGTGAAATTCCCTTCCCAATATCCGGTCTTCATTGTTATCTTATTTATATATATATTATCACTCAATATTGCAAATGAATCAAATGTCAAATATTATGGCAGGGATGTTTCTGGCAATGCATTTGAGGGTGAAATTCCAGATAACCTATATAATATGTCATACCTTGTAATCCTTGATCTGCACAACAACCAGCTAAATGGAAGCATACCAACAACCCTCGGAAATTTGTCGAATATGCAGCTTTTGGATCTATCAGAGAATTCGTTATCTGGGTCAATCCCATTATCTTTGGAGAATCTGTTAGAGTTGACTTATTTTAATCTCTCTTACAACACTCTCACCGGTGTCATTCCCTCCATTCCTGCCATTCAGAAATTTGGAGCATCAGCCTTCTCTCACAATCCAGGGCTCTGCGGTGCTCCTCTGATATCGTGCTCAGGCACCCAAGCAAAAGCAAAAGGAAAATCAAGTTTGTTGAGTGTTTCTGCCATTGTCGCAATTGTTGCAGCTGCAGTCATACTTGCTGGTGTTTTACTAATAACTATAATCAACATGAAGTCTCGCAGGAAGAGAAGTGGTGAAGCTGCTGCAGTAGTAGAGAGTACTCCCCTGGGTTCAACAGACTCAAATATAATAATTGGAAAGTTGGTCCTGTTCAGCAAAAGTTTGCCCTCAAAGTATGAGGACTGGGAAACAGGCACCAAAGCTTTGCTAGACAAGGATTGCCTGATTGGCGGAGGTTCAATTGGAACAGTGTATAGGACAAGTTTCGAAGGTGGGATATCAATTGCAGTGAAGAAGCTTGAGACTTTAGGAAGAATACGAAACCAGGAAGAATTTGAGCAAGAAATTGGGCATTTAGGAAACCTCCGACACCCAAATCTTGTTGCTTTTCAAGGTTATTATTGGTCTTCTAGCTTGCACTTAGTATTGTCCGAGTTTATTCCCCATGGAAATTTGTATAACAATCTTCATGGACTTGATCATCCTGGTACCAGTTCTGGAATTGGTAATAGTGAGCTGAATTGGTCTAGAAGGTATCAGATTGCTCTAGGAACAGCAAGCGCTCTTGTGTACCTTCACCATGACTGCAAGCCTCCTCTTCTTCATCTTAACATCAAGTCTACTAACATACTGCTAGATGAAAGCTATGAACCAAAGTTGTCAGATTACGGGCTAGTAAAGTTCCTTCCTCTACTTGATAACAATACATTTACCAAATTTCATAACACAGTTGGGTATGTTGCACCAGAGTTGGCACAAAGTTTGAGAGTGAGTGACAAATGTGATGTATATAGCTTCGGAGTAGTGTTGTTGGAGCTAGTTACTGGGAGAAAACCTGTGGAAAGTACAATGGCTAACGAGGTGGTTGTTTTGTGTGAATACGTTAGGGAGTTGATTGAGAGTGGATCTGCCTCGGATTGCTTTGACAGAAGTTTGCGGGGTTTTGCAGAAAGCGAGTTAATCCAGGTTCTAAAGTTGGGATTAGTATGCACTTCTGAAATGCCTTCTAGAAGACCTAGTATGGCTGAGGCCTTGCAGATTCTGGAGTCCATAAGGTCTGATCTGGGTTCATAAGAACTGTATTGGGTGGAGAATGTAGAAATGTAACCTGTATAGTTGTTAGCACTGCAAGAAATGGTCATCCCTTGAATCATGAACTTGTGTTAGTGAAGACGGGATCATGGGATACAAAAACATAGAGTTCATTACAGAAACCACATTCTTTTGTATTTACTGTTAACTTGATAAATTATCATCATTAATTTTTCACTGTAATTGTTGTAGGATTGTTGCTAAAAAAGCCAAAAAGTACCGGAAAATAAAGATTAGGTATGAATTTATGTATAATGCAATTCATGTTTTGCTATGATTCTCTGGTTGTATTTAATCTATTTCTTTTTTTTCTCTCTTTTGTGGATAGCATTCTTTTACATATCTTGGGTGTGAAAAAAATATGCAAAAGTGATTGTTATCTGAACAATTCAACACTTGGTAACATACTTATAGGCATCATGAGGATTACCAGAAGAACACACAATGGCAAAAACGATCGTAAAACATTTATACAATAAAGAATCAATCACAATTCCTAATGTAGAAGCAGCTACATCAGAGCACCTTTACTAGATCATGTGTAATATGAATAGAGAATACACTACTAATTGACTAAGGATCCTGCGTGCTTCAATCTTAAATGCCTATCCACAGTCTTCTTAACATGAGGCGAGGAACACGGAACAGGTAATAATTCAACTGCGCTGAATTAAGGAGGAATACACAACAAAACTTACTGTCTAAAGTAACAGCAAGCAAGCAGCTACTGATAAGTCTGCCTCAGAGTCATTGCGGTTTACCTTCTCTTACCATCAAGCTTGATTTCCAACCTGGACCTTTTTTTGCAAAATATTTGGCAGCAACAGAGAGCATAATGCTTCAAAATAATAAGAATCCAAGCCAATTTGCTGACTACATTTTGCTACTCCAGAAAAGCTGAAATCAAGGTCACCTTGCACTTGACAACCAAGAGCTACGACATCCAAACTCCTTAATAGACCTCGGTATTTTGAGGTGTGTACTTAAACAATAAAGTTTTGATAATTATACTACCTGCTGCATATCAACTGTTGGATTTCAAGGATTCTGAAACTCGCCGAATACGTCCCATAACTAAAGGAATGTCTTCTTCGCTCAGTGTAGCAAAACAAAAAAGGAACCACCCTGGTTCTATACAGTGACAGGAGGATCCAGGAATTACATTAATTTTTGATACATCTAGCAACTTTAACCAAAGCTCTAGCTCCCCTTTCTCGTTATATGAGCGAAGGAACCTGCTCATGTCAGCCCAACAAAAGAAGCCTCCACTGCTCTTTATGCAGTCTATACCCAATTGCTTCAAACCAGTCACAAAGTTAATATACATAACTTGAAGCCTTTCTCTATTTATCTTGATTAAGTTCTGAATAAATCCTGTATCCGAGAGCATCGAAACAAGCAATCGCTGAGTTGGAGCTGATATGGATGAGAATCTTGCTAGTTTTTTGGAAGCGGCAATAACCTTTTCATTGTAGGAATAAAGAACCCCGACCTGAAAACCAGGAAGGGAAAGGTCCTCTGAAAGGCCATAAACTATATGTACCCTGTTTTGATCAAAATATTCTGATTCAATTATTTCTGCCATGCTGACAAACTCGTCATTTCCATGAGTGGAACCTGCTAACAATTCAATAGAAATGATATGAAGGTTCTTTTCTTTAGCAAAGTCCAATAGGTCATAAAGTTGTTCCTTTTTAAGCACACTGCCAACTGGATTTGACGGGTTTGAGATTATAACTCCGCGGACTTTAAAACCACGCTTCTTTGCTTGGTTAAATGCACGATCAAGAGTTGTCATACTCAAACTAAAGCTGTCTGCACTGCGACAAGGAACAGGTATAATCTCAACCCCTGTACGCCATTTGAGATCCATGTCAAGTCTGCAAAGGTCTTTTAGGTTTAGTTTCTAATGAAGACAACTACTAAAAACAGAAACTTCCAAGATTTCGGTATTGAAATTTACTCTGGGTAGTAAGGCGAGGGAACCAGAAAAGCATTCCCCGAGTCAGCCAGGCAGAAGCTAAGCATCTCTATTGCGGAGGTGGCACCAGCCGTCAATATTATTTGCAATGGGTCAAATGACACTGATCTAGCAATGACCTGAGACATGAATCCTGCTACAGCCTGCAATACTGGCAAAATTAGCATATTAACTGAAATAGTAATTCATCATATTAGAAACTTAATATGGTTCAGCAGTTCAACTCTTAAAGGAACTATTTACATTTTACATTTGCCCAAAGTAAAGATCGGTAGCCCGGATTACAATAAGTAGGCCAAAAGTTATGAACTGGGATTGATATAAAAAGCCAGAATTAGTAACATATGTATAGAATAACCAGAATTTTAATAATACAGCAACGAAAATGTATATTGAGAAGCATGCGCAAATAGTGATGTAAATGCCAAACTACGAGGATTGTGCACATTTTTTAGAGTATTGAAAATAGCTACGCAGAAGTATACAAGAAGTTCCAAAGAAATTTAAAGCGCAGATGTGATAGCAACTGAAAATATGAAAACGGCAATTTAGAATCGGCTCACTTCAAAAACCTGGTAAAAGACAAGAAAGTACACATGAAGAGGATGTTATTAAACAAAACAATAAAGCAAGATCAGTGACTTCAGTTGGGTGTTGAAAGCTTAGATCTTCAATTAGTTTCCCTTTCCCCCAGAACAAGCACAAAGAAAATTAAATGCTATAGAAAACACTTTGCAATATGATATTTTAGATATGAATTGGAGGCATTTCATATGACACTACATAAGTTGGTTGCTTTCTGATGCTAAAAGCCTATGGCACTTTAAGTAACATGTTCCCCCAACTTCTCATCCATAATTCACTTGCCGTGGGGTCAGCTTCATAGTAACATAAATGTAGATCTTACAAGCATGTACTCAAGTACCAATTCAATTACTTATATTAATCAAAAACTATGTTCAAAACACATCTGCAGAAATTCATCACAAACTAAATTGCTCGGAAAAGCCCCAAGATATTGGTATCTAGCATATTCTCAAAATGTTAAACCAGATAGCAAACTAATTACCTACGAATCTATCAACATATCTTTCCCTGACTGTAATTAAAATACCACATATTCTTAAACGGGTAATCTAGCTAGTAAAACCCGCTTACAATAACCAACTCAATCCATCGAGAAACATAAAAGCACAAATTCAAAAAATAACTCACCACTTTCAGTTCCAGTAGCCCATCAAATGGTTGGTAAGTAGCACTCCCAAGTATATCCCCTCCGAAAAGCAAATCCCCATTTTTTGACAGCCATTCTTGTACCAAATCCAATGTTAACTTAAACAACCACAAAAACCAAACTTTAATCAATCACACTCCTAAACACATCAAATTCACTACTCTCTTCCTAAAATCCATCAATCTTGAAAATTTCACCTAAATTACCCCAACAAAATTTTGACTAAAACACACACACAAACACACACACAAGTGAGAAAGACTAACTCTATTATGAGGCAAGGCGAGCTGAAAAACGCCATCTGGGTTGTTTAAACGACAAAAAGGGTCATCAAAAAACCTCTTCAACCCAACAAAAACCGGGCCATCATCAACCTCAGAGACCCAATTAGCCCTCTGACCCACAAAAGCAGGCCCACCTCTAGGCGTCAAAAGAGAGCGAGACTGAACTCGACTGAGCCCATGAGCCACCACCTCGCCGTTCTCTGGCGGCGGAGGAAGGCGGCGGCGAGATGAACGGTGGCGTTGATAAAGCTGAAAACAGTAGAAAAGAGCACAAGGAATGAGAGAACCAAGAACAAGACCGCCACGGCCTTGAACAACGCCTTGGAGAGGGACGATTACTCTCATGGCAGTGGTGGGTTTGTCGTCGGTTTTGTCGCCGGTGGTCGGAGATGGTGTCATTGTGGTGGGGACATTGGATCAAACGGAGAAAGCAAGAGGAGTGTGTTTGTTTTTGCAGACGGAAATAGAGGCTTTGTTTATTTGTGTTGTCTCTATTTGAATTAAATAAATCATGTATATAACTTCAATTTGTTAGTCTTAGATTATTTGATTTAAATAATCCCCTAATATAAACTTAATAAAAGAAAACCTCATATTTTATTTGTTGGTTTTTCCTAGATAAATTTCTTGACCTATATTAATGCTTATTACATTCACATTTATGCTTTGTACTAAATGTGAGATATTCCGAGACCAGAAAACTGCTTAATTTCATTATTTAATAAAGATAATAATATTTTGCCAGTAAACATATTCGTTGACCGTTTAATAAAATGTTTAATTCTTGTTTATGTATAAAGTCGAAACTCATTAAGATGCGAATTTGCTCAAAATTTTATTCGTTTTACAAAATACCGCTCTAAAATAATATACCCTAATTTAAAAATAGATTTTATAATTTAAAACGTCAAATGAAATATAATATTATACCGATGATAAAATTATTTGGTGGTGGCCCTAAATGTCACTTTGGGGTTGAAAATGGTCATAAATGTCACTTTAAAACGGTACATCGTGTAACGATTATGCAAAAGAGCTAAAACGGTACTTCGTGTAGCGTTTTGGCATTTTGAATTTTTTTATATGCAAAACGATAAATAAAGTAATGTTTTGGTACAAAATACTATATAATGTACCGTTTTGAGCCAAAACGCTGCTTCAATTAACGTTTTGCACATTATAAAAAAAATAAAAAAAATAAAGTGCCAAAACAATACACTATGTACCGTTTTTCATTTTTGAAAAAAAAAACATAAAACGTAAGAAGAAGTACCGTTACGAAGTGATATTTCGGATGATTATTCTCAAAATTAACATTTTGGGTCATTTAACACCCAGAAATAATATTTAGGTCCATTGTTCAAAATTATTATAGTTAAAAATATTTACTGGATTTTAAATATAAAAGATCATAATAAAATTATGTTAGCTCTTAAATTCATACCGCCAACAAAAATAATGAGCATGTTCTATGTGAGTCGAAAATTGTACATTCTTCCCGCTCGTCAAAATCACCAATAACTAAAATCCAATGATGATGCAAAGCAACCTCGATAGTATATTATTTGACACTGATGTTTAAGGCTAGGATTTTAAAGATTCTACAACTATGTAACAAAGGGCCAAAATTATTGCTGTGCTGTGGGTCTTGACAAATTTGAACAAGGTTTTAGTGTTTTAGGGATTGTTTGGCCTTAATTTAATTGATCTCTCTATGTTTGAACAACTTATGTTGTATGTTCGGACAAATAATTGCCTTCCTGGCAATTTCTTATTTTTTGTGGCAGGGGAAAATGGGATTTAGGGTTACCGATAATCCAAATATCCAATCTTTTGTGGCCATGTTAGGTTTACGAGATTTACACTCAATAGAAAGTTCATGTTTATTACTTGTCTGCTTTCTGTTTCTTTAACAATACATACAAATATTAACTAAATTATGTGCGTTAACAAGTCACGCATAAACAATTTTTCACATCTTCTGAGAAATGATTAATTACAAGTAATTGATTGGTACAAACTTAATCTTAACTTCCTAACTAACTAATCTTCACCAAAATTTATAATTTTAATTTAAAATCAGTTGCGAAATGAGATCCCATGATCTCTGAAAAAATAGGAAATACCGAAATATATATATATATATATATATATATTGTTTTTTCTAACTGATCAAATCCTAATTAACCTAGTCTCTAATCTTTAAGGATTGACTCAATTGTTTTAAAAATGGATAATTATCATGTTGGTCGCACATTCGAATTACACAGAAAAAGAAAGAGAATTTATGACTATGTCTCTTAAATTAGAGCTAGTGGCTTAAGTACAATTTATCTTGACTTATATAATTTACAGTATAATCTTGAACCCGTAAACTCGTGAACTTATCAAGTACGCTCCGGCGCACCTGAAAAGTAACGGCTACGAATTTCTTACGATAAAAAAAAGTCTTACTTAACCTCAATGTGACCTGAAATAGTTAGTTACTAAAAATTTCATCGATCTCAAATTAATCTATTTACAAAGCTGAATACGATTAAGTGACGTGATGCGCATTTTATGTACCGAAAAGTAAAACGTTAACGATCTGGAATCTAGATAGAGTTGTAACTCCTTAGTTTTGATGATCACAACACAGAAGCCATCATATTGTTAGTTGAGAATGTTTCAAATATTAATGTGTTGTTATATATATATGTGGTTTCTTGCAGTTTTTAAAGGAGACGACTTTGAAAGGAAGAACACATACAACTCCTGATCTTTATTGATTTCAAAATACTCTCGATCTCTAAATATATACACGTGTTTTATCTTAGAGAGAGTTTATAGTTTGAGTTGTAATCTTTATCATTGATTTGTATTGTTCAAATTGTATTGATTAGTTGCTGGATAAGTTGGCTAGGGAAACAAAGGTTTAGTGGTACTTGCTAGAGGAGTTTGTACTACGGGGTAGTATAGTACTTAGAGAGCAGGTTCTTAAACAGGGCTTCAGCAAGCCATTATCAGCAGCTGGGATAAAGGGAGATATATTGTTGTATCTTGTAGTTGTAACCTTCATTGATCAATAATATATTCTCTTACCAAGTTGGTAAGGGACCAGGACGTAGACCATAGGGGCTTAGGGGTCGAACCTGGCTAAAATTCTTGTGTGTTCTATTTACTTTCCTGCACATTATTTTCTGCATTGCATTTAGTCATCTCAGCTTACTATCATTGTCAGATTATAGTTCAGTTGATAAAATCTCAGTAAGCTATTATCGGGTAAAATTTAAAAGTAATCCTAGTTAGCCATAATCACCTATTCACCCCCCCCCCCCTCTAGGTGTAATTTCAGTTGGTATCAGAGCGTTGGTATACTAATCTTTCTGTAACAGGAATAGTATTCGATCAAAATGGCTGACAAATATCCCGAAGGAACCTCAGATTACCGAGCACCTCTCTTGCTTGGTACAGAAAACTATAACTGGTGGAAAGGTCGCATGGAAGTGTATCTATCCAGGGAGCCACTAGCTTTGAGAGTTGTTCAGAAGGGTCCTTTTGAGTTCAAGGACAAAGAAGGCAAAGTGAAAGACGTTGATGATCTCACAGATGCTGAACTAATCAAATACAGCTTCAATGGAAAGGCTAGGAATTCTCTCATGAATGGTTTATGTCCTAGTGAATGTGATAAAGTCTCTTCATGCAAATCAGCTAAAGAGATATGGGATACTCTGGAATTGTATCATGAAGGATCCAAGAGTTTAAGAAAGGTGAAATTGAGTAAACTAATGAATGAGTTTGGAAATTTCAAGCTTCAAGATGGAGAAACTATTCGAGAAAGTCAAGCTACATTCCAGATAAATCTGAATGCCTTAAAGCAGCTTGGCAAACATATCCCACAAGAGGAAATCAACATGAAGATACTTAGTGCTGTGCCATTTATCTATGAACCAAAGGTAACAGCTCTAGAATCCTCTCCAACTATAGATACTATGGATCAATTGGCTGTTTTTGCAGAATTGGAACAATTTGAAAGCAAAATCAAGGAAAGCCAATCAAGTTCTATGCAAGCTCCAGTTGCTCAAATGAAGCAATTAGCTCTTCACACTAATGATAGCTTACTGGAATCTGAAGATGAGTCAGACGAAGAACTAGCTTTAATATCCAGGAAGATCAGAAAGATGATCGAGAAGAAGAACAAGCTGAAAAGAGATAAAGGCAAATTTTCCAACAACAAGAAGCCCAACAAGGATTCTAAAGATCAGACATGCTTTGAATGTGGAAAGCCAGGCCATTATAAGCGGGAATGCTATAAATTGAAGTCAAAATAACAAACTGTCTTCAAGGATAAGAAGAAAGCTAAAGCTCTAATGACTTGGAGTGATGATGACTCGGTTTCCAGTGATGATTCAAGTGGAGACATGGTCAATCTTGCCCTAGTTGGACTTGATGATGATTCTGTTCGAGGAAATTCAGAAAGTGGATACCTAGAAAGTGATTCAGAAGAAGATCAGAGTGAGGTAAACTCTTGTAAATATAATTTATCTTCTGAAAATATTGTTTTAGAACCACTAACCATGCAGGAATGTAAGAATGTATCTATGGGTGAATATTATTCTCTTAAAGCTGAAAATAGCAAGCTAAAAGAGAAGAATAATTATCTCAAGACTATGGTTCAAGATTTGATGAGCAAAGTAGATACTTGGATTGACAAGAAGGTACCTACACAAGTTGACAAAGAGGATGAAATCAAGGATCTTCAAGCTAAAGTTAGTCATGTGGAAAACTTCAACAAAATTCTCCTCAAAAGAAACAAGACTCAGTTAATGGAGATCACAGAGTTAAAGAAGGAGATTGAAGCAAGGGATGAATGTTTGGAGCTGTTCAAAATCAGAGAATCAATAGCTGCAACACCTTCAAATCAAGCAGAAGAACCATCTCAGCAAGCTGAAATCATAAGTCAGCAAGCTGAAAAGATTGATCTGCTCACAAAGGAAGTTGAGGATCTGAAAAAGGGCATGGGATCGTTTGTTCAAGGAGAAGAAAGTCTCAAATCTATGATGAACAACACAAATATTCCATTGGTCAGAGAAGGAATTGGAATGAATGCAAACAAGAAGGACAAAACTCTAAGATATGAAGGAAAACATGGCATACCCTATGATTATGCTATGCCTTGGAAGATATGCAACAGATGTGGAAAGAAAGGGCATCTTGAAAAACATTGCAAAGTTCAGAATGGACAAAAATCATACCATGGAGGAAACAAACAGAAAACAGCTTACTATGATCAGAATGGCAGAACAAAGACAGCTTACCATCATCAGGCTGAAAGAGTTAAATCACCTAGATTTATCCAAAAATGGATAAAGAAATCTGATTTACATGTTTTATATGTTTTATCTGCTAACCATGTCGGACCCAACAAACTTTGGGTACCAAAAGGTTGAGTTGTTTTATTTGTTTTGTAGATGTGTCTTGCCGCTCGAGTCAAATCAACTCAATGGATTTTAGATAGCGGATGTACTAGACATATGAGTGGAGACAAAGCACAATTCTTGAGTCTTCAGATGAAAAACGGTGGAAGAGTGACTATTGGTGATAGCAAAACTCTTCAAATTCTTGGAAAAGGTAAAATAGGTAATAAACACATTTCAATTGATAAAGTTCAATATGTTAAAGGCCTTAAATATAATCTGCTTAGCATAAATCAGTTATATGATGATGGTCATACTGTTAACTTTGGTATTGATAAGTGTATTATTACTATTGGTACTAACAAAGTCCCCCTAGTTGCTAGAAGGGAAGGAAATATATATATTTTGGACTTTGAGTTGCAGAAAACAGCTTGCTGTCTTGCTGCAATAGACACTGATCCTTATGTTTGGCATAGAAGATTGGGTCATGCTCACATGGATTTACTTAACAAGCTTTCAAAGAAGAAGCTAGTCAGAGGTTTACCCAAAATCAAGTATGTCAAGACTGAGGTGTGTTCGACATGCCAATTAGGGAAGCAAATTAGAAGTACTCACAAAGCAAAGAAAATGGTATCTACTTCTAAACCCTTAGAACTTTTACATTTAGACTTATTTGGTCCAGAAGCTTATAAAAGTATAGGAGGTAAAAAATATGGTTTTGTAATTGTTGATGATTATTCTCGTTTTACATGGGTATTGTTTCTTAGAACTAAAGATGCTGCTTTTAATGAGTTTGAGAAACTAATTAAATTACTTGAGAATAAGCTCAATACAAAGCTTGTAGGAATAAGGAGTGATCGAGGTGGTGAATTCCAAAAAGACTTTGTTACTTATTGTGAAGAAAGAGGAATATCACATGAATTCTCGGCTCCAAGGACTCCACAACAAAATGGTGTGGTGGAACGCAAGAATAGGTCACTGCAAGAGACAGCAAGGACTTTGCTGCAAGAAAGCAAGTTACCTAGAAGTTTTTGGGCAGAAGCAGTCAACACAGCATGCTATGTTCTGAATAGAGTATTGATAAGACCTATTTTGGACAAGACTCCATATGAATTGCTCAAGAAAAAGAGGCCCAATATCAGTTACTTCAGAATCTTTGGCTCAAAGTGTTTTGTGCTCAAGACAATTGGTAATGATGGTAAATTTGATGCTAAATCTTATGAAGCTATTTTTCTTGGTTATTCTATGAATAGTAAAACCTATAGAGTTTATAATTTGTCTAAGCATATTGTTGAGGAATCTATAGATGTTACTTTTCAAGAACCTAACAATGATCTTCCAAGAGACGAGGAAGATGATGCAGGTGAAGCTGGACAACAGCAAGCTGAAACAGAGAAGGCTACTCCAAAACAGCAAGCTGAAACAGAGACTGATTCTGGAAAACAGCAAGCTGAAATTGAAACTGCCTCAGGAAATCAGCAAGCAGAACCTTCTACTCCAGTTGATGATGCAATTGTAAAGATGACAAAGATGACTCTTGATGGTCCTAGAGGAAATAGAGCAAAGGATAAAATGCCAATCTATGATGGTGAAGACTTATCTCCTCCATCTAAGATAAGGAAGACTTCACATGAAGATATTGCAAAACATTCATTGCCAAAAGCTACACGGACAGTAAAGAATCACCCTCCAGAACAGGTTATTGGTGATATTTCTGATGGTCTCAAGACAAGAAAAGGCACTGCAAATTTTTGTGCTTATGCTGCATTTTTAGCTCAAGAGGAACCCAAGAATGTCAGAGAAGCACTTGAAGATGAAAATTGGATCACGGCTATGCAAGAAGAACTCAATCAATTCGAACGATGTGATGTTTGGGAACTGGTCAAGCCACCAAAGGATGCTTCAATCATTGGTACAAAATGGATTTTCAAGAATAAAGTGGATGAATTTGGTACTGTTACTCGAAATAAAGCAAGGCTCGTAGCACAAGGGTACAACCAACAATAAGGCATTGACTTTGATCAAACTTATGCTCCAGTAGCTAGATTGGAATCAATTAGGATGCTTCTTGCTTATGCATGCTACAAGAAGATCAAGCTACATCAAATGGACGTCAAAAGTGCTTTTCTTAATGGATTTCTGGAAGAGGAAGTTTATGTCAAGCAACCCCCTGGTTTTGAACATGAACAACATCCGGACTATGTTTACAAGCTCAAGAAGGCATTATATGGCTTAAAGCAAGCACCAAGGGCTTGGTACAAGAGGCTTAGTAAGTTTTTGATCAAAAATGGCTTCATTCGAGGTAAAATTGATCCTACTTTATTTACTAAGCAAAATGGTAATGATATTTTGATTGTCCAGATATATGTAGATGATATAATCTTTGGATCCACTAATGATTCTATGTGTGAGTGGTTTTCTAAGTGTATGAGCAGTGAATTTGACATGAGCATGATGGGTGAGCTCAATTATTTCTTGGGGCTCCAAATTAAACAATCTAAAGATGGAATTTATGTGCATCAATCAAAATATGTCAAGAATTTGCTGACCAGATTTGGTTTTGACAATGTCAAGCCGAAATCTACTCCAATGAATCAAAATAGCAAGCTGACATCGGATGAAAAAGGTAAAGATGTTGATATCAAGAAGTATAGAGGTATGATTGGTAGTGTTTTATATCTTACTGCTTCTCGGCCAGATATTATGTATAGTGTATGTGTTTGTGCTCGTTTTCAAGCTAAACCTAAGGAATCACACTTAAATGCAGTTAAAAGAATATTTCGATATTTAAGTGGGACTATTAATCTTGGGTTATTTTATCCTATTACAAGCTCATTTGATCTTGTGGGGTATAGTGATGCTGACTATGCAGGTTGTCAAACTGATAGAAAGAGTACAAGTGGTGTTTGTACATATTTAGGACAAAGTCTCGTATCTTGGCAAAGTAAGAAACAAACTTCAGTTGCATTATCCACAGCAGAAGGTGAGTATTTGGCAGCTGGTAGCTGTTGCTCTCAAATTTTGTGGATGATTCAGACTCTACGAGATTTTGGAATCAAGTGTGGCAAAGTTCCAATCTATTGTGACAACACTAGCACCATCAACATATCAAAGAATCCAGTTAATCACTCAAGAACAAAGCATATTGATGTTCGTCATCATTTCTTGAGAGATAATGCTGCCAAAGGTAAGATTGAATTAGTTTTTGTACATACTGAATATCAATTGGCAGATATCTTTACAAAACCCCTTGGCGAAGCAAGATTTTCAACCATTCGAAGGGAACTTGGCATGTGCAGTGTATAATGGCAAGCTATCTTTGGAAATTTGGTAATGTTGGCTTACTATCATTTTTCATATTAGCTTACTATGATTGGTTATTTAAAATGGCAATTTTGTGTTTAATGTAATTTTTAATTATGATATGTCATTATCTGTTTATTGTTGTTACTTGTTTGTGTGTTTTGATGCTTTATACTATAATTCTGATCAGCCCTCAACCTGAATCTTTTTGATGCTTTAAGGGGGAGTAATTTAGGAGACTTATGTTTATGTTTATGCCTGATTATTAAGACTATCTGTTGGCTTATGTTTAATCTGTGGTTTGCTACTTGGTTTATGATGCTACTTGGTTTATGTTGGCTGTTATTTAAGACTTAATTGTCTTTTAGTTTTTAAGAATTGATGTAATGATATAATGCTGCTATGTTGGATATTTGGATATGCATATGTGTCATTTATTTTAATTGCAGTAACAGGTTATACAATTTTGAGATATGCATAGATTTAGGGGGAGTTTTTATAATTCTCCTAAATGTGTGTAATCATCAAAAAGGGGGAGATTGTAACTCCTTAGTTTTGATGATCACAACACAGCAAACCATCATATTGTTAGTTGAGAATGTTTCAAATGTTAATGTGTGGTTATATATATATATGTGGTTTCTTGCAGTTTTTAAAGGAGACGACTTTGAAAGGAAGAACACATACAACTCCTGATCTTTATTGATTTCAAAATACTCTCGAGCTCTAAATATATACACGTGTTTTATCTTAGAGAGAGTTTATAGTTTGAGTTGTAATCTTTATCATTGATTTGTATTGTTCAAATTGTATTGATTAGTTGCTGGATAAGTTGGCTAGGGAAACAAAGGTTTAGTGGTACTTGCTAGAGGAGTTTGTACTACGGGGTAGTATAGTACTTAGAGAGCAGGTTCTTAAACAGGGTTTCAGCAAGCCATTATCAGCAGCTGGGATAAAGGGAGATATATTGTTGTATCTTGTAGTTGTAACCTTCATTGATCAATAATATATTCTCTTACCAAGTTGGTAAGGGACCAGGACGTAGACCATAGGGGCTTAGGGGTCGAACCTGGCTAAAATTCTTGTGTGTTCTATTTACTTTCCTGCACATTATTTTCTGCATTGCATTTAGTCATCTCAGTTTACTATCATTGTCAGATTATAGTTCAGTTGATAAAATCTCAGTAAGCTATTATCGGGTAAAATTTAAAAGTAATCCTAGTTAGCCATAATCACCTATTCACCCCCTCTAGGTGTAATTTCAAGAGTGTGTGCAGATTTATTTTCATTTGGGTTTAGTCCCATGAAGCCTGGTCTCCATATATGTTGTACCTAGAGAAGCGTTAAATGCACAAAGGCCTGACAAATTGGCAGATCATGCATGTGGGCTTAGCCCACTTACCATTTTAAATGCAAAATGTACTTTGTCTGATTTCTTTATGTTGTATCATTCGTTGACCTTCCTGTTTCACTATTATTTAGATTTTAAATACATAAATAGAGTTATCATATTTGATTTTTTAGGACAATTATTTTTAAAAGCAAAGTTATGTCAGAAAACATTTAAAATGTAACGGATCAATATTCTATTGGATACTGCTGTAAATTTTTAGTATTATTATGCACAGAGTCAATCACGCCTATGTAACGAGCTTGACAACTATTTTTGCAAGAGTCCTTTTTTAAAAATGAATTATTTCTTTTAGTTTTCTAATTTGAGTTTCTGGTACAATGATAATGAATTTCATGCTATAGATGATTGTTTTTTCAAATGTATATATTTTAACACCAAAAATACACTTTTAAATTGGAGTTTGAAGCCTTTTATGCCTAATTATCCTATTAAAAATATATATAATCAAATATTTAAATCCAAAAAAAACAATATTAAAAAAATATAAAACAGTCAAAACCCCAGTACCTCTTTTGATTTTACAGAAATGTGGGTCCATTAATAGTACAATCTTCATGACTGACAAACGAATAAAACCGTTAGTGGCATTCTCGAAATTAAACCAAACTCCAGGGCTAAACATCTAACCCGAATCCAAATTTATGACCCACCCGACAACCTTCCGCGCTCCGAGACCAGGCTCCGAATCCGATGGCAAAAAAGACAAAAAAATAATCTTCATCCCCCGCTTAAATTACCATTCTACCCCTACTCCACTCCAAATCTCAATAAATCACAAGGCCATTTTAGTCAACACAAATTAAACACCTTCAGTACATTCAAATTTCGGATCCTTCTTAAAAAAACGCTTCTTTATTCCCATTCTACCCTTCGCCCTTTATCCGCTACCTATACATACAAATAATCTGTACGTATATGTTTACGTTGAAAAATGGAGACAGAGATGGAAGATGCGGAGATATGCTTCGATCCTGATTACGAGTTTGACGCGGCTAGATACTTCGATTTTTGTACGGCCGAGTCGTTTACTGAGTCGACTCGCGCTGAGATTTGGTTCGAATCGCTTCGTGGCTATCCGCCTTCCCGTAAGTGATGTTTCGTACTAATTCTGTGTTTTTGAGTTGTGTGTATATGTGTGTGTATATGTTAGGTTTTGGTTTTTTTAAATGTAGGTGTTTAATTATAATTATTAAATTGATTAATTTAGGAGAAAAAGATTAATTAAGAAGTTAGTTAGTTTGTTAGATAGTTAGTTACGGTTAATCTTCTTGTTGTGGAAATAAATTGATTATCGAGAAGTTGAGATTGAGATAGGTGTGCACGGAGTGCTGATGTGAATTGAGATTTATGAGTTCAAGTTTGTTAATGTTGATTTTTATGAAGTTCGTGTGTGATCGATATGAAGTGTGAGTGTTATTTTATTGCTGAGTGTGAGTGTTATTTTATTGCTGTTTCTTATGTAGTTGTATTGCAGCTCTGTTTAATTTGTGATCGGTGGAATTGAGGATGAAGGGGGGGGGGAGGGAGAGACAGAGGGGGGGGGGGAGAGAGAGAGAGAGAGAGAGGGAGGGAGGGAGGGGGAGGGATGGGGGGAGAGAGAGAGAGAGAGATGAGTTTTTTGAAGAAAGTGAGTAGGAAGGAATGTGCATTTATCGCCAAATTAATGGGATTGAGCTTTATCTTCTTTAACGTAATTGAGGGAGAAATGAAAATTATGATTTTTAACCCAAAAATAGGACTAGTTTCTTTTATGTTCGATTCCATTCCAACCAAGAGGATGTTAGTCTCTGAGATCATTTCGTGATATTTTTGGCTTTTTGATATGTGCTTGTGTGTATGTCTTTTCTATTAGCACATTCTGGTTTGTTTATCAACTAATTGTACTTCTTTTTGTATTTCAGCCTTTGCTAGAAGGTTACAATTAGGAGAGAATTATCTGTTGCAAAATGTCACTACCTCTCCCAAAACTAAAATGTCAGAAACCACAACTGTACCTGAAACTGACTATGATGTTGGGGACGAACGACGAAATTCTGCCATGGATACGTGCAACAGCGGTAGAATTTACTTTAATTTGCTGCTGTTGTACTGTTTTATCATTTTCTATTTGCATCACATACTACACAGTATACACTGCAGTAATTCCAATATCACTTGAAAAATTTATTTTGCTAAGATGTATCTCAACTTATCAACCAGTGAATCCTTCTCAAATGCTCTAAATAGTTTCTCAACAGAGGTTCAATAACATTTCCTCCCGGCTTTGTACAAATTTAAAATTGCCAAAGAGAGTTATCCCACAATTGATACTGGCAAAGAGATTAATTGTATTATTAGCTTTTACCTCGTGCATTGCACAAATCTTTGGTTCATGCCTAACATTATGATTTATTATAGAACAACTGCTATTTTGTTATTTCATCCACTATGAATTTCGTGCAGACCAGGAATGCATGAACATACCAGATTCTACCAACTTACAGAGTTGTGCACAGCCAAACTTGTATAAAACCGGTGGGATGCCCGCAGGTGATCTGAACTTTTAAGCAATAATATAATTTTTTCTGAAAGGAAGCGATAATATATCGTATTATATTTATTAAGCGACTATCACTGTTTTCTTTAAAAGTGTATAGCCTTGATCGGCCTTTGACTTTGTTGTTAAAAATATATTAAAGATCAATTCATTGTTGTCTCATAACTATGCTCTTGCCAGATTTTTTCAACTAATGTTCATTTTCCTCTTGATTAAATGCAGGCTTGACATTTTATAATCATATGAACGAGTCAAAAATTAAAAGGAATACCAATGCAAGACCATTTGTCTCGAGGGTTTCAACTCTAATGAAACCAACAGCCAGCCAAATGGCCAAACAAATTCGATCTGGTCACATAGATAACTTCAGGTGACCTTCGAATGTTGTTGCCAAGGGTTAAACTTGTTAAATTTGTACACACACACACAAAAAGAAGATATATTCCCTATACGTTGCACCTATGTTACTCGGACCCGGCTTGAAGTGTCCGACATGGATATGTATCCAAGCATCGGACTCAGCAACATTTTGAAAATATACATGTTTTTAGCCTATAATAAGTGTCCAAGTCCGATTGTCCTTGTCCAAGTGTCAAGTGTCCAACACGGGTACTCGAAGGTAAAATGAAGAGTCCGAGTAACATAGCGTTGCACACCACTGGTTCGAGAACTTCCAACTTTGACAAGTTTGACAGCTGCCACATATTGTCATTCTACTTTCAGTATTAGATATATGACTCGTATATAGGTGACTGCTCCGCGTTCTGCCATACTTGAAGAAGAAAACCAGTTAGGTTTCTTACAGATTCAGCCATAGTTCACACTTCACAACATCTTTGGCACCTTCCTTTTTTACTAAGATACAGTGATACACAGACACACCGATAATTTCCTCTTCATGGCCTTTCTTTTTGTTTTGACAAATTTCTTTCTTACTCTGTGAAAAGGTCTATGAGATTTGAGAACAAGGACAAAAGCTTAAACAATACTCCTGCACTCGAGAATCAAGCTGCCAAGAGACAAAAACTCGAGGGAGGTCAATTGCGCAAGGTGATATTTTCATATTCACTTGTTTATTTGTTATTAATATATTGCATATTATGTTGGAACTGTATAGCAACTAATTGCAATGCAAATTATAGCTAGCTTGGAGAGAACATAATATTCATTTGCATTTCAACTTCTTCATTTTGGGCGATGTCCACTGTCTAGATGACTTTGATAGCTCCATTATAAATTTGCTTTCACACACTTGATGAGGTAAAAGGAGTAGTGTAAATATGATAACTTTCCTCCTTAATGATATCTCTGGGCCATCCGACTCCCTACTGATTACTAGGTTCTCAGACACTTGAATATGTGGAAAATGCTGAGATATAGTGACAGACCCTTTTACCTAAAATGTATGCTTAATTACTCAGTTATGATTTATGAGTTACTTTTCTTGATGTTTGCTGCTATTGTCTATCTGGGTGTTTTTTTTAAGTTTTTCCCTCAGTTCCTCTGCAATTCTGTGATTGCTTTATCTGTTTTCATGTTTCTGATCAGCATCTGAATCATTTAAATGACAGGTTGCTGATACATATCAACAGACTTATTTAGTTCACAAGGAGCGAAAAAGGGTATGAACAATCTTAAGAAATACGAGCTTTCAGTTATGAACATTTTTTCTCCATCTGTTTACGGCATAACTTCTTTAAATTCCTATGTTTTTTATTCCTCTTGTACTTCTAAAATATGAACCACGCTATGGTAAATAATATGACTGTTCCCAATTTATTAGCCAGTATCTGCTGAATATTAGCTTAAATCCTGTGCTGAGGTGTGCATAATACAGGTTTCGTTTTATATTTTATTGTTTATACTTTTTTATGTATTATTTTGTTTATATTTGTTTTTTATTCTTCCAACAATTTTTTTAATTAATACCGACGAATCATCTTGAGTTCGGATTAAATAATATAGTATAAATAGTAAAGATAACACAAGAATTAATTGAAAAAAGGAGATGGGGCAGGAAAAAGCGAGCCACCAAGATTACTGTTTGTACAGTGTTCCTAAAATTTTGTTTGATTGCTTTGTAGGATGCTAACGTTGATGCAAAGTCAACACAGGCTAGATTACACCTTACTGTTCCCAAAGAGCCCAATCTTAAAACAGCTCATAGGGCACGAAGGATGAGGTCTGTTTTACACATTCCTGTTCATTGCCATTAGGATCAAGGTCTTCCCTAATGAAATAAAAAGTTTCCTAATTTCAGGACAAAAGCTGGTGAAGAACCTGAACAAGTCACATCTACCACCCATACATTTAGAGCTCTTCCGTTAAACAGAAAGGTTAGTGAAAATGGAAAGTAAATTGAGATTTTCTATGATACTTATACTTGTTATCTATATGTTTAACTTGACCTTTTTTTCATATGTAGATTCTTGAGGCTCCGTCATTAGTACTTCCAAAAAGAAGCACTCCACGATTACCAGAATTTCAGGTAAGTGCTTTATTTTATGATGCCGAAAGCTTACCTGCATAAATTCACATTCTTAATCTGATCATTGTAAAAAATTCTTCTGAACAAATCCCTAATGTCTTCATTTCAATATTCTGCAGGAGTTTCACCTAAAAACATCAGAAAGGGCACTGCTACAAAATGCTACAGTTCTGTCAAATTCAGTTCATAGCAATAATTATAAGGTTATACTCTTTATATGTTAGCAATTAATTATTTACTGCAAATATGATTATCGTTTGCCTGTCACACATGACTACATGAGGTGTTGCCATATAATATACTAGACTACATAAATGCTTGTTGGCAAAGTGCTGAGAGGAAATAAACAAGATTATTGTATCGTACACTTGCACCACATGGACAGTCATTTTTGTTTCCTCTTATATAATGATTGGTTATTCGTACTCTTGGATTGACATAATACATAACCAGGTGTCACACCAACCTAGTGCTGGACCATTTTCAGAACATAGCTACAAAGATCCTAAAAGGTACATTTTTAAAGCTCCTGTTTGCAACACCGAGGTTTCCTTATAGTTTTCTAGCGATCTTCAAGAAATTCATTCCACATGATGTTCAAGGCTTTCATAACATCTAATTCACCTTTCGTTATTATAAATTAATTTCTGGCAGTCATTTGTGCTGAATTGTTTATTTGTGCTGAATTGTTTTGATGTATCTCTTCTTGTTAAGTATCCAAATTGCAATACCTGCATATCTCCAAAAAGAAAGTAATGCTAATTTTTTGAAGAAAGGATATGTTCATGGTAGTCATGATGGAGAGATGAGTAATTCAACTTCTGTAATGCCACAAGTTTCAGAAGTACAATGCTATCATTAGATAATGTCCTCTTATTAAGCGATTCAAAATGATGAGCTATTGGTGACAACTACATATATAAACATATTAATTTTGTAATGACAAAGAAGTATTTTAATTTGTAGAACTTGCTTGTCTCTT
Organism: Apium graveolens; assembly: GCF_009905375.1. Lineage (NCBI taxonomy): Eukaryota > Viridiplantae > Streptophyta > Magnoliopsida > Apiales > Apiaceae > Apium > Apium graveolens. The sequence goes on along the minus strand of NC_133655.1, from coordinate 271,230,617 downwards.
GTCAGGAAAGTGGAGGCAAAGGAGGGATGTGAAATAGTTAACAAATTCAAAGCTACGCCTTTTAACAAGAAGGTAATTTTATAGATTGGAGTTGTAACTTTGGAAAATGTCCAGAAACAACAGGAAGGTAAACAAATATGTTTTCTCTAAATGCAGGTCTTCTCTTCTAAAGGAGACATTGGAGTTTTCCGAAGCAATAAGAGGGAAACCACAGTACCAAAGGTAACCTCTGTTATGATTTATGATGCATTGATCATATTCCGTAGTGATCAAGTTCTGATCATTTATACAATTTCGCATTCTGAATTTTATGACAGGAATTTAATTTCCATACAGAACGAAGACTGCAACATGATCCACCAGTGGACCTTTTTAACAGGGTAAGCAACCATATTGTCCTTGATAGTTCTAGTAATCTAGTTTAACTACAGTTGTGTTTTCCCTTTTTCAAATTATGTTTCTTTAATACAATATGCATCTGAAATTGTCTCTGCTAATTGTTACAACTTTTCCAACAAAATAATCAAAATCAATATTTTGTATCATTGCTAATATTTTTTTGACTTTTATTATACATGGTTTAATGCAGCTAACTTTGGACTCTGATATTCGATCAAATGCTGAATCTCATTTAAAAGTACCCCAGTCTACTTTAACATTTACAAAGGTGCGCTACTTATTCCTGGTAGTACTCTTAAATTTGAGTTAAAATTCAGTATTCTAATTCTGTTGGTGTTGTGTATTTGGTACAAGGGATCAAAAGAGAACAAATTGGGATCTTTAGAGCAAGAAAGCAAGGTAAGTAGCGAAGCTTCCTACAACCCATGGCGGTTACTGGTTACTGTAACATGATCTCTTTCGATATATCTAAAGCAACTTGTGTTTCACTAATTGCACGTTTATGTAGGTAGTAAATTTGTTTCAAGGGGAATCACAAGGGCCTAAGACTAAGCAAATTCCATTGTTTGGAGGTGCTACTAAAACTGGTAGCATGCGTACCATTAGCAGGTATGTAAAAAAAGTGTAATACATTTATGTTTGGCACATGCAAAAATTGAAATTCTTGTTGCGATACAGGATCTCGGGAATCAGGTAAGAGTGAAGAATGAAGGAACCGAGAATGACTCTACACCTGTTTACATTAGTTTTCAGAATTCTAACTGAAAATTACAGAATATCAATGAGTAGATAATGATAACTTGGGAGCAGTTTTATTCCGATGGAAAAGTTATATAGAAGCGAGCATCAATCAAGCTCATTGTATATCTTAGAAACAGTTATCCCCTTAAATTTGATTTATAAGCAGGGTTGCGTTTCTGTCCTACACCTTGCTCTTCAATAAAATTTAAAGGCAAGAGTTGTAAAATTTCTTTTGGTATTATAAAGGGGGCAAGAAGGGGCAAGAAAGGGCCTTCTTTCTAATTATAGTAATTAAGGCCAAATTTACTGAAGTGTATTCTTTTGTGTGTTTTAGAAAATGATAATTATTAACAACTTTCTATTGCTTTAATTAAAATGCAGGAAGCTTATTAATATACCTTTTTCAAAGAAAAAATGTATTTGGTACTTCATGTAATCACACAAAGAACTCTTGAGCAACACAGTTTTCATTCTGCAGAGCAAGGGTTGAGGGGCCCGTTGGAGATGCTACAAGCATCTCACTGCAATCACCTCCGATAAAATACGGGTTTTATATTAAAATGTCCACAGTTCTTATAAAAAATTATAATGTGGCTATCCGATTTTCACTAGAATTTATTTTGACCACTATAATCACTATGATAAATTTTTAAAAAAATATTGACCAAAATTTAATGAGCCGGTTAGAAGAATTAATAATAGAGAACAATAAAGTTCTTTTTTGTAAGCGATGTGGCTCACACATCATTTGCTAGTTAGAATTCCATTAATTTTCCGTTAATTATATATATATATATATATATATAGGGGTTACTCAAATAGAAACCAACTTAAAATAAAAACTAGAAACCTACAGCCCAACCCAACAAAAACGCAAGAGGTCCGGTCCAATTACATAAAAATATTCAGTCTTTCTCCTGCCTCTCGACTCTTTCTCTTCACCGGATACATGTACATATATATTATTGACAGTGTTCATCATCAACACAAATAACAATTTTATTGCTTTTAATCAACACCACTTCCGTTCATCGTCATCTCCGTAAATCTCCACCATCTCCATCTCTGATCTAACTTCAATAACCATCAACATCATCATACTAGCAAACTAATATACCGTGTCTCACAATTACAATCACTTATGATCACCAAAAATAACTCATAGTCGCTATTATAGCATCAAGTTAAGATCTCCAAATACACCCACCACTACAATTGCATAAATATATGAATTACCAATTTTGTAACAAAAATTACTATTATATACTACAAAAAATCACTAATTTGTACTACAAATATCACTAATATATATTGAATAAGTCACTAATTTATATTACTGTAATTTAGTAATTTATGTTTTTTAATCAATATACAGAACTGTATTTATAAAAATAATGAAAAACTACTCGTTATAATTATTGGTATCTACTACAAATTTGTAGGCGTTGGTGATGGTGGTGCGTAGATGTTGTCAGAATTTGAGCAAATGATGTTGGTGATGAGAAATATGGGGTCTAATGAAATTGGAGCTAGATTAGGTTGTTTTAAAGATAGTGATGGAGATGGAAACGATTATTAATGGTGGTCGACGGAGATGGAGGCGGTGATTAACAGAGATGAAGGTGAAGGTTAATGTGATGTATGTATATGTATGTAGTATGTAGGTACCGGGGGATAATGTTACTGGAGAGATGATGAGTGAAATATAGACTACGTGACGAAAATAGAATATGTGGTACAGATTTATTTAAGTTAAAAATACTAATGGTTGATATTAGTTTCTAGTTTTTAGTTTAAAATTAGTTTCTATTTGATCATCTCCATATATATATATATATATATATATATATATATATATATATATATATTGATTCTAGTGACCAAAACGAGTTCTCGTGGAGATCGGGTAGCCACTTGATAGTTTTTGATGAGATGAGTGGGCACTTTGATATAAAACCCAATAAAATATTATCAGGAGGGAGCCCAAACATAATCTGGGTTCAATGCAATCTCACGTATAATAAAATACACCGATGCAGCCATTTTCGCGGAGTCTAACAGCTATAGCCAGGCTTTTGTAGTTCGTAACCATGCAGGCAATTTAGTGGAAGCAAGATTATGTTGTAAGAGAGGTAATCCAAACCCAGATTTAGCTGAAGCGCTTAGTATCACAGAGTGACCAAGTAAATGTGATTGTGGAATCAGATTGCTTACAAGTAGTTCAGCAATCCGTAGTTCATTTGTGCTTTTCATATCTTGGAAGAGTAGTAAGTGAATGTCGAGAATTACTTGCGAGTTTGGCCAACAAAAACGTACAGTTTAGATTTGTCAAACGGGCCGCGAATAGAGTAGCTCACTTTATAACGAGGTACAGTTGTTCCATTACTGATCGTATTTAGAGAGTGTGGATGTCCACTCGGATTTGTATTATGTATTGAAGAATGATTTAAGTGCTTAATGAAATTTCATCTTTTCTTGACAAAAAAATACTCTATTCAACATCTGCAACGTGTTTGACTGTTTTCTATTACCAAAAACATGTTAATCATTTATTGACTTGGTATGCCAACGTATAAATGTTTGAACGCTAGGAGACATTAGCCTAAAATCCGTGCCATGCACGGTTATCATAAATATTTGTTATTTTAAAATTACATTAATTATAGTTGTTAAAAAATTAAGTAATATGATACTTTTTGGCTCGATATAATTATATCGACCAACATATTATTTTTTAATTTAATTTTTTTTTATCTCAGTTCAATAGTATAATTGTTTTGACACTGTCAGAATTATTATTTTATTTTAGCCCGAACACCGTTTATATCTACCCAAATACAGTCTCATACTCGCCTAATGTGTCCGGTTATATATAACTTTTTTAGGGGTTTCATAGTTTTTAACGATAACATTATATAAGATAATTATGTCAAAATAATATATTAATTATGTGAGGACAATTAAGTAATTTCAGCAAGTACCGACCGATTATCAAACTTTTAATGCTTAGTCTAAACTCGTGCGATGCACGGTTGTTTTAAATAATTATTATTTTAATATTAATATTTCATTAATTATATTTGTTAAAACTGTAAGTATGTCCGAATAAGTAAATCAAAGTATATCTTTTATTATATTATAATATCTATTTTATAATAATTAGGTTTTAGAAAAAATAATAATTTAATAAACTCGCTCAAAAATATAGGTTCAATTCACATCCATAACAATTTATATCAATGTTGGAGAACTATTCCAAGGCGAAATATGTTTAGTTCAAACATCATTGTTGATTTAGTTTATCAACATTAGTTTCAGAGTCATGAACATGAATCTTATTTAATTCATGGAAAAACTCTTTTTTCCCGTCTATTCTTTTGTAATATTATATAAGATAATTATGTTAAAATAATAAATTAATTAAGTTGTGCAATTATATAATTTCAGCGAGTACCGACCGACTACCAAAATTTTAATATTTTGTCTATTATAAATAGATAATCACTATATATTAAAAAGAATAGTTCATAATATTTTTAGAGAAAAATTTATTTGTTTTATTTGGAGAAAATAAAAAAATATGTTTTACTTAAAAAGAGTATAGATTTGTAGAGAATGAGTTGTTTTAGTTGGTAAAAAAAGGCAACGTATTTTACTTATAAAGATAATTAGTTATAATCATTAAGTAAGGGTAATTGAGTAAAATATTGAAATTTTTTAAGGATGGGCAATTATGTAATTGAAGGAAAGACCGTACCAACCAAATTTTCAATTTTTCGTATATTATATACAAATTTATGGGTTGTAGATTTAGTTTTCTCGACTGTTCGGGCTTTGTCCCAATTTGACTAAATATATTTCCCGCGTTCAAAAAAAAGAAAGATTAAAATGAATTGTCTAAAATATTTGTAGAGAAAGAGTTATTTTAGTTAGTTAAAATAAAAAATCAACGTATTTTACTTATAAAGGTAATTGGTTCGATATTAATTAAGGGAAATTGAGTAAAATATTAAATTTTTTAAAGAAAGGATAATTATGTAATTAAAGAAAGGACCGTAAAGTTTCGTATTTAATATAATAATATAGATAGATAAATAATTCGACTTCGCAATCAAATAATTTTATAATTTTATTATTTTATTGAATTGTAAGATAATGCTTACTTTAAATATATTTATGTTTATATTAATAGTAAAAATTATATAAAACAAATATTTTTTACTGTGAACCCATATAAAATATATTTGCCACAGCTACTGGTTAGAAGTGCAAATGATTTTGACTTTTGCATTGTTTTATAAATGATGAGATGAGATTGTTGTTGTTGTCGAGGAATAAGGATGATGATGCTAAATTATTCTCGTAAAGAAGTTAAGAATTTATGGATTGTTAAAGTCAAGCAGCTTTAAGTAAAGTAAAACAATAATTAAATAAAATAAACATTTAAGTAGCTAAAGAAGGTAATTTATTAGTTATTAGTGTTTATAATATTATTATTCTAATTTATTGAATAAACTTGTGTGTGATATTTAGAGAAGTTGTTTTAATCGAAAGATATAAAAAAGGTAATGTGTTATAGTTTGTGTTATAGTTGAAAACAATTTTTATTTCTTTTATTATTTTAATTCGATTACTAAGGCTAATAAATTTTTTAAATAAAATAAGGGTAATTTAGTAAATTTAGCGTGTGCCAAAAAACAGTACCGTACCAAAACTTTCAATGTTTCGTCTTTTATATATTAGTAATAGATTTTATACTATTTCGATTAATTCACCTATTATCCAATTAATTTTTTTAATCGGAAAGATATAAAATCTCGAAATAAAGATTGTACCAAGATACAGAATAAAGTAAGAGGTTTCATTCATACAATAAAGTTTATCATCTAACCGAATGTCATACATGATGGCCCCGGAAGCTTAGACAATAATGTCTTAAAGTCTGATGAGAACACCCGAATAAATAAAGAAAAGTATGATCACTTATATGAAGTATATGCTCAAGCAGACTACTTGTAGATTAATCCAAATCTTCGACTTTCAGATCTAGTCCAGTTAACATCATGTTCAAAAACCATACCTGAATAAGATAACAAAAATTTAGTCACTTAAATAATTTTGGTCAGAGATGTAGATTCAATTAATACAAAAATTCAATTTGATAACATAATTATAAGATAGATAGAAGTATTAACATTATGTAAAATCTAAAATATTTGAATATATTTCAAATATTGATATATTTCAACTTTCGTGACCCTCGGACATTATTAAATACTGACATATGTTTAACCTATAAAATACTTATTATAAAATAAAATATTTTTAAATTATAAGAATATACAATGGTATATGCCATCAAACCCAATTTGGAACAATATACCCTTCGAAAGGCACAAGATAATTATATACACCATCAAACTCAATTTGGTACAATATTACCTCTTAAAAGGTACAAGACAATGATATACACCATCAAACCCAATTTGACACGACTTTACCTCTTAAAAGTCACAAGACAATAAATTAAATACGTATATATGACTCAAAACACAAACAAAATGAATTAACACAAAAATATAAAAAAAACTGGCAAAAGTTTTAAATACTAAAACTTTAGTAATTAAAATATAATAATAAAGCCTAATTAAAAGTCAACACAATCAAATCATATTAAAAGAAATTAATGCATTAAATCTCAAAATAAATTTCAAACCCAACTTGCAAAAATTAAAAGTAATTGATATCCGCTTAACTAAAAAGTCAATTACAAAAATATAATTAAAGATAGATAAACACAAATTAAGCTACCACATTGATCCAAAAAAGAAACCATTTAAATGTCTACAAAAATAGCTTTTAATCAGGGTACTGAATGAAATTATCATGTCAAAAATCAATCGAATCAATTGCCAAGATTATTGTAACTCCACTGATTAAATTAGTCATAATTGACTAATTAATTAATACGAAAATAGAAATAATCAATTAATACACTAGTTACTAGGGGTGTGCATTCGGTTAACCGAAATCGAAACCGATTTTTTTTTCGGTTAACCGAAATCGAAATATGTCAAATATACCTACCGAAAACCGAACCGATTTTAATTCGGTTAGAAACCGAACCGATATAATTTTTTCGCTTAATAACCGAAAACCGATTTCGAAAACCGAAATTTATTTGAACTATAAAAAAATGACAAAAATAGATATAATTTTTTAGCCAGTATTTTAGAATAATAAAAAATATATACAATACAACATGAATGATACATAAAACACATGCTATACAAGGAATAAATGGCGAGTACTTGTACATGACATGCAGGGAGTTAATGATCTCCGGTAAACTTACATAATTAGCATTCCGGAATAAAAATTACCTGTCAATAACTATTTACACCAATTAATTTTTATTTATTTTAATATTAACTTGAGCTTAAAATACATGAAATACATAACCTGCATATACATTCGGTATTAAAAAGTTTCTACGATGTGATTATAAATATAACATATATTAAAGGTATAAATATATATATTAATATTTATTATAATAATAGATTAATATTTATTATTATATTATTTCGGTTATTTGGTTAACTACGGTTAATAACCGAATAACCGAATAACCGCATTGTAAAAAATGTGCTACCGAAAATCGAACCGAATTACATATTTTGGTTAACCGAACCGAAATTATTTCGGTTATTCGGTTCGATTTTCGGTTAACCGAACCGAATGCACACCCCTACTAGTTACGATTCAAAATTCAGAGATTCCTTAAACTTATAAATTACATCAAAGAAATATTTTAAGTTATGTAACTTTCTAGTATAAATGCAACAATTATGACAACAATATATGTAGCATTAAAAACTCAGTTACGAGACATAACTAAATTATCAAAACTCTAACCAAAATTTAGCACAACTAGATACAAATATTTGATATAGAAAAAAAAGACAATAATTAATCATTATCTCTACAAAAATAAAATCAAATATACTTTTAAAAAATAAAATTCAATTTTGACCATGAAGATACGTAATTGAAAATAATCAATGACAAATAAAAGAAATTAAACCTAATTACATTGATACCTTTGATTACGAAGCCAATAGATAATGCACAAATTAAGAAACTGAAAATGCATGTCATAGATATTGACTAACACATCACGACAAACTAATTACTAGCAAAATCACCATAGTTAGATGCAATCACTAACACATAAATGGCCTTCAGTAACATCCAAAAATGATGTTGCCACCAAAAATGTTGTCTTATGTGGCATGAAATTGAATAATATGATATGTAGCAACATCATAACCAAATGTTACTTCAAGTGTTGCCTTAAATTTGCTAATCTAACACCCTTATACTTGTTGCCTTAGATATGCGAAAAAAATTAAAAAAAAAAGTGGGGGAAAAGTCCCACTCTACCTAAAATAGCCCACACAAATGACATTTTGTTGCCATAGACAATTAATAAAGAAAATATTAATTATAATCAAAAATTGAATTAATCTTTAAAAATAATTGATTTTATGAAAATAATTTATTGATTTGTCATATAAAGTAAAAGTATGTCAAATAAATGACTTATTTTTATTTATTCAATATTAAAAATATTTATTTAAATTTAAAATTAAATGAATAAATTCTAATAATTAGTTCAATAAAACTAATAAATTTTGATTCAAATGACTAAAATATTTATTTTTTGAAATTAATTCTTGTAATGACTATGAATTTTTAAAATTTAATTAAAGTAATAAATTAAATATAATAATTCTAATATGTACAATTTAATAAAATATAATATTTATTAAATATATAAAAAAAGAATTGGACTGGGCCGTTAAAATTGAATTGGGCGGCTAAATTTCGGACAACCAGGAAATGAAAATTTCAGACTAAAAGGAGGGGATTAATCATGAAGCCTTATCTTTTTCTGTCTTTCTCCACTCTCCCGCACTTGATAAGGCTTCATGATTAATCCCCTCTTTTAGCCTATTTTTATACAAAATTGACAAAAATAACCGATTTCTGAAAAGTTGGCCGATGGGATACCCAACTGTCAGTGGAGTATCCACTTTATATAAGATACCCAACTGGTAGTGGAATATCATATATGAATACCCAATTACCAGTGGAGTATCTTATACAAATTGGGATAGGTATTCAATCGGCCAAAATTGGCCACTTTTTTCAGAATGACTATTTTTGTTAATTTTTTTCAAAAATCAGCTATTTTTGTCATTTTTTCTCTCTCAAGCTCTCTCTATCAAAATATTATATTCGAGCTTGTGTTGAAACAACACAATCAAGCAACGGATTCGGGTTGGATTCCAGAGTTTCGGGTTCAATTAGGATTGGAGCGAAGGATATTGGTTCAATTAGGGTTTGGGTTGAATAAATTAAATGTCTCTTTGACCTCTCTTTCTCTTCCTATTTCTATCGCTTGTTATCTCTCTGTCCATCACTCCCTCACACTCTATCTAAAATTATGTTAAGCATAATTATGTTTTTACTTGATTTGTGTTTACTTATGTGTAAAAGGCTGGAGAAGGGCAGCAAATTGTTTTGATTCAATCTTTGGGAAGGAATGTGCCTGCAACCCTTTATGGTCCTTTGTTATCTTATCGATGCAGAGATCAGGGAGTGGATGGTTTGAGATCTTGCTAAACTCCAGAATCTACTCACAAGGACACAACAATGTCATTCGACTTGAAATGGGTGAGTTTATTATTATATTTTTTGTATACTTTGATTTAGGTTCAATTCATGTAATTAACATGAAACTGATTTCAATGATTTAGGATCGGAAAATATAGGGGGGGGGGGGGGGGGGCCCCAACAACAGCGAAAGGCCCAGGCCTGGTACAATTACTCTTCTGGAGATTCACAAGTTCCAAAAGTGGACCTTCTCATACCTCTCTTGCTCCTCCATTTATCGTTATGTTCTGTTTACATTCTTTTTACTTCATGGTATGCCGATATAATGTGCTTAGTAATTGACCGGGTCCGAATTCCCCATGGATCATTGATTTGATTAATTGATGTTGTATTTTTAAAAACCTTGAGGTATGCGACATCCTAGATATTTTCATGATATCAGTCATTGTCTTGAAATGAGTAATAAATGTTCGATCTTAAGTTGTTTCTGAAATTCCAAACCATAATTCTTAATCTTAGTCCTTAAAATTACAAAGGAAAACAGGATAGCCCCTAGTATACCAATCTGCCTTTGTCTTTGCCCCTAGGATAGCCCATAATTCATAATATTAGTCATTGTCTTAAAATTAAAATTAACGTGAAAAACAAGGAGTTGCTTTACCTTTTCACTTGGCATGTACCTGTTAACGCCTGATATACTGCATAAGAATATTGTTAGCAACTCAGTAGTAATTAGATATGTAATTCACTGATCTTCTTCTGCATTTTCTTTTCTTGAACAGGGCAGGACAAGGGAGGTTGAGCTTGGAATGCATACTATTAGGTCTCATAGAGCCATAGTTGCCAGTTGCAAGGAGTCATAAGCATGACTGGGTTATCTTGCTACTACTTGTGGTCATAGAGATCATCTTGAATATTATACATCCATTCTATCGCTTTGTTGGTAAGAATATGATGGAGGATCTGAAGTATCCAATGAAGGACAACACAGTGCCTGTAAGGGCTATTCCAGTGAGTTTATTTTGAACTATGGTGTAGGATATTTTTCATTTAATATAACGTTAATTCTTGTGTAGATTAGTCTCTGCAGATGTAGGATTAGCCATTGTGCTAATTAGGTACTCACAGTGACAATTCTAAGTTGCGTAGCAACCTAACAGAATCCCTGTAAAAGAGACTCTGTCTACTTTGTTATTAGCAGGGCCTCTCCCTTCTTATAATCATATCCAGCCTACTATTTGATTACATTTATACCTTCTTTTTCATTCTATTAAACTTGTGATATTCAACTTCATGCAACTGTGTTGCATTGCTGATTTGCTGTAATTATGTCTCAGTTATAAATATTTAGTTGGTATTGAGTTATCTTGTTATTACTTACAATTTTTCTTTAAAGCTCAAAGGCCTCTATTATCATCAAATATGATCACTTTGTCGATTCACACTTTACACTTATGTTTGATTTGAGTAAAGAGAAATCCTTGCTGAGATTTCACAAAGTTTATGCTTTCAGTTAACAGTCATTTGTGATGCAGGGGCGCTGATGTAGATATTAAAAGGCTGCCAAAGCGCCCAGCTCCGCCTCGTTCTTTACGAAAGCTATCAGATGCTCAGAAAGCAAGTCCTGTTTTCACATATTACCCTCTATTTATATATGTGCATGCAGAACACAGTGACTATCATCTTAAGCATAACAACTAACAGGAGAAAATGATGTGAAGATGTATGACTTTATATTCATGAGATTTTAGGTCGAAATAGTTTGAATTGTATGACTTTAAAGTTTATTCAAGTATGGGTTTAAAGTTTATATTCGAATTAATTTGACATTGCATATCTCAGTTGGAATTGGTTTGTGTATTATTTTAATTTTTTTGGATGAAATTGATTAAAACTGGGAGGTCTTTTTAAGTAACAAGCTATTCAAAAATTACCACTAAAAATCTTGCCTTATAAAGTGTTGGAAAAAAATAATTCAAATGGTGTTGCTATAACATGAGGAGGTGTTGGAAAAATAAGAATTGTTAATCGAGTACTGTTGCTATAGAAAAATGTTTCCATAGGACCCTAAAGCAACATAATATGGATGTTGGCATTGTTTTCTAAAATGTGTTGGCATAACATCAAAGTCCACATACAAATTTCCAACACCCATAAAATTGATTAAAGTGTTGTCTTACGCCCTATAGCTACATTTTTTTCGATATTGCTGAAAACCATTTATGTGGTAGTGAATAAACAATAACCTAATATAAAAAAAGTAACTATAACAACATATAAACTAATCAATAGAAAAATATTGTACTTGTCATGAATACAGATCAAAGACAGGTGCATATACACTTCAAAGTGTTATACGAATGCACCTAAGACACAATATGTATACCTCCAAGAAAGGAGGAATAATACTCAAGCCAAGGAAGTAAATTGGTGAATAGACCAATGACAAAATTTAAACTGAAATATTTAGTATAAGAGAGTACAGAAACGAGGAGAATACTAACTTAACACACTAACCAAAATAATTCCTCTTGAACAAAACCAAAACAATTAGAATAGGCGCCCATCTCCATAATAATGTTTTTACATAATTTTTACAATGGAAACAACCTGGAAGGCCGAAACTTTTTATTTTTGCTTTGGATCTAGATTCATAGATGGATACAAGATATTTCTAGGTGAATTAGTAGTGAATAAAGTGAAAGGAATAAAGTGAAAGGGAAATGGGCAGGGCAAAACTTGAGATACCTAAGATTGAAAATGCTAGTAGCAGGCAGTTCACTTTTAAGAAGAGAAGGGCTGGTTTTGTGTGCAGATAGTGAATTTGAGTTTGGGTAATCTTCTAAACTTTCTAGTGGACCCATTCCACAACAATAAATATGCGTCCATTATAACACAGACCAACCCTTTACAATAACCAACTACACACATGAACTCAACACCTATCCAATTAATTATTACTAAGTATCTATACATACTAATTTCGATTCCAGTATTTTGGAACACTAGATTATAATCGGTGAATACGATAGTTTAAATATTATTTTTTTAAAAATATGGTTTAATGATGATCAATAAAACTAAAAAAATAAATACTCTAGTTTGTATTTTAGATCAAATAATACAATTTAGTAATAATTATTTTAAATATTATAAAATTCTATTTTCATAAAATTTAAACAATATTACAATAAATATATTTTCCATCAATTTAGTTAGATTCTATTGAATTTAAAATTAAATATTGCAATTGTTGATATGAACATATCAGTGACGTTATTGCCCTTGTGATCAAGGACGCATGCCAAATATGCCCCTAAGAGTATCTCCCATACTAATAGGTATAATCGTTGGCTAAATTTTTTTAGAGAGAATTGCATTTTGCACCCCTTAAATTTGGCCAAAACTCAATTTTCTATACCTGTTTTCAGAATTTGCAGTTCGCATCCCCCTATTTTGAAATTTGATTCAACATGCACCCTTTTTGCCTAAATTTTTAGCCCTAATTGTTAGGTCCCAATGTGTTTGTAGAAGGGGGGTTGAATACAAACAGTACCGAATAATCGAATTAAATGCGGAATAAAAAATGTGAAACAAAATTCAAGTTAAATAAAAATATTATTAAACTTGAAAGGTGTTACAACAACTGTATCGATTACAAGGAATTAATCTCAAATTAATTATCACAAATCTAGAATAAATTCGACATGAACTTTTTCTATTTTTGTAATAAAAAGATTCAAATGCTAAACGCAATTTGAGATTAAGTTCTAGGGATTTTGATCCGCTAGATTGTTACACAAGAACAAGAGAATGATTTCTAGTTGATTGGATTTAACATTACAAACTAGAAATTGTGATCTTGAATTAGCAGATAAGATGAAATATTTGGCTGCTTTTTCTCTCTGTATGTTCTTGACTTCTTTTTTGTTGAATTGTTTTTTTTCTTGAATGGCTGCTTCTGTCTTTTTAATCAATCAACAGAATGGAATGAACTGGAATGACAATCACATAGCTGGTAGGACTTTCGGTGAGACTATCCTTTGAACTAGCAAGACAATCTCAACAGCTAGCAAGACTTTCGGTATGACAATCAAATGAACTAGCAAGACTATCAGAATGAACTAGCAAGACAATCTCCTCTCAGTGTAACTTTCGGTGAGACTATTGAAAATGGCCTGGCATGATAATCGGTATGACAATCCTGATTATCATGCTAGTTCATTTTCAATTGTCTTGCTGATTTAATGCAGATTTTAATCCAATTTAAATTCTAAAAATCCTTAATATTAATTCTGAATTAATTAATCAATTAATTTAATTAATACATAAATTAATCTTTGCAGATATAATTTATTTTCTTAATTAAATTATATGACTTAATTAATTAATAGAGAATTAATAATAATCTTGAGCAGCAACCATTCTTCTGAAAATCTTCTGATAATCACAGTCAATTATGAATCAATTCCACCACTTCAATGTTGACACTCGATGTACTGTCTGGTTCATGAGTGACTAACTTCCATGACGTTTCTTCATGTCTTTGACTTTGATACTTGATTTTCTTCAGATTAAATCCTTGTAATTCTCTGATACCCTGACGAGATCTCTGTCACTTGATTAAATCCACAATCTTGATTTGTATCACTGAGGCTTGATCAATTTCTTGAGCTTCTTCCAGTGAATTAATTCCTCAAGTCTGTAGATGAACCTTATTTCTGAATCCTTTGACAGATGTTACTTTGCGAGATCTCTTTGACGGTAGATCCACTATTTACTTATTACATTCTTATTTGAGTTGAGTTAAATCCTCGAATAACCAAATAGGCTATGACATATGCCTTTCAATCTCCCCCTATTTGTTTGTTAGATAATAACACACAAATACCTAGAGGATAACTCAATTAACAAATAAGAAAAAGATATAAACAGAAATGTAAAGTAAATAGCAGAAAAGTTATGGATGACATTTAACCTTTTCCAGATTCCAAGTAAATGTTCCTCTAGACTGAACATATCTTCAAGTAGTTTCATCTTCTTTTGTACAACCACATTTCCTGTTGAGAAGCGCATATCTGTCTTGCTTCTCCCCCTATGAGAATCAACTGATTAAAGAAGATCACCTTCGTTTACCACCTCTCCCGTACAATAGGATCCGCAGATGAAAACCAATGGTACTCCCCTTATAGAAAACAGCTTCTTCCCTTACTAGGAAATCACCTTGTGTTTACCACCTCTCCCGTACAATAGGATCCGTAGTTACAAACAACATGGCGTGGTGTAGTGTACATATATAGGATCTTTTTCTTCCTCCCTGCTACTTCTCCTCCTTAGTTGAGGAATCCTCCAAACTATTACTTAAGCTTTTATCTCCCCCTTAAAGAAGGAATGTATGCCGTCGTCTGAAGGAGTTCTCATATTTCACTTGGTTCGAAAAGAAATAACAAGAAGTTTCTCTTTCTTCCTCACTGTGAGTGTGTGATTCTGTTTAGTGTACCTCACATGTGTTTTACTCTTCTCTCCACTCGTGTTTACACTCATTCTCACAAGTGTATCACTCTTCTCTCATAGCTCCATAATCCAGCTGTACCTGCAAGGAAAATCACCTTAGCCATCCTTAAGGAGGTCACAGGTGGTGCAATGGGAGTTCGCAAATCCCAATCTTTGTTAAACTCGTCAGATAAATCTGAGTCATAATCTACAAGTTTCTAGTTTCCCTTTTAGGGTTCCAGATTTGAATTCTGGGAAGGTAAACATTGATCCAACGAATTTAGCATAAAGATCAAAGTTCCCTTCTAATGTCTGTGAAGACATTTCCTTGTGACTCATCAGGTAATATCTGAATCATTGTCAACAAGTTGCCGATCTGCACCTATGTCAGATCCACTATCCGCAGATGCATCCAGGGGATTTAAGCCTGGGGAGGTAGACACTGACCACTGACATATGGCTTTTGGATCAGTATCCTCTCCTAACACCTGTAAAGGCAATTGGTCCATTAACGAACCTTAAACAATCGAATCTGACCTTAAAATGGTCGAAACTCTTGTTTCCGTCAACTCATCCTTTGTGCGTGTAACCTTTCCTTGTGCATCAAGAATTGTTTATATTTGAAGTGGTAACACTACATCGGATGCCTTGGCCGACAGGCAAATTTCAATAGACGCACCCTGTTGAGAGAATGAATCTAGTAACTGTTTTTGTGCCTTTTCAGCCATTACATCTTTTTGAGAAGATGTATGGGGGCTAGCAGTTGTCCCGGTTTAAATACTACTCATCTATGTAGGAGACAGAGCTACTGGGTTGACTACAGAACCTTCCTTATGTGGTGCACTAAGGCACTATCTCCCTCACGCTCATCCATACTACATTTAGTGGTAAGAGAGTGTTGGTTGGTTCTGTTTTTGTGTTTGTCTTTACAGTCTGGGATAGACGTTGTGGGTTTTCAACCTCATGACTGTCAATGAAAGAAAGTCATTGGAGACTGAACCTGTATCACAGAACATATGGCAATAGAGAGATAAAATGATGTACAATAGTGATTTTAAAAGATTTTACATGAAATAAGAAATCACTAATGTATAAAGAAGTTTGATTTTGTTTTTTAATATGAATGAGTTTTTGATAAAACATTGATCACTTAGGGTAAAGTCTAAGTAATTCTCATTCATGTCAAAAGCTTACAAATATCTGCAACATAATGTTAACAACATATCATTGACCGATACTTGTCAAGTACTTTAGATACTAATTGTTATGTTGCATAATATTTAAAATAAAATAAAAATAGAATAATAAAAAATAAAATAAAATAATACAATACAAATAATAATAATAAAAACAAATATCAATGAATTAAATACCACATATCTATCAACAAGATATCAGCATTCAATTTCACATATCATACAATATTTACAATTACAGAAAATACAAATAAAAACTTATATAAATATAGCAAAAATATAGAAACTATTTACAAGTTCAATGATAACATTACCATCTTGCAAACAGCCATATCCCTCAGATACACCTTTGTTGTTATCTCCAAAGGTAACCATGGGGCCAGCTTTCTCAACCACATTTGATAGCAGGGCTCTATCTCCGGTCATATGTCTTGATGATCCACTGTCAAGAATCCACACTACCGGTTATACCTGTTTAATGCCCTGCACTACAAATGGATTAGACCTTCTTCGGAACCCAAACTTGGTTGGGCCCGGCATACTTGTAGAATTGTCCTTTGTCAGGCAAAACAATATTTTTAATTTTAATTGTCTCAACTTTCTCAATGACTGAACATTTGACCTTGTAAACAGCCTTAACAAATTTCTGTTTAAGCTTAGGCACAAATGTCTCCTTTCTAGCCTTAGAAGGACTGGCAGTCTTAGACCTATCATGCTTCTTGTTATTCACATGCTGACGAGGAGTAGTCTTATCACTATAAACATGCTTACCATTAAAATAAGCATACATCATATTAAAAGCACAAGACATACAATTAGAAACACCACATGCTTTATGAGAGTGATTAACAGCAGGCAATTTATGCATGGTAGACATGGCATTTTTGTTATCCAACTCATGTGTGTCTGAGTTAGTCTCAGTTGCTTTCACAACTTTGACTGGAACTTTCGACACACTTGACTTGGAAACAACCTTCTCATTAGCAAGATCTTCAGCACGTATTTCTTCTTGAATATCAGAAGAGGTCGCATCAAATGGTTCAACAATTGATGGTTTATAGAGGGGTTCATCAACACCCTTAAGCACATGTGGTACTTCCCTCCCTTTAGCACAGACACGAGGAGGGGAGTTTATGCCTAATTCTCCAATAGCAACATTGTAATCATAACCTATTTCAGATGTTTGATTAACAGATTGCTTACTGTAGAACTCTTTAGCCTTCGAACAAGAATTGAAGTAGGCTCTAACCTTAGTCTCAAGACCGGTGATCTTGTCTTTGAGAATAGTTTCGAGTTTTCTATAACAGTCAACTCTATTCTCTAGAAAAGATACTTGTTCTTTTAATTTTTCTTGATTAATGTGCACAAGTCTTAATTCATTGACCTCTTTCTCAAGGTCTGTGATCTGTAAACTTAACAGTTCATTATCACGACGTGCACAATCTAAGTTACCTCTTAGATGATAAACCATTTCAGCATCAGAAAGTTTACCTCTATTCTTGACGATGAAGCTTTTCCATCAATAGCCATAAGAGCAAGATTTCCTTCATATTCATCTTCACTGTCAGTATCATCCCAGCTTCTTCCCTTTGCCAGATAAGCCCTTTCAGAGTTCTTTCTTACTTGCTTTGGCTTCCTACATTCTGTTGCAAAGTGTCCCAACTCATTGCAGTTATAGCATCTAATGGTGCTCCGATCAACCATCCCTATTTTGTATCCACCACTGCTGGTGTTAGAGGATGAAGATCCACCTTTCTGGAATTTGTTGTAGTTGGACTTGTACTTAAGCTTGGGATTCCTCTTGAATCTGACATGGGAGAATCTCTTGACAATTTGGGCCATTGACTCGTCTTCCAATTGCTCCAGCTCTTCCAAGGAATAAAAATCATCACTTGATTGATTTGTAGTAGGAGGATCATATTCTGCTACTAACATATTTTCCTCAGCCTTGGAACACTGTACCATTCTCTCCAATTGTTGAGATTGCTGTTGTTGTTGACCTTCAGCTACAAGTGCAGTAGATGTGCTGACCATTCTATCTTTCCTGTAGACTTCCTTCTGCTGAATCTGCTCCAACTCATAGGTTTTCAACACACCATAGAGTCTATCCAAAGAAATCTCACTCAGATCTCTAGCTTCTCTAATGGCAGTGATTCTATGTTCAAGATGAGTTGGCAGTGTTAAAAGGAACTTTTTGTTGACCTCCCTGATTGAATAATATTTTCCATTTATGTTCAGGTTATTGATCAATGCATTGTACCTCTCAAACACTTCAGAAATTCCTTCTCCTGGATTTGATTTAAAATGTTCATACTCAGAGGTTAGGATCTCCAACTTGTTCTCCCTAACTTCCTCTGTGCCTTCATTAATCACCTCAATAGTTTCCCATATGTGTTTGGAATTTTTACAGTTCATCACATGTCTGTTCATCAAGGGATCAAGGGAATCAATTAATATTAATTGAAGGCTGGCATCCAAGGAGGCTTCTTCCTTCTCAGCAGGAGTAAAATCTTCAGGCTCTTTTGGATAGGTTCTAGCTTTGGTAATCACAACATCATCTACTATCACCTCCGGTTCAATAACCATCAGAGTTTTTAGGCCCTTCTTTAACAAGTTCAGATATTTGGGATTTGCAACTTGTAAAAATAATAGCATCTTCTTCTTCCACATGATATAATTTTCTTTATCAAATAGTGGAATTTTAACGGTTCCAACTTTTTGTGAAGTCATTATGAATTTTTGAATAAATAAAAATTCAAGGAGTTGAAAAATCACAAAAGTCTAGGATCTTGATTTGTTCGTTAATCAGAAGGCTCTAATACCAATTGTTAGGTCCCAATGTGTTTGTAGAAGGGGGGGTTGAATACAAACAGTACCGAATAATCGAATTAAATGCGGAATAAAAAATGTGAAACAAAATTCAAGTTAAATAAAAATATTATTAAACTTGAAAGGTGTTACAACAACTGTATCGATTACAAGGAATTAATCTCAAATTAATTATCACAAATCTAGAATAAATTCGACATGAACTTTTTCTATTTTTGTAATAAAAAGATTCAAATGCTAAACGCAATTTGAGATTAAGTTCTAGGGATTTTGATCCGCTAGATTGTTACACAAGAACAAGAGAATGATTTCTAGTTGATTGGATTTAACATTACAAACTAGAAATTGTGATCTTGAATTAGCAGATAAGATGAAATATTTGGCTGCTTTTTCTCTCTGTATGTTCTTGACTTCTTTTTTGTTGAATTGTTTTTTTTCTTGAATGGCTGCTTCTGTCTTTTTAATCAATCAACAGAATGGAATGAACTGGAATGACAATCACATAGCTGGTAGGACTTTCGGTGAGACTATCCTTTGAACTAGCAAGACAATCTCAACAGCTAGCAAGACTTTTGGTATGACAATCAAATGAACTAGCAAGACTATCAGAATGAACTAGCAAGACAATCTCCTCTCAGTGTAACTTTCGGTGAGACTATTGAAAATGGCCTGACATGACAATCGGTATGACAATCCTGATTGTCATGCTAGTTCATTTTCAATTGTCTTGCTGATTTAATGCAGATTTTAATCCAATTTAAATTCTAAAAATCCTTAATATTAATTCTGAATTAATTAATCAATTAATTTAATTAATAAATAAATTAATCTTTGCAGATATAATTTATTTTCTTAATTAAATTATATGACTTAATTAATTAATAGAGAATTAATAATAATCTTGAGCAGCAACCATTCTTCTGAAAATCTTCTGATAATCACAGCCAATTATGAATCAATTCCACCACTTCACTGTTGACACTCGATGTACTGTCTGGTTCATGAGTGACTAACTTCCATGACGTTTCTTCATGTCTTTGACTTTGATACTTGATTTTCTTCAGATTAAATCCTTGTAATTCTCTGATACCCTGACGAGATCTCTGTCACTTGATTAAATCCACAATCTTGATTTGTATCACTGAGGCTTGATCAATTTCTTGAGCTTCTTCCAGTGAATTAATTCCTCAAGTCTGTAGATGAACCTTATTTCTGAATCCTTTGACAGATGTTACTTTGCGAGATCTCTTTGACGGTAGATCCACTATTTACTTATTACATTCTTATTTGAGTTGAGTTAAATCCTCGAATAACCAAATAGGCTTTGACATATGCCTTTCACTAATTGGTGTCTTCTACAATATATTTCATCTTTTCTCTTCACGAATAGATTATGTATGTTGTTAAAGACAAGAATTTGGGCTAAAAAATTGATAAAATTTGGCAAAAAGGGTGCAAAATGGATCAAATTTCAAAGAAAATGGATGCAAACTGCAATTTCTGAAAGCATGTATATAAAATTGATTTTTGGCCAAACTTACGGGTGCAAAATGCAATTCTTTCAAAAATTTAAAATATGAAATAACTAAAATTTTGCATAAGTGGAATGGTGGGAACTCTACAGACAAGGGTGAATGTAAAATCCGAAAACCGGTTTTGCTCACTCTTACCCATGGGGCTTACAGCATCTCCAACTCTTGGATAATAGGTAAAATGATTAGCTAAATGATGATTATCTAAAATTTTGTTGAATCTGTGACGGATTTTGTTGAATCTGTGCTGAATTGTGGATTGTGCCCCAGCGGTATTAGATATAATGGTTAGTTATATTTATTAATATTATTTTATTACTATTTTTAGATGTTAAAATAAATTTAGTTTATAATTAATTAAATGTAAGTGAAAATAAAAAAATATTTAATAAATAGTAATTTGATATATATTACGATTGAAATATATTAATATATTTATATATGACCAAACACAATTAATAAACATTACTTATATATCTATTATAAAATATATAAATATATTATATTATATTTATATATATTTGTAATTTATATTAAAATAATTATTAAAGTTACAAATATTAAATATAAAATAAGAGCTTTAAAACATATGTATTAAATTTAATATAAATATATGTATATATCAATGTGTATAGTCACGTTTAGGCTTAAATTAGACAAAAAACTGACGTGAATTTTTTAGCCAAGGGCTACAAGATCAACAAATATCAAATATTGAAAACATGATAGTATATATGTAAAAATATTGATAACAGGTGTCAAAATATTGATAATATGTGTCATGGTTGGAGGGGGTACATTTTTTAATTAATATGTATATCCATTGCATCATATTGGAGATGCTCTTAGTTATTATAACAAGTAGTTATAATTTTTACTAAGGAAAATTTTGGTTTAACAAATATAGCTAATTAACAGTGATTGTCTAATTTTTTTGCTAAGGGAAGTGGTGCACCGTATTGCTTTTTTTAACATGTGCCACGCGAATTTTATAGTTAAGGGTTTTATATCATTGTAGATGCTCTAAAGGATTAAGGGTAGTCACGACTGTAATTGTACGCACTCAATCGTGATGACAATGTTATAGTTATCATTGACCAATAAGAAAACCCAAAGAAACTCGAATTTTTGGTGCAATTGTCCGAAAATTGAGATAGTTAAATTTTACTAAAATAATTTCATTAACTACGGAGGTACTGTAAGAATTTTTAAAATAAGATAATATCACCATGGGTGGGCAGGGATATTATTGATGACATAATAACTTTTACGAAATACCAACATGGATATAATAAGTGTAATAACCCCAAATTTTTGGATTATTTGTAATCCTTATGAATAGTGATTTTGTTGATTTTGCCGATTAAGAAAATTTTTCATGCCACACTATGTAGGATTTCTTTTATTGATATTCTGAGATCTTATTAGTACTCCATAAAGTATATGAGTGTATGTAAAGATCGTCAGAATTCAAATTCGAACACTTTGATTTTTTTCCCGAAAATCCACCAGATACCGAAAGAATTGAGTATAAGGTAACATGATTAAAAGGATTTAAATTCAAGGATTATAAGAAAGGATCATTAAAGGAATATAAAATATTGAGAAAGATTTAGGGGAACCCAAGTAATAAGATCCCGGATATGATCCCTCAAACGATAAACGAGAACGAAAGTTAAGCGAACCGTATAACAGATAAGCGGTCATTAGCCAAGTAATTAAGATATAATTAAAGAGGTTAGTGGATGGTGATGTCATCACACCACAAGGAGGAGACATGTGTTAAAAGGATGACATAGGCTTGATGATGCAAGCATGGTTAAAATATATTTAGCTAAGATTGAATAATGGCCAAGTATTGGAACCTTGGTTAATTAAATCAAGGTTAAACTAACCAAGCAAATAAAAAAACAACAAACAAGTCAACCAAGCAAGGATCAAAGAAGCATTTCACTTCCTTCTTCTTCCAAAAAAGCTCTCGGCCTTCTTAGTTTTTCAAAGAAGAAAAATTGCAACTCCAAGCTCCACTCCATAAACAAATCCAAGGTAATTATGTAAGCTTCTCTATGATTAGATGAGTATATCCTAGGAGTTTAAGCTTCTAATTCCTTGTAAATCTCTTCCAATAAATTATGGAAGGAGATGTTGAATAGTACTTTCTTGAAATTAATTTTGTGTTCTTGATTTCTTTGAAAAGATCAAGCTTGTAGGAGGTTAGATCAAGGCTCCCTAAGGCTTCCTAGAAACTTATCACCCACCAGGAAAGGTATAAACTTTAAACCCTAGCCTTTACTTCATTTGTTAGTAAGTTTAATGGTTGGTTTTGTGAATGAGAAGCATGGATTATGATTATTAGTAGTTTGGTTTGATTTGGAAGTGATTTGGTAATTGAATCTTGATTATAATTCATAGGTCTTGATTGTGGTTGTTTGAGTTGAAAAACTTTGAGAATATGGACTGATTTGGTATGGTTTAGATGAGGTTTTGTGGTACTGATGATTATGGGTTGTTTGGTGGTTAATTGGAGTAGTATAAAAATTGGTAATCGCGTAAACATATCCGTCATAATGCCCACTTTCATTCAACTGCTTGTACTTAGTGTTCGGGACAGAAAGCTCACTGACCAATATGTAACTTTGTGATGTTTAGCTAGATCGTGTCGTAAGCTTCGTTTTGGTATGTGGTTCGCTTAGATCTGATGTACGGTTTAGGAGAAACAACTGTTTTAAGTAATGACGTTTCGCGAGCGAACCATTACCCCTCGCTTTACTTTGAAACCTTGATTAAGGTCCTTAAATGACTAATTGGAGTATGAAACAATTATATAAGATTAATTGGTCAGTTGATAGAGTATTCGCGAAAGGGTCGCCTTAAAAAGTTAAACGGTTAATTTTATAAAAATGGTGGAGCCGAGGGTACTCGAGCGACTTATGTGAATCGTTAAGCGTAAAAGCGAACGTTAGGGTCTAATTGGTTAAGGTCTAGTTTCTTAAGCGATCGTGGTTTAATTCCAACTTATATGTTGTTTATAGGTTACTAGACTCGCCCCAGGCCTTTTACCACCCCCAGTCGCTCAGATAAGTTTTCTACCCGTATACTATTGTTGTGATGTAAATATATATATGCATTATCTTGAGATAAATGCATGATTGTTATTAGCAAGTCTTGCGATATATTGAAGCATGTTGATACGATATATATGTGCATGCATTTTTCGGAATATTGATATTTCATTATCTATTCAATTGATTATAAACTGCATAATACCTATGTTAGAGATAAGCAGTACTTGCGTATACCCTTAGTATAGGGGACCTAGAGTTGAACATTTTTCTAAACCGGGAGTCGATGTTCCCGAGTATATTATATATATAAATAGTTTTCAAAACTATTGTTGGATTTTAAACGCAGCGGGGGCATGACAAAACACTTTTACACATATAAAATCCAAATAAAAGCATATAAATCGTGAATAAAAATTTGAGGGATCGAATCTAACCTTTAAAATAATTCGGAGATAACGATCAGAGATCCTTAGCAGTTGCTCCTCAAGTGTGAAGCACTCCACCGGTATCCACCAAGAAAACGATGTTAAGGAGGAGGAAGGAGGTGGAGAGAATTGGGTTTTCCAAATTTTTTCGGTTTTCGGGTTTCGAGGTTGGAATAAAATTAGGGTCTATAATAGTGTATTTATAGGCAAATTTTTCAGCTGAAATTTTCCCATAAATATTATTATTATTATCCCATTTATTATTCTCATTAATAATTAAAACACATTTTAATCATTAATCCTTTTTCTAAACACTTTAGAAATAATTCTCTCTCTTGATTTAATTTCCAAAAATTAAATCCTTTAATTAATAATATTAAGAACTTTTCTTAATTAATTTACAATCAATTAAATCTTATTTAATCAATTATTAAATTTGCCAATTAATTATTTATTTCATAAATAAATAATTATTAGCCATTATTAATTAATTCCTCCACCATTAAATCATTCTCTTTTTATAGTGTGACCCTGTAGGTTCAATATTAAGCCGGTAGTAGAAATAAATAATAATAAAACTATTTTATCATTATTTATATAAATTCTCTAATTTATTAAATATGATTAATTAATTAATCACATTTATTCTACATCGTGAGTGATGCTTCTCAACATATCGCGACTATCCGGATAATATGAATTCACTGCTCAGAATACCAAGAACCTGTCAGTGAATAGTTACCGTACAATAAACTCCTTCTACCCTACAATGCTCCGATTAAATACAAGGCATGGATCTCGTGTCAAGCCTATCTAATTCAATCACTTGCTTACCATTTACTATGCGTAGTTCTATGCAAATTAGAAACTCCTTTCTAATTTCATTAACTCTGGCCAGAGATTCCTGAACTAGCATAAGTGGATCAGCCTTGAACATTCGCTTCCTTCACTGGAAGGGGTAGATCCTTTATTGATCATACACTATCTTCATGTACAAATTCCTATACCCAGAAGAGCCCTAATAATTGTCCCTGGAGACTAAAAACTAAACCAAAGCATAGTTCAGTGTACACAAGATGACTATGAAGACCTCAAGTCTAAGGATACTTGTACAACTATCACTAGGTGAACAACTGCTGACACGTGAGTGAACTCCATCAGTTGTTCAGCTGTGCGAGTCATGTTCAGTGAACTTATTCCATAATAAGCACCTACATACTAGCTATAGTGTCACCACACAAATGTCTATGAGAACAAACATCCTTCATAATGAAGCAAACATAGTATGTACCGATCTTTGCGGATTATTAATTACCAGTTAGTAATCCTACGACCAGGAACTATTTAAGTTTAGAGTTATCATCTTTTTAGGTCTCACTATTATGATCTCATCATAATTCATAAAAAGCTTTACTCTAAACTATGGTATATCTTACTTAAACACTTAAATAGATAGAGCTCGTAATAAAAACAAAACAAGTCTTTTATTGATATCAATGAAATCAAAACAGATTACATAAAAGTTATTCCTAAATCCTCATACATGATTGGACTTAGGACATATTCCTTTCAATCTCCCACTTGTACTAAAGCCAATCACTCTGGTATCTAATACCCATCTTGTCTTTATGACGATCAAAGTGACTTTCATAAAGTAGCTTTATGAGTGGGTCTGCTATGTTATTATGTGTGTCAACTCTAATTCAATACAATACAAGAAATGTTACCGCGCTCCCACTAACCCTTTTGTAGACGCATGGTTCATCTGCGTTTTTGATAAAATCAAACTCTTTGATTATCTCATCAAAACGAATGTTCCATCTTTCGAGAAGCTTGATTTAAACCACACATGGTTCGCAGCAGCTTATACACTAGGTTTTCATTTCCCTTGGAAAGAAAACCATCTGGCTATATGCCAGATCTCATAGTCGTAGTAAGCAGCAATCGCAAGCAAAATCCGAACTGATTTTAACAGGGCTACAGGTAAAAGGTTTCATCAAAGTCAATCCATTGCCTTTGTTTGAATCCTTTTACCACAAGCATGGCCTTATAGGTCTCCACCTGGCCATCTGCTATAATCTATCTTTTGTATACCATATACATAGATTCCATTCTGGATTTCATGGCACTATGTCATTTCTCTGAGTCAACACTACTCATAGCCTCATTATAGGTTACAGGGTCGTCATCATCAATGATCGACAACTCATTGTCATTCTCAATGACAAGGCCATAATACCTCTCAGGTTGGCGAGACACTCTCCCTGATCTATGAATGGGCTGTTCCACAAAAGGTTGTTCAGTCAGAACAGGTGTTTCCACTTGATCCGTAGTAGTTTGTGCTTCTTGAACTTCATCAATTTCAATTTTGCTCCCACTGTTTCCTTCAAGGATAAACTCCTTTTCCAAGAAGGTAGCATGCCTGGAGACAAACACCCGATGATCGGTGTAAAAGTAATACCCTAAAGTCTCTTTAGGATATCCCACAAAACTACATCTTACGGATCGATATTCCAGCTTATTTGGGTCAACTTACTTGACATAAGCTGGACATCCCCAAATCTTAACGTGTTTAAGACTCGGTTTCTTTTCTTTCCATATCTCATACGGAGTTTGAGGAACAGATTTGGAAAGCACCTTATTCAGTAAATATGCTGAGGTTTCCAATGCATAACCCCATAGGAATACTGGAAGATTTGCATAGCTCATCATGGACCGAACTATGTCTAACAAAGTTCGATTTCTCCTTTCAGATACTAATCCGGAGGAGTCCACTGGGAGACTATACCATTTACTTTGAGATAATCTAGAAACACTCCATTAAAGTATTCACCACCTCGATCTGATCGAAGAGTTATAATACTATGTTTGGTTGTTTCTCCACTTCATACTTATACTCTTTGAACTTTTCAAAGGCTTCAGACTTGTGTTTCATCAAACACATATCCGAATCTAGATCTATCATCTATGAAAGTAATGAAGTATGAAAATCCACCAATGGCTTGCGTAGACATTGGTTCACATACATCTGTGTGTACCATTCCTAGCAAATTTGCAGTCCTCTCTCCATGTCTACAAAATGGAGACTGCAGTGCCACTATAAAGTGAGATTTTCATCATCCCTTTTCTTTTATTAGTTTGTTCAATCTGAAGTAAATTATGTCACATATATACAGACCATTATTTAAAGTACCACGTCCATAAAGAATATTATCTCTAAGAATAGAACATTCATTATTCTCAATTAATAAATGAAAAATCCACCCAAGTCTAACATGGGAATAATATTCCTCACAATCGAGGGAACAAAATAACAATTATTTTAAACAATAGTCTTGCCCGTAGGCCTATGTAAATGAAATGATTCTACATCTTCAACAGCAACTCTTGCTCCATTTCCATCAGTAGAATCACCTCCTCTTCCTCAAGAGTCCTACTTCTCCTTGGTCCCTGCAACAAATTGCAGATTTGAGAACCACATGCGATATCTAATACCCAAGTAGAAATTTGATTTAATGACATATTCACTTCTATCATGAACATACCTGAATCAGAAGCGGTAGTCTCACTACCCTTCTTCTTCTTCATTTCTGCAAGGTAAACCTTGCAGTTCCTCTTCCAGTGCCCCACCTTGTTACAGTGAAAGCAAACAACTTTGCTCTTGGGTTCTTCAGCTTTTGGTGGAACCGATATTTTCTCACCTACTTTCTTCTTCTTGGAAGAGTTCCTCTTTCTTTTCTTAGGATTGGAACCTTCACCAATTAGAAGAACAGAACTCTTCTTAGGGGGAAAATTCGATTCCGCAGTCTTCAACATGTTGTGGAGTTCAGGCAGGCTGACATCCAACTTATTCATGTGAAAGTTCACAACAAACTGCGAGAACAAACTCGGAAGCGATTGCAAGACCAAGTCTTGGCTCAGCTCCCCATCCATGGCAAAACCAAGTTGTCCAAGATGTTCAATCAAATTGATCATCTTAAGTACATGGTCATTCACAGACGATCCCTCAGACATCCTACACCCGAACAACTCCTTCGATATCTCATATCGAGCTATACTCCCTGCCACATCATACAACTCTTGTAGATGCATGAGGATAGTGTGAGCATCCATATGCTCATGTTGCTTCTGTAGCTCAATGTTTATGGAAGCTAGCATGATGCATTGAGCAATATTTGCATCATCTATCCACTTACGATACACAATATGTTCATCATTATGTGCATCACTAGCAGGTACAGTAGGCTTAGGTGAGTCAATCACGTATTCCAGCTTCTCAATCCTGAGAACAATTCTCAAGTTTCGAAGCCAGTCAGCATAATTAGGACCAGTCAATTTGTGAGCATCTAGTATGCTCCTGAGTGATAGTGCAGAAGACATAACGTACAAAGTAAATCTGTAAATGATAAACACATAACAACACTTAGCAAATATTCGATTTCATTTCAAAACACTATATGAATCGGGTCTTTATTCATAAGTGGCTCCCACTAGTTTTCCTAATTTATTCAACCCCCTACATGAAAAATTAAGCATTCATAATGCTAGTGGGAATAGGGATCCTACATTCCATTACACGACCCCGGCTGTAGCACGAACCACCATGTAATGTTCAATAGGCAGACAACTCTTGTCAATTACATCTCATGTTATTCCCTAATCAAACTTTAGCCTCTTGAATAATTGAGTCTCGGCTGTAGCACGACAAACTCAATATTCTAAGTCAAGTCTAACCCAACATTCCGTACAGTTGAATCAGTCCCCAAAGGCCCACGGCTGTAGCACGTACCGACCTTTAGATTCTTATTCAATGTACACATCTCTATTTAATAGACAAGTATTTCTTATTTCAAAATCAAAGCCCTCGGCTGTAGCACGAACCGACAATGATTCAAAAATAAGAACTACTTTCTACCATGTTGGAAGGCTATGACCGACACAAGCCCGTTGTGTCATTGGCCAATTACTACTTGATATTATTTAATTTTAGAGGGATTATATTACGTTACAATCATAATCATATTATAAAGAGATTCTTCCTTTTAAATTAAATATTTCAAATCAATAATCAATAATCAGATGATTCCCAGATCGGGTGGAGCATTGTCAAGAGGCGTCACTTAATAACCCTTTCTTACAGATAGAAATCTGTTGTTGACAGAATCATCCTTTCTCTCATATCGAAAATTCATATTTAATTACGTGTTTCATAAACACAAGAATCTCATGATTGTATTCATAATATTATTATTAAGGTTATGAAACAATTTCACTATACTAGGTTGTCTAATAAACGCCTTATGTTTATTTAAGTTCACCTAAATCTATCATCGCATGATAAACTAAGCATATATCACATATATAAACATGAATAAACATCAAGGTAGGCATGTTACATCATCTAGCACATTAGTCTAAGCATTATACATCTCTATGTATCACATGAAGCATTTAAAAGCAATTAAAACAGTCAAAAACAACTTTAAAACACTTCATGGAAATATAAACAGTTCAAAACTTTTATATAAACTAAAATTTATCACACCATTAGATCCGTCTCGAAAAAATGAATCCAACGGTATATTGCACGCCCAAAACGGAGTTACGAAACTCCCAAAAAATCAATTTTAAAATCAACAGACGGGTTGTAACGCATTACAGGAACGCGTTACAGGACCTGTAACGCATTCCCGTGATGCGTTACACCCCTTTTAAGCCAATAAAGGGTGTAACGCATTCTACAAATGCGCAATAGGCCTTCTCGCGTGCGCTGCACGCGCCTGTTCCTGTTCGCCGCTTATCTGATCATCCGCCTGACATCTCTGCTTGTCTGTCTCCTTTTAATTCCGTGTAGCAGCAGACAAACATCCGTATAGCAGATAGCAGATAACAGATATACTTAAATACAATTCATATATTTATATATATATAAATATGATTTATTTAATTACGAATTTTAATTACAATAACTTCAAAAATTCATAATAAAAAATCTATACGTCCTAAAATTATAAAAAAAATACCCAGACGCTCTACAACACTTGTAGAACCCACATCAATATTCAAAATTATTCTGAGAAACGATTTCTGATCAGACAAAATTAATCCATGATATAACTTGTAAAAATCATAATTAATTCATACAAGCACATAAAATTCTGAAATTTTTACCACAGATCTATATGCATACAACCTATGCTCTGATACCATTGTTGGATTTTAAACGCAGCGGGGGCATGGCAAAACACTTTTACACATATAAAATCCAAATAAAAGCATATAAATCGTGAATAAAAATTCGAGGGATCGAATCTAACCTTTAAAATAATTCGGAGACAACGATCAGAGATCCTTAGCAGTTGCTCCTCAAGTGTGAAGCACTCCACCGGTATCCACCAAGAAAACGATGTTAAGGAGGAGGAAGGAGGTGGAGAGAATTGGGTTTTCCAAACTTTTTGGGTTTTCGGGTTTCGAGGTTGGAATAAAATTAGGGTCTATAATAGTGTATTTATAGGCAAAATTTTCAGCTGAAATTTTCCCATAAATATTATTATTATTATCCCATTTATTATTCTCATTAATAATTAAAACACCTTTTAATCATTAATCCTTTTTCTAAACACTTTAGAAATAATTTTCTCTCTTGATTTAATTTCCAAAAATTAAATCATTTAATTAATAATAATAAGAACTTTTATTAATTAATTTACAATCAATTAAATCTAATTTAATCAATTATTAAATTTTCCAATTAATTATTTATTTCATAAATAAATAATTATTAGCCATTATTAATTAATTCCTCCATCATTAAATCATTCTCTTTTTATGGTGTGACCCTGTAGGTACAATATTAAGCCGGTAGTAGAAATAAATAATAATAAAACTATTTTATCATTATTTATATAAATTCTCTAATTTATTAAATATGATTAATTAATTAATCACATTTATTCTACATCGTGAGTGATGCTTCTCAACATATCGCGACTATCCGGATAATATGAATTCACTGCTTAGAATACCAAGAACCTGTCAGTGAATAGTTACCGTACAATAAACTCCTTCTACCCTACAATGCTCCGATTAAATACAAGGCATGGATCTCGTGTCAAGCCTATCTAAATTCAATCACTTGCTTACCATTTACTATGCGTAATTCTATGCAAATTAGAAACTCCTTTCTAATTTCATTCACTCTGGCCAGAGATTCCTGAACTAGCATAAGTGGATCAGCCTTGAACATTCGCTTCCTTCACTGGAAGGGGTAGATCCTTTATTGATCATACACTATCTTCGTGTACAAATTCCTATACCCAGAAGAGCCCTAATAATTGTCCCTGGAGACTAAGAACTAAACCAAAGCATAGTTCAGTGTACACAAGATGACTATGAAGACCTCAAGTCTAAGGATACTTGTACAACTATCACTAGGTGAACAACTGCTGACACGTGAGTGAACTTCATCAGTTGTTCAGCTGTGCGAGTCATGTTCAGTGAACTTATTCCATTATAAGCACCTACATACTAGCTATAGTGTCACCACACAAATGTCTATGAGAACAGACATCCTTCATAATGAAGCAAACATAGTATGTACCGATCTTTGCGGATTATTAATTACCAGTTAGTAATCCTACGACCAGGAACTATTTAAGTTTAGAGTTATCATCTTTTTAGGTCTCACTATTATGATCTCATCATAATCCATAAAAAGCTTTACTCTAAACTATGGTATATCTTACTTAAACACTTAAATAGATAGAGTCTGTAATAAAAACAAAACAAGTCTTTTATTAATATCAATGAAATCAAAACAGATTACATAAAAGTTATTCCTAAATCCTCATACATGATTGGACTTAGGACATATTCCTTTCAACTATTAGTCGAATAATGTTTATTCGATAGTTTTATATTATAAGTGAATATTATTTTTTCGAATATTCATTTAAGATTCTTATTACGATCAAAGATAATTTTAATTATTTGAATAGAGTTTCTACTTATGAAACTTATTCTATTTTTTTATAAATGAATATTAGTTGAATATTTATTTGAGGATTTATGACTCCGCTTATTTTATTAAATAATATTCTTTATTTTCTTAAAGAATAATATTTCAATATTCGTCAAGTATTCAGGAAGTAATTGATACTATCAAATTATTTTTACTTTAAATATTTCCAGAGATAATTTTCAAACTTTATCAAAACTATTTTCGAAAGTTAGAGCGGATCCCAAAACTCGTTTTCAAATTTAAGATCTTCCTTTCAAAGGGGATTTAAATACTCGTTCAAAAATCTGAGGGATCCGGCTCCGTGATGTATTTTTATATTCGCAACACGGTTGCTGTGTTGATAAAAGAGTTTCTGATTACTTACTCAACACTTGGGAAGTAAAATTCTTGGAATGCATTTAATCCATTAACAGGCATTGAAAGAGATATGTCCTAAGTCCAATCATGTATGAGGATTTAAGAATACCTTTTATGTAATATGTTTTGATTTCATTGATATTAATAAAAGATTTGTTTTGTTTTTATTGCGGGCTCTATCTATTTAAATGTTTAAATAAGATATACCACTGTTTAGAGTAAAGCTTTTTATGGATTGTGATGAGATCATAATAATGAGACCTAAAAGATGATAACTCTAAACTTAAATAGTTCCTGGTCGTAGATTACTAACTGGTAATTAATAATCCGCAAAGATTGGTACATACTATGCTTGCTTCATTATGAAGGATGTCTGTTCTCATAGACATTTGTGTGGTGACACTATAGCTAGTATGTAGGTGCTTATTATAGAATAAGTTCACTGAACATGACTCACACAACTGAACAACTGATGGAGTTCACTCACGTGTCAGCAGTTGTTCACATAGTGATAGTTGTACAAGTATCCTTAAACTTGAGGTCATCATATTCATCTTGTGTACACTGAACTATGCTTTGGTTTAGTTCTTAGTCTCAAGTGACAATTATAAGGGCTCTACTGGGTATAGGAATTTGTACACGAAGATAGTGTATGATCAATAAAGGATCTACCCCTTCCAGTGAAAGAAGAGAATGTTCAATACTGATCCACTTATGTTAGTTCAGGAATCTCAGGCCAGAGTGAATGAAATTAGAAAGGAGTTTCTAATTTACATTAAATAGAACTAAGCATAGTGAATGGGAAAGCAAGTGATTAAATAAGATAGGCTTGACACAAGTTCCGCCTTGTATTTAATCGTGACATTGCAGGGTAGAAGGAATTAATTGTACGGTAACTATTCACTGTATAGGTTCTTGGTATTCTAAGTAGTGAATTCGTATTATCCGGATAGTCGCGATATGCTGAGAAGTATCCCTCACGATGTAGAATAAATATGATTAATTAATTAATCATATTTAATGAATTAGAGAATTTATATAAATAATGATAAAATAGTTTTATTATTATTTATTTCTACTACCAGCTTAATATTGAACCTACAGGGTCACACCATAAAAGAGAATGATTTAATGGTGGATGAATTAATTAATAATGGCTGATAATTATTTATTTATGAAATAAATAATTAATTGGCAAATTTAATAATTGATTAAATGAGATTTAATTGATTATAAATTAATTAAGAAAAGTTCTTAATATTATTAATTAAGAATTTAATTTTTGGAAATTAAATCAAGTGAGAGAATTATTTCTAAAGAGTTTAGAAAAAGGATTAATAATTAAAAGGTGTTTTAATTATTAATGAGAATAATAAAGGGTTAATAATAATAATATTTTATGGCAAAATTTTCAGCTGAAAATTTTGCCTATAAATATACTATTATAAACCCTAATTTTGCCTCAACCAAAAAGATTTACAAAACCCTAATTCTCTCCATCTCCTCCTCCTTCATTACATCGTTTTTTTGGTGGATACCGGTGGAGTGCTTCACACATGAGGAGCAGCTGCTAAGGATCTCCGCTCATTATTCTTGGATCGCCATTAAAGACCTCCATCTTTCCATTAACGAAAAGCTTCTTAAGGTAAACATACTGAACTACGAATTAAATATTATTTTTCGCATGGATCCTGTGGATGGTTTCGGTTTTTTTTTTAAGATTTAAATTTACGTTTTCGTTGCGTTTATATGCTTAAAACCCTTCAATGGCATCAGAGCTACTTGCAAAAAGTTTTTAATTCATTTATGTGTTTAACTGTTTTCGATATATGAGCATGTACGTGATTCGCCATGATTTGATGTTGATATAATATGCTTACATATGTATGGTTTTGAATATATGATATTCATGTGAGTTGTATAATCATAAGATGATTATGTAATCTGTATATATACTGATATATACATGATTTATGTTTGTTCTAATTATGAGAATCATATTAGATACGGATTCTGAATTGGCTGCTGCAGATTTGCTGAAATCTGGGTCTGGTGTCCGATTTACGCAAGCGAATACCCTATTCCATAGATAAACGAGCGTCTGAACAAAACTGATAGCTAAATCTATCAACGACTCGTCTGTAAGGCGTTTGACGTCGTTTACTGCCCGTAAACAGTGATTCTTGTTTTTATGATTTGATTCTGATTTTTGTCATATTTTCTTTTTATGATTAGATCATGGATAATATGATATGTTAAGATCAGATTATGTGTTTTAACATGCTTTTATGTGTTGTATGAGCATGGTGGATGGTTATGGCCTTTCGACCTTAGTGTAATGGTTTTGGTTTTGGTTTTGGTTTTAAATACGACTTGCATGTTGTCAATCTTTGTAATCATAAATCTCGAATGTAACTCGAGTTATTCTTGTAAGTTCATTAGATTAGTTTTACTTTCAATCATGTAATGTAATTGAAGACTCAAGAAGGCTATCCAATGGAGGTGATACAAAGAAGAAGACGAGGCATACAAGAAGTCTAAATAGAGAAGAAGACTTATGTAATAAGTAGTTGTATTTATTTCCATCACCATATTAGATTGACTTTGATCTTTATCATGAGCTTGATAAAGATCACATAGGATGAGGCCATAACCAAACACATTTACTTTATTGCACTTTACATTTACTTGTTTATTTAATTTTATATATGAGATATATGCCTATGTTTACCATGCGATGATAGATTTAGGTGAACTTAAATCAATATAAGGCGTGCTCTAGAAAATCTAGAATAGGAATCGTTTCTTGCCTTAACAATAAATATTATGAATACGATCATGAGATTCTTGTGTTTATGAAACACGTAATTGAATATGAATTTTCAATATTGAGAGAAAGGATGATTCTGTCAACAACAGATTTCTATCTGTAAGAAAGGGTTATTAAGTGACGCCTCTTGACAATGCTCCACCCGATCTGGGAATCATCTGATTATCGATTATTGATTTGAAATATTTAATTTAAAAGAATCTCTTTATAATATGATTATGATTGTAACGTAATATAATCCCTCTAAAATTAAATAATATCAAGTAGTAATTGGCCAATGACACAACGGGCTTGTGTCGGTCAAAGCCTTCCAACATGGTAGAAAGTAGTTCTTATTTTTGAATCATTGTCGTTTCGTGCTACAGCCGAGGGCTTTGATTTCGAAATAAGAAATACTTGTCTATTACATAGAGATGTGTACATTGAATTAGAATCTAAAGGTCGGTACGTGCCACAGCCGTGGGCCGTTGGAGATTGATTCAATTGTACGAAATGTTGGGTTAGACTTGACTTAGAATATTGAGTTTGTCGTGCCACAACCGTGACTCAATTATTCAAGAGGCTAAAGTTATATTAGGGAATAACATAATATGTAATTGACAAGAGTTTCCTGCCTATTGAACATCACATGACGTTTCGTGCCACAGCCGAGGTTGTGTGATGGAATGTAGGATCCCTATTCCCACTAGCATTATGAATGCTTAATTTTCACTTAGGGGGTTGAAAAAATTAGATAAACTAGTGGGAGACACTTATGAATAAAGACCCGATTCATATAGTGTTTTGAAATGAAATTGAATATTTGCTAAGTGTTGTTATGTGTTTATCATTTACAGATTTACTATATTCGTCATGTCTTCTGCACTATCACTCCGGAGCATACTAGATGCTCACAAGTTGACTGGTCCTAATTTAGCTGTTTGTTTTCACTGTAACAAGTTGGGGCACTGGAAGAGGAACTGCAAGGTTTACCTTGCAGAATTGTAGAAGAAGAAGGGTAGTAAGACTACCTCTTCTGATTCAGGCATGTTCATGATCGAAGTTAATATGTCACTAGGTCAAATTTCTACTTGGGTATTAGACACCGCCTGTGGTTCTCATATTTGTAATTCGTTGCAAGGACTAAAGGGAAGTAGGACTCTTGAAAAAGATGAGGTGATTCTACGTATGGGCAACGGAGCAAGGGTTGCGGCCATATCTGTAGGATCATTTAGTTTACATATGCCTACGGGCAAGACTATTATTTTGAATAATTATTATTACGTTCCCTCTATTGTGAGGAATATTGTTTCTATTCCTATGTTGGATGTGGATGGTTTTTCATTTATTATCAAGAATAATGAATGTTCTATCCTTAGAGATAATGTTCTTTTTGGACGTGGCATTTTTAATAATGGTCTGTATGTATGTGACGTAGAGCATGATATACTTCAGATTGAATAAACTAATAAAAGAAAACGAGATGATAAAAATCTGACCTATTTATGGCACTGTAGGCTAGGTCATATTAGTGAAAATAGACTGCGGACATTGCATAAGGAAGGGTTACTTGACCCCTTTAATTTTGAATCATATCCTACATGCGAGTCTTGTCTATTGGGTAAAATGACCAAATCTCCATTTAGTGGAAATGGAGAGAGGGATGCAGATTTGCTAGGATTGGTACACACAGATGTATGTGGACCAATGTCTACGCAAGCCATGGGTGGATCTTCGTACTTCATTACTTTCATAGATGATAGATCTAGATTCGGATATGTGTATTTGATGAAACATAAGTCTGAAGCCTTTGAAAAGTTCAAAGAATATAAACATGAAGTGGAGAAACAAACCAAACACAGTATTATAACTCTTCGATCAGATCGAGGTGGTGAATACTTGAATGAAGAGTTTCTAGATTATCTCAAAGAAAATGGTATAGTCTCCCAGTGGACTCCTCCATATACTCCACAGTTGAATGGGGTATCTGAAAGGAGAAATGGAACTTTGTTAGACATGGTTCGGTCCATGATAAACTATGCGAATCTTCCAGTATTCCTATGGGGTTATGCATTGGAAACCTCAGCATATTTACTGAATAAGGTGCCTTCCAAATCTGTTCCTCAAACACCATATGAGATATGGAAAGAAAGGAAACCGAGTCTTAAACACATTAAGATTTGGGGATGTCCAGCTTATGTCAAGAAAGTTGACCCAGATAAGCTGGAATCTCGATCCGTAAAATGTAATTTTGTGGGATATCCTAAAGAAACTTTGGGGTATTACTTTTACAACGATCATCGGGTGTTGTCTCCAAACATGCTACCTTCTTGGAAAAGGAGTTTATCCTTGAAGGAAACAGTGGGAGCAAAATTGAACTTGATGAAGTTCAAGAAGCACAAACTACTACGGATCAAGTGGAAACACCTGTTCAGACTGAACAACCTTCTGTGGAACAACCCATTCGTAGGAAAGGGAGAGTGTCTCGCAAACCTGAGAGGTATTATGGCCTTGTCATTAAGAATGACAATGAGTTGTCATTCATTGATGATGACAACCCTGTGACCTATAATGAGGCTATGAGTAGTGTTGACTCAGAGAAATGACATAGTGCCATGAAATCCGAAATGGAATCTATGTATACCAACCAAGGATGGACTCTGGTTGAGGCGCCTGAAGGTGTTAAGCCTATTGGGTGCAAGTGGGTATACAAAAGAAAGATTGGAGCAGATGGTCAGGTGGAGACCTATAAGGCCAGGCTCGTGGAAAAAGGATTCAAACAAAGGCAAGGTTTTGACTTTGATGAAACTTTTTTCGCCTGTAGCCCTGTTAAAATCAATTCGGATTTTGCTTGCGATTGCTGCTTACTACGACTATGAGATCTATCAAATGGAGGTGAAAACGGCCTTCCTCAATGGGGAACTTGAGGAGGAAGTGTATATGACACAGCCAGAGGGTTTTCTTTCTAAGGGAAATGAACACCTAGTGTGTAACTGCTGCGAATCATATATGGTTTAAGGCAAGCTTCTCGTAGATGGAACATCCGTTTTGATGAGACAATCAAAGAGTTTGGTTTTATCAAAAACATAGATGAACCATGTGTCTACAAGAAGGTTAGTAGGAGCGCGGTAACATTTCTTGTATTGTATGTGGATGACATACTTCTTATAGGAAATGATATACCGATGCTAAATCAGTCAAAGTATGGCTATCAAAGAATTTCACCATGAAGGACTTGGGAGAAACATCCTACATTCTTGGTATGAAGATCTATAGAGATAGATCTAGAATAATGATATGTCTTACCCAGGGTACATACATCCAGAAAGTGCTTAAAAGGTTTAGCATGGAAAACTCCAAAAGAGGTCTCATACCGATGAGCCATGGAGTGTCCCTTTTCGAAAACAAAATGTCTCCTAAGACACTTGAGGAAAGAGAGCGTATGAGTAAGATTCCTTATGCTTCAACAATAGGATCTATCATGTACGCGATGTTGTGTACAAGGCCTGATGTTGCTTATTCAATTAGTGTGACGAGCAGATATCAGTCCAATCCAGGTGAAGACCAATGGAAAGCAGTGAAAAACATCCTTAAGTACTTGCGAAGGACTCGGGACATTTTTTCTTGTTTTTGGTAGTGAATCTGAGTTGAAAAAGAGGAGACGTCAAAAGAGTTGACACACATAACAACGTAGCAGACCCACTCACAAAGATACTTTCTCAGAGTCACTTTGATCGTCATAAAGACAAGATGGGTATTATTAGATACCAGAGTGATTGGCTTTAGTACAAGTGGGAGATTGAAAGAGATATGTCCTAAGTCCAATCATGTATGAGGATTTAGGAATAACTTTTATGTAATCTGTTTTGATTTCATTGATATTAATAAAAGACTTGTTTTGTTTTTATTGCGGGCTCTATCTATTTAAATGTTTAAATAAGATATACCACAATTTAGAGTAAAGCTTTTTATGGATTGTGATGAGATCATAATAATGAGACCTAAAAGATAATAACTCTAAACTTAAATAGTTCCTGGTCGTAGGATTACTAACTGGTAATTAATAATCCGCAAAGATCGGTACATACTATGCTTGCTTCATTATGAAGGATGTTTGTTCTCATAGACATTTGTGTGGTGACACTATAGCTAGTATGTAGGTGCTTATTATAGAATAAGTTCACTGAACATGACTCACACAGCTGAACAACTGATGGAGTTCACTCACGTGTCAGCAGTTGTTCACATAGTGATAGTTGTACAAGTATCCTTAGACTTGAGGTCATCATAGTCATCTTGTGTACACTGAACTATGTTTTGGTTTATTTCTTAGTCTCAAGGGACAATTATAAGGGCTCTACTGGGTATAAAAATTTGTACACGAAGATAGTGTATGATCAATAAAGGATCTACCCCTTCGATTGAAGGAAGAGAATGTTCAATGCTGATCCACTTATGTTAGTTCAGGAATCTCTGGCCAGAGTGAATGAAATTAGAAAGGAGTTTCTAATTTACATTAGATAGAACTAAGCATAGTGAATGGGAAAACAAGTGATTAAATAAGATAGGCTTGACACAAGTTCCATGCCTTGTATTTAATCGTGACATTGTAGGGTAGAAGGAATTAATTATACGGTAATTATTCACTGAATAGGTTCTTGGTATTCTAAGCAGTGAATTCGTATTATCCGGATAGTCGCGATATGCTGAGAAGTATCCCTCACGATGTAGAATAAATATGATTAATTAATTAATCATATTTAATGAATTAGAGAATTTATATAAATAATGTTAAAATAGTTTTATTATTATTTATTTCTACTACC
The DNA here is from genome assembly GCF_009905375.1 of Apium graveolens. Classification (NCBI taxonomy): domain Eukaryota; kingdom Viridiplantae; phylum Streptophyta; class Magnoliopsida; order Apiales; family Apiaceae; genus Apium; species Apium graveolens. The sequence goes on along the minus strand of NC_133655.1, from coordinate 271,190,243 downwards.
AGCTTAATATTGAACCTACATGGTCACACCATAAAAGAGAATGATTTAATGGTGGAGGAATTAATTAATAATGACTGATAATTATTTGTTTATGAAATAAATAATTAATTGGCAAATTTAATAATTGATTAAATGAGATTTAATTGATTATAAATTAATTAAAAAAAGTTCTTAATATTATTAATTAAGAATTTAATTTTTGGAAATTAAATCAAGTGAGAGAATTATTTCTAAAGAGTTTAGAAAAAGGATTAATAATTAAAAGGTGTTTTAATTATTAATGAGAATAATAAATGGTTAATAATAATAATATTTTATGGAAAAAATTTCAGCTGAAAATTTTGCCTATAAATATACTATTATAAACCCTAATTTTGCCTCAACCAAAAAGATTTACAAAACCCTAATTCTCTCCATCTCCTCCTCCTTCATTATATCGTTTTCTTGGTGGATACCGGTGGAGTGCTTCACACTTGAGGAGCAGCTGCTAAGGATCTCTGCTCGTTGTTCTTGGATCGCCATTAAAGACCTCCATCTTTCCATTAACGAAAAGTTTCTTAAGGTAAACATACTGAACTACTAATTAAATATTATTTTTCGCATGGATCCTGTGGAGGGTTTCAGTTTTTTTTAAGATTTAAATTTACGTTTTCATTGCGTTTATGTGCTTAAAACCCTTCAGGCATCGCTGGGAAATATCGGTGAGTTTTCCTTTCCAACTAGATACGGTTTCTTGGTGGAGCTGTATCAATAAGTTTCTACTTGGGGAAAGGGGGGACGAGCTTTATGTTTCAGAGTCATGGATTTCATCTGAACTAGGAATGGCGTAAGTGGTCGAGTGGCGCCGGCCCAGCCTTATTATATTGGCCCAAATGGCCCGGAAGTTCCGCTAAGACGGTCCATTCCTTAGGAGTCTAGCGTTCGGTCGACATGTAAATCCGATTGTTTTCCTCTACATGTAGAAAATTGTGGGGTTGCACTACTGCGACTGATCATCGTGAGTGGTCTTCCTGGCGCGACAAACTCCTGTAATGATTTCATCATCCAGTTTGGATATTTCTGCAACACTACCCAGAGCATTTTGATATAAAGGCTACGGCTGGGTGATTGTTAAGTGTTGTCAGGGTCAAATTGTTATAATGATGTTTCCGTCAAATAAAGTATCTCGTAACTTCATTTCTTTTAAATGATATTTCAAAGATTGATTCTATTCAAGTCTTATCTTGTAGTCTCATCTATGTGATGAACTTTTGACACTTATTATACCTTGAACGGTGGTAGTTCAAGTAGTACTCGGAAAAGATATAAGCATATGGGAGTATCTTGTGACTTCATCTTTTCAACTTATATCTAGTAAAGGATTATCTTATGCATGACAAAGATTTTCAGAAAAACGTTGAGACGAGGTTTGATATATGAGATCACCTTGTAACGATATTTTTAAACAGTTATAAATTAGAACTCTGTGTATATTATACATGTCAGAGGATTCAAATATTTTGAAAAGTATATATATATATAGGGGCTACTCCAATAGAAACTAGAAACCAAATAATTTTTTTTTAAAATTAATTCGAAATATAACATATATGGTATGCAAATCGATCGTTGAGAAATGTAGAAAAATACAGTGTAATCGGATTTTAAAAAAACTTATGGTTTGACGGGAAAAATCAAATTAAAAACGGAGGGGAAAAGCTGAAATTGGGTGTGGAGGGTGCAGATGGGTGGGGTGATTTAGGGGGGACCATTAGATTAGTTAGATCCAATGTCTTAGATTGGTTCCTAGTTTCTATTTTAATTTTAATTTGTATTTGATCATTCTCCTATATATATATATATATATTAAATATTTTGTGACTTCGTCGCGTTTAGTTATCAAACTTGGTTCATTTCTGCTTGACCAAGACTTTCATGAGTACTATGAGAATGCTCATATATTGTTAATCATTATACATATTATTTTGGTGGGCTTGTTGCTCACCCTTACTTTATTCTTTCATCACACAACAACAGCTAGACAAGATGAACAGGACCAAGCTCCCAATTCGCGAGCGGATAGGAAACGTTCAACAGTTTCCTATAGGCGTTGATGTCGTTGTAGCTGAGGTAGGAACTACCAATAGGCTAGGCTTTCAACTTTTGATGTATCAGACTTATGTATATTTATGAATTGTAATAATGGCAAAGAATATGTAAATCTATTCAGGAACCCTTTCGAGGTATAATGACTTATAATTGTGGAATAAAATGACTTATATTATTTTTGGTATTCATCTCTGAGACTATAACTTGTGGTGTGTGTGTGTGTATTGTGGGTTCACGGTACGCAGTAGTTGGTTGTTTATTAAGATTAAGTGTTATTAAAAAAATGGAACTCGTGACCACCCGGATATCCGACCCCGGATTTGAGGGTGTTACAATAAGGGTGGTTGAAATAACATGTACTGATATCAATGAAAATATTGTTAAAATACTTTTAGAAGAAAGTTTTATCAAAAATGTGAAAAAACCTAAACTAAACCAAATTGAACATACCCAGTTTATCCCGTTTAGAGCATTGTCTGGTGAGGATAACATGTACGCATATAATGCCCCCAATCTTGGAGTAGGGAGACTGTTTCTGTAAAACCCCAGCTTAGTACATAATTAAAAAAATAGTGTGCGGTGAAATATAAAGAATAAAGTTTATATTAACTTGAACAACGTATAAATTTGATCACAAAATTTTCAAATAATACATGAGTTAGTGACATTATTCGCACAAAACTTACCTGATACATTTTCCTGCCAATGTATCCCAATTTCCTAAACGTTCAACAACTGATCATGTTATGCACAATTGACTAAGAAAACACATCTCATATTTTTTGTCAGCATACACTTAAATTTCTTGGAACTATTCTCTATGCAAATTCACCAACCCAAATTCACATGAATTCACCTGTCAAATCGACCTAACCCTACAAGCCCAAACACATATTTCATCATATTCATCAAAATCCAATTTATCTTGCAAATTTTGCATCGTACACAACTCTGAAAATTATAGTTTTGAAAAAAAAAGTTTCTAACTTCAAAATAAATTTTATTATAAATATTTATATTATGTGACAAATAACTCTTTCAAGATATTACTAATAATATGATGATAATTTATCGAAAATATAACTTTTTGTAAGATTAATTGTAGTTTTATCAACTTCTGAAAATATTGGCAAAAATACTATCTTATCATGAAAATATTTGCAAAAATAAGATGTTCCATAATCAGTTACATTTTAGTTTAAATTGTGCAACTAATTTAGGTTGCATTTCGGGTTGTATTCTATGTTGCATTATACGTTGCAACTATGATTTTAAATTGAGAAAAAAGAACATCAGATTAACCTTACATGCCTATATGAGGTGAAACAAGTTGCACTACTACATATAATCTTTTTAGCCTATTTTAACATGTAGAGGCACTTTGGTATTTACTGAAGTACTTCTATACATATGAATACATGAATATACGATCTTTATTTTAGAATATAGATATGAAATTACTTATGTAATTATGTATAAAAGGAAAGTAAAAAATTGATGAATGAAATATCATAAAGGGGACGGTTATCAAACGACAACATGGAATCACTTTAAATAAGTAAACTGTGTCGTTTAACCTGATATAAAGACCTAGTTTATATAAGGTTAATATGATACTCCTTTTTCTCTTTCAAATTTACAGAATGTATTTTCGTAATTTTTTTAAATTTAAGTTGCAAACGTGATTGCAAAATGGTCCTAAAGTTGCATAATGTATTTTTACAAACATTTTTTAAAAATGATAGTATTTTTACAAAAAGTTTTTAGAAATTAATATGCACCAATACTTCTACTATATGGAATAAATTCTTGATCTACCTGAGTCATCAAACACAAAATTAATAAATGAACATATGAATTAATTTTTTGAATTATAATTTTTTTAAAAGTAAATCATTTTTAAATGACTTTGTTTTTTAATTTTTGGCCGACTCGATCAATTTTTAACCTTATTTTGACCCAATTTTGGATTAGGGGAGACGGGAGTCGCCCGAACTCTGATTAATTGATCGATTTTTAAAACAATGCTTGTGAAAATTCCATTCATTTTTTTCTATGTGCGGACTTTAAACTTTTAAAATGTTTTATGAAAATTAAAAAAAAAATATAATAATTTATAATATGTAAACTAAAGTGTATAATATATATACACACTATATCGATTCAAATCGAGGTTTGCATAGACTTAAAAGTTTGAAATTGCTTATGTCACTATACCTTTTCCGGCCTCTGTTGCCACTTAAAGGACGAGTACCTCACATTGTCATTCCACTCTCCTCCATCCCCAACCTCTATCTGGGCCTCCACCACCATCCCTTTTTTCAGTAACAGCCACTGTTGCACCGAAACCCACTGTCACCCCTATATCTGCTCTTTCCACCACCACATTCACCAATATAGGCCATGTTAAAAATGCGCAGGGACCGAACATCTCAAATGTTATGGGATGAGGACCTGATACAACTATTATAATCGCTACCAGCACTGATACCCTCATCACCACCATATTATAAGTTGTGTTACTGAAATATTGGGGATCAAGAATGTTACAGTGAGGACAATAGTTTGTGGCATTGTTGTTGGGGTCTGGCAGTTAGGTTGACTCATATTTTTGTCCCATGTTATACTTCAAAAAAAAATATGTTTTTTTGAGTTCACGTATATACATTACACTTGTTACTAAAGAATTTATTTCAAAATTTATAAAACAGTTGCATAATTTAAGTTATTATAGTTTACCGTAACATTCACTGAATAAAAGTAATTTCTCTTCAAGATATCTTCAAATTTCCTAGTTGATTTTGTGGACATTGCATTTGATTCATTCCTATTTTTCTAGCTCCATTTTTGTATCAAAGATTGTAAACTTTCTAATATAGTCCAAACCGATAGCTTTCGTATTAGCGTGATAACAAAATTAAAAAGACTATGCAACATTGGATATCATGTTTGAGTATTTATTATACTAGCTCTTTAACCCGTGCAAGGCACGTGTTTGTTCAAAATACAAAAAAATGTATGATAAATAAGTTACATAATTATTGATCTTAGAGAAAATATATTGTGAGATTAATTATCTTGAAGGAGTTCGTGTCGTACGATTATTAATCCTACAAATTTGCTCAACTGTTTTATTATATAAATGAAAGTTCGATATTTGTTATATATAAATGTGTTTAAAACTTTTAGCATTATATCACATATAACTTTTGATCTAATATTTGTGTATGTCTCGTTTCATTCATAACAACCATGCTCTCTTATAATAGTTTTTTATAACATTCACATAAAAATAATTTATGCTCGTCACCCTGAAATTTTCGTATTGTGGGATTAATAATCTCCGAGGAGTATGTGTCGTAAGATTAATGACCCCACAAACTTGCTCAAATATTTTTCTTATATACATTAAAGTTCGATATTTGTTACATTTATATACGTTTAAAACTTTCAGTATTATATCACGTATATCTTTCGATCTAATATTTGTCTACGTTTAGTTTTGGTCGTATGATGACAACTGTAATTTTTTTAATAGTTCCTTCTACCATTCATATAAAAATAATCTGTACTCTTCACGCTGAAGTCTTAGTACACTGGCCTATTTTTTCTTAATAATCGTCTTTGTATTTAATATATTCACTCAAAATAATAAATTTTTAAAATTATGTTAAAATTATGTTTAGTTTTAAGATAGATTAAGATAGATATAATATATATATATAGTTATAAATTGTTTTAAATGATGAAGTGCTAATAAATATATGTATTAATGAGTTGGGCTAATTAATACATTCACATTAGTTGTAATTAATACGTGTATATTAAATGAAAAATAATTAACATATCTATACTATATTATAATAGACGAAACATTAAAAGTTTGGTAGTCGGTCGGTCGTTACTTGCTGAAATTACAAAATTACCCTTAATTATTTATTTTAATTGGTTAGTTGGTCGATTGGTCAATTTCAATTCTTATTGATATTGGAGTCAACTTCCTCTATCAATTTAAATTTTATTTCATATTCAACTATATATCATTATTAATTGATATTAAAGTCAACGTATTCTATCAATTAAAAACTCTAATTCATATTTAGGTATATATTATTCTAATTGATATTTCGAACTAAAATAAATTTAAGCAAACTAAATATAATTAGTTGAATTTAGTCGATATAATGTGTATCGGGTTAAAAAAATAAATAATAAATACCACTGATCCTTCTAAAAAAATTATACTATTGAATTAGGATAAACGAAATAATACATATTAGTCATCGAAGATAATTAAAATATAATTCAACCAACTAAAATAAAATCATATATATTAATGATTCGGACTAAAACAAAATTATCTTAATCCAGACATAAAAAATTAAAATTACACTAAATTTAATTAGTTAAATTTGGTCGTAGTAATGGGCATCGGGCTAAAATAAAATAAAGTAAGACAATAATACGGAATAAATCAAATTAATAAAATTTAAATTGGTGGAAGAAGTTGAATTTAATCTAAATTATAATGATATAGAGTTCGATATAAAATAGAATTGAAATTGGAAAAGGAATAAAGGAAGTTGAATTCAATATCAATTAGAATTAGAATTTATCGACCAAATAATTAGAATTAGAATAATTAAGTAAGGGTAATTAAGTAATTTCAGTAAGTACTCGATATAAAATAGAATTGGAATTGGGAAAGCAATAAAGGAAGTTGACTTCAATATCAATTAGAATTAGAATTTATCGACCAAATAAGTAGAATTAGAATAATTAAGTAAGGGTAATTAAGTAATTTCAGTAACTACTGACCGACCGACCGACTACTACCAAATTTTTAATGTTTCGTCTATTATAATATAGTATAGATTATCGTGAAGTCGTATTATTTAAAAAGGTACAAAATAAAACAAAATAGTGAACAAATTTAAAAAATTCAATTCAAAATATTTTTGTTTTAAAAAAATTATATAATATTAAAAAAGATTTGTGTATCCGTGCATTGCACGGGTTTTAAGCTAGTATAATTATGAGAGGTATTTTAATAATTTTACAAGGAATAAATGTCTCAATGAACCCCCTAGTGTCTCTATTATATATATAATAGATGATAAATAAATTTTGGCCCATTTGTCATACCCAATATCTTCTAAATAAACATGCACTCTTTTGTCTAATTTCTCAAGTTTTTTCATGTGATATTCAAATTTTTTCAGAGTATAAGCATTTGCAGTAGAGAAGAAATTCTTCATTTATTCTTTTCAAATTATTTTTGAACTTTCTTTTAATGTTGTCAAGCAAGTGAAAGATGGAGAATATATTTGACAATTCGGGGTATACTTTGTGTGCTCCTTTGGTAATGCTTTCGTGTCGATATGAGACTATAATCATATCTTCTCTTCCGCTATAAGCTTTTATGAATTTAATAAAAAATAATTCTAATGACAAGTAATTCTCTGAATCAACTACCGCAAAAGCAAGTGAGAATATTTCCACGTACATCTTGAGTTGCAGTAATTAACAAAGTACCTCCATATAATAATTTTAAAAATGTCCCTTCAACAACGACAACTGATATGCAGTAATTTCATCCTTTTATGGAAGCATTGAGTGTTATAATCTCCGCTAATTGGAGTTCAATTATTGACCCTGCATTTGTGGTGTATAAAATGTACAAATAAATATACAGCTCACTGTATGATTCAGTTACATTCCCTCTCATTATTTTCAAAGCTTTTTGCTTAGATCTCTGGGCTTTATTGTACTTGACCTTGACATAATGATCATGCTTCATATCACGTTTTATATCCGTCATAGAGTATATTGTCTTGATATTTGTGTACTTGTGTTTGTTATTATCAGCTATAACGAATGTGGAACCTCATGTCAATGATACAAGTATGAGTGTTGTTGAAATTTCTAACAATATACTGATTTGTATCCCCATTTCTTGATGCACACAACATCCAATTGCAATGATTGTCAATGCATACAACCAAATACACCTTTTTGTAAGAATTCTGCATTTTGAACTGAAAAGTGTTGTTAATGACATATTTGCTTAGAACCATCTGTAACATTTCTTTGTCTTGATGAATTTGTAACTATGACAAATATTGATTTCCCTTGTCTGTTAGGACCCAATCTTTGTTCACTTCAATCACTTCCTCTTATGTAGTTACTTCATTTGATACATCCATTATTTGTTCAGAAATCAATTCAGCAAATTTCACGTAATCTACAACTATATATTTATTTGTTTTAGCACTGCTATCACGGGTTACAATTGATGATGAACTATCTGTTTTTCCAGCTCAAGTACTATTTCACTCATATTTGAAGAAGATGAAGGTTGCATCATTCTATATCTGTTCCGACACACAAAAGGTATGTCGTAAATTCTTTTTTTTCAGCTCTATATAAAATATTACATGCTGACCATCGGATATTTTGAAAGGACGATATCCATGTTTCACTTGATATTCTATATTTATTGATGTTATTTCTGGTTGTAGATTGAGTTCCTTCAATATCATTTCCAATAAGTTATAGTATCTATAATTTGTTGAATGAGCAAACCAAAAACCTTAAAATCCTTGTAAATTATATTTTTATCCAAATATCCATTGTGTTAACTATAACCGGAAGATTATCTATTCCTACCTTGAAATTATATAATACTTGGAATGCAACTCAATTTAATTTAAATTTATGCATAGACAGATTGGAAATTTAAAATGCAACTCAAATATAAAAAATCCAAAACAGAGCAACATGTTGCTATAAGAATTGTAAAAACTAATGGAAGTTTTGAATGACACCTCAGAAGAATAAATCAGACAACTTATTCAATTCAAGACATGATTAAAGGCCTATAATGCAACTGAATTATTAATAAAACAAACTAGAACAATCTTTTACTTTCCAAATAGTAAAAACTAATCAAGGTTTTCTCCCAAATCCTGAAAAATTAACTAGACTATCTATTCAATTCAAGACATGCTTAGATAGCTACAATACAACTCAGTACAAAATAAAACCAAATAGGGAAACCTTTTTCTATCAAAATTGCAAAACTAATCGATGTTCTTTTTATAAAACTACGCCTTATAACAAAAAGGTGTTTTAATAGATCGGAATTGTATCTTTGGAAAATGTCTATAAACAACACGAAGGTAAACAAACACGTTTTCTCTACATGCAAGTCTCTTCTCTTTTAAAGGAGAGATTGGAGTTTTCCTAAGAAGCAAGAGGAAAACCACAGTAGCCAAGGTAACTTCTATTATGATTTATGATGCATTGACTCTATTCTGTAGCAATCAAGTTCTGCTTAATATACAATTTCGCGTTCTCGAGTTTATGATAGGAATTTAATTTCCTTACATGTCCTTGTATTCTACTTTAACTACGATCCATGTTTTCTATCTTTGATACTTTTTTTGTTTCTGTAATCCCGTGTAAATGTCCACTTGTTTTTTGTATATTGTTACAAATTTTCCAATAAAACGTTAAAAATCAATATTTAGTCTTTTCATTGCTAATACTTTTTTGACTTATTATTTTTGGTTTAGTGCAACTTGTTGTTATTAATTTATTAATAATTAATTTATTGGTTTAAATTGAGTGATCAAATAAAAAACTCAATTAGATTTTAATTTATTGTATGAACCTAATAAGTGGATACCCAATATCAGGCCCAATTAAATTATAATGGGAGATTGAATTAGATGGTATATAAAAAGGGTTATAGTTCCCAATATATCAAGTACGTTACACGGCTTATCTTCTACCCATCAGAGAGAGCTATTGAGAAACCCTAAGAAGTACTTGGTTAAGGAAGACAATAATCAAGAATATTATAAAGATTCTGATACAGTTACAATTATCGCCTTATGGATTTAGGTACGCTTCTGTCTTCGGTTTAATCTCGATAATTAGATATGATGATTACGGTCTTTGTCTCTATTCTAGAGATTTATGTGCTTATAGAATTGTTAAATTCTATAAATTGGCATCAGAGCCACTTCATATTTGATTACTGAGAATTAATTAATACGAAATTGATTCGTAATTTTTTTTAGTTTTATTCAGTTATTGATTTTCGAGTCGATTTGAACATTTTTTTTCTATGCTCTACGGATAGAACTATACATGTTTCAGGTACGGTTTTATAGACGATCATGACCATTGATTAGTTGCTCAGTTTGTATGTGTATATGACTTGTTCACCTTAATTAAGTATAATTCTTATGATCATCGTAAAGTGCTTTAATATATTATTATAAATTTCAGCACATGATGTGTTGTATTGTTATAAACTTGTCTTGCGTGGGATTGGATTCAGAGACTATAATAGTCTTCCGCATCAAGACTAATTTTTATTTTTCGTTATATTATATTGTCGAGCTTAATTTATAATAAGATCATATTATTCTCTGATTAGTCGCATCAATTTAGATGTACTGTAGTCGGTAGGATGTTGAGCTTACATAATTTGATTAATAAGTTGCATATAAAGAATATATTATATTTATGAATTATATTTATTATTGGAAAATGAATATTAAACGGTCGAATATTTTTTTATCGTAGGTAACCCCCAGCCGCTACCCTTCGGGTGCGCACTGGGTAAACCCTACGGGCTCACATAATAGCCTGCAAACCACATGAACCAAGATAAACCGCATTTAAGCGACATGCTCTGACTCAGGATGCATAATCATAAATTCTCCTCCTGTGGTCGAATATTTTTAAGTTAATTGATTGACGTAATATGTCGCCAAAGTGACCTTTTTGTGTAGATTAATTAATTTAAAAATATTATTATGACGATAAAATATTTATTTTATGCAAATTTTATGACTCAGGATATATAATCATAAATTCTCCTCCCGTGGTCGAATATTTTTAAGTTAATTGATTGAAGTAATATGTCGCCAAAGTGACTTTTTTGTGTAGAATAATTAATTTAAAAATATTATTATGACGATAAAATACTTATTTTATGCAAATTTTATCGGCTCAAAGGAAGGTAATATTTGGCCAAAATTAAAATATTCTTGTGATAATAAGTGTGTAGCAATATTAAGGTTTTCATGTGAATAATAAGTCGGTCCAAAGAAAGACCTATTATTTGACAGAAATTAATTGCTAATACTTGATTATTGCGCGGAGAGTACAACAAATTAATTTTTTTGTCCAAAGTCTAAAATTTAATGTTGCGCTAGGTATCTTGTGATGGTGTTGCCAATATTTAAAATTTAATCACATAATTATATATACTAGTTTTGAGCATTATATTGTATATTTATTTTCTATTTCACTTACTGCTTCTGTAATTTCTGCTTCCGCTCAATTGAGCATGATTCCAATATTAAATGGGACAAACTATATCACGTGGAAAGAGAATGTTGAGATCGTTTTTGGGTGTATGGATCTTGACCTTGCACTAAGGAAAGAGCAACTGGTTCCCACTACGGATGATCCCAAAATGAATCAAATTGAGAAATGGGAACACTCTAATCGCATGTGTCTGACGATCGTGAAGCGAATGATTCCAACTGGATTTCGAGGCTCTATTGCTGAGAGCACAAGTGCCAAGAAGTTCCTCCCCGAGATTGAGCAATATCTTGCTAAGAATGCGAAAGCGGAAACAAGTGATCTTCTGTCAAAGCTCGTGACAATGAAGTAAAAAGGAATGTGGAACATAAGGGAGTACATCATTGGGATGTCTAGTCTTGTTGAAAAACTCAAGGAACTCAAGTTAGAACTTTCAGATGAGTTACTTGTTCACTTAATTCTCATTTCTCTGCCTCCTCAATTTGGACACTTTGTGGTGAGTTATAATACTCAAAAGGAAAAATGAACTCTTAATGGGATCATTTCACACTATCTTTAAGAGGAATAGAGGGTTTTGCGAGAGAAGACTAAGAGTGATCACTTGGTATCAAGCTCTCATGATAAGAAATGAAAGAGAGGTAAGTATATTTTAAGTGAAAAACCAAAAAATCAGTTACAAGAGAAGCAGGATAAGGGAACAACCTGCTATGTTTGTAAGAAGGCTAGACACATGAAGAAAGTGTGTTCCAAATATGTTGCTTGGTGTGAAGAAGGGTAAGACTTCTGTCTTTGTTTGTTCTGAAGTTAATTTGGCTTCTATACCTAAGGATTCTTGGCGAGTAAATTCTGGTGCTACTACTCACATAGATGTATTAATGCAAGGTTGCCTGTGAAGCCAACTGTCAATTGATACTAGCAGATTCATCTATGTGGGCGACGACAATAAAGTTTCAGTTGAAGCTGTTAGAACATTTAGATTATTGTTAAAAACTTGTGTTTATTTGGATTTATTTGAGACATTTGTTACACCGTCTTTTAGAGAGAATCTTATTTCTATTTCCTATTTGGAAAAATATGGCTACCCTTGTTCCTTTGGAAATAATAAAGTGCGTTTCTCTTTAAATTCAAATATGGTTGTCACCGGTTCTTTGATTGATATTCTTTATATTCTTGATACTGTTACTTTTAATAATGAAATTTTGTACTCAAGTGTAAGAGGTACAAAATATAAGTTAACTGAGAATTTTGTCATGTTGTGGCACAAACAATTAGGTCATATCTCTAAACGAAGAATTCAAAGGCTTGTAAATGATAGAATTTATGATCCTTTATATTTAAACTACTTTCAAGTCTATGTAGAATGTATTAAGGGAAAACAAAGAAACTCGAGAAAGTTGGGTGCCAATAGAGCTACAAGTGTCTTGGAACTAATTCATACCGATATATGTGGACCATTCCCTACGGCCTCTTGGAACGGTCAACGGTATTTTACCACGTTCATAGATGATTACTTTAGGTATGGTTACCTATACTTGATACATGAGAAGTCACAAGCTATGCACGTATTTAAAGAATATAAGCTGAAGTTGAACTTCAGCTAAACAGTAGTATTAAAGCTGTCAGATCTGATCGTGGTGGTGAATATTACGGTAGATATGATGAATCGGGTGAGCAACATTCATGACCGTTTGCTAACTTCCTAAAGAAGTGTGAAATTGTCCCACACTATGCCAGGAAAATCAAATATGAATGGTGTTGCTGAGAGGCGAAACTGTACTCTTAAAGATATGGTGAGAAGTATGATAAGTCATTCTTCATTGCCTAAGTCACATAAGGGAGATGCACTACAACTATAATTTATATCCTTAACTGTGTCCCAACTAAAGCAGTGGCTGAAACCCTTACAAACTTTGAACTAATAAAACACTTAGGACGACCAGTTGCTATTTTGTTGGGTATCCAGAACGTACTCGCGGATTTAAGTTTTATGATCCCGCTACTAGATCCTTCTTTGAGACTGATAATGTAAGATTTTTTGAGAATGTTGATTTTGGGAGGGAAGATATTGGTAAAAGTATTGTCTTTGAAGAAGATAGTCATGATCCTATTTATGACTCTATCGAGAGAAATGATCAGATTATGGTACCTATCATTGTTCAAGGTCCTCCGGTTCAAGACAACGCTGAAATTTCCCATGATGTACCAATTGAGCAAACTCAACAAACTCATGAATCACAAAAAGTGCCACTAAGGAGATTCACTAGAGAGCGAAAGAGCGCAATTCCAGATGATTATGTTATTTTTCTACAAGAACATAAAGATGGAATTGGCGTTGGGGAAGATGATCCTATAAATATTCAACAAGCCATACAAAGTCCTAACTCTCAAAAGTGGATTGATGCTATGAATGAAGAGATGCAATCTATGAAAGATAATGACGTTTGGGATCTTGTCAAGATTCCTAAAGGCTCAAAACCTATTGGTTGCAAATGGATATTTAAAACCAAAAGGGATTCGAGTGGTAACATCGAAAGATATAAGGCTCTTCTAGTCGCTAAAGGATTCACTCAAAAGAAAGGTATCGACTATAATGAGACTTTCTCTCCGGTTTCCATGAAAGACTCATTTAGAATTTCTATGGCACTCGTGGCTCATTATGATCTAGAGCAACATCAGATTGACGTAAAGACGACGCTTCTCAATAGAAACATAGGCGAGATAATTTATATGGTGCAACCAGAAAACTTTGTCATTGAAAATCTAAAGACTGTGGTTTGCAAATTAAAGAAGTCCAATTATGGTCTCAGGAAGGCTTCTCGTGAATGGTATCACAAATTTTATCATGTCATCACATCATATGGTTTCGAAGTGAACTCGATGGAATATTGTCATATGGTTTCGAAGTGAACTCGATGGAATATTGTGTATATCACAAGTTCAGTGGGAGCAAACTTATCTTTCTTCTCTTATACGTTGATGACATCTTACTTGCTACTATTGATATAGGCTTATTGCACGATACCAAGAAATTTTTTACCAGTCAATTTGAGATGAAGGACCTTAGTAACGCCTCTTTTGTATTAGGAATTCAGATACATCGAGATCGTCGGATCCCTCTCGAGATATTCTTGGATTGTCACAAAAGAGCTATATCAAAAAGATCTTGGAAAGGTATGGCATGAAAGATTGTGAACCAAGGGATACACCTGTGTCTAAGGGAAACAAATTTAGTCTTAAACAATGTCCCATGAATGAACTTGAGATAAGGGAAATGTAAAGGATACCATATGCATCGGTAGTGGGAAGCCTAATGTATGCTCAAGTTTGTACTCGTCATGACATAACATTCATTGTTGGAATGTAGTGAAGATATTTGAGTAATCAGGGAATGGAGTAATGGAAAGCCGTGAAACGAGTCTTACGGTATTTGAATAAAACAAAAGACTATATGCTCACATACAGGAAATCAGTTTGAAGAAAATAAAAGACTATATGCTCACATACAGGAAATCAAATCATCTAGAAATCATTGAATATTTAGATTCTGATTTTGGAGGATGCAAAGATGAAAGAAAATCTACTTCGGGCAATGTTTATCTACTGGCTGATGGAGTGATTTCATGGAGGTCTGCCAAACAGACGCTCATAGCTTCATCCACCATGGGTGCATAATATATAGCATATTTTGTGGCATCCAATCAAGCTTTATGGATGCGAAACTTTGTCACTGGTTTGCGTATCCTTAATGATGTTGAAAGACCATTAAATATATTTTGTGATAATAAATCAATAGTCGAGTATTCTAATAACAATAGGAGCACTACTGAAGCAAAACATATAGATATTAAGTTCCTAGTTGTTAAAGAAAAGATTCAGATTGGACATATTTCGATATAACATATTGGGACTAACTCCATGATTGTGGATCCACTCACTAAGGCGTTAACACCTAAGGTTTTTCACGAGCATATTGCTCATATGGGTGTTACCTTAAGTGATTTTGGTTTAGTGGGAGTTTGTATTTTGGTGTTTTATGTAATAAATATTGAGTTATTTATGTTTTAAAGAATACAGTTGATAAAATTTTATTAAATATCACTCTACTTTTGTTCAATTTTCTTTCACTAGTCAATTTGAGATGAAGGACCTTGGTAACGCCTCTTTTGTATTGGGAATTCAGATACATCGAGATCGCTCTTGAGGTATTCTTGGATTGTCACAAAAGAACTATATCGAAAAGAACCTGGTATGGCATGAAAGATTGTGAACCGAGGGATACACCGTGTCTAAGGGAGACAAATTTAGTCTTAAATTGTGTCCCAAGAATGAACTTGAGATAAGGGAAATGCAAAGGATACTGAAGCCTAATGTATACTCAAGTTTGTACTCGTCATGACATAGCATTCATTGTTGGAATGTTGTAAAGATATTTGAGTAATCCGGGAATTGAGCAATGAAAAGCCGTGAAACGAGTCTTACGGTATTTGAAGAAAACAAAAGACCATATGCTCACATACAGGAAATCAGTTTGAAGAAAATAAAAGACTATACACTCACATACAGGAAATCAAATTATCTGGAAATCATTGAATATTCAGATTCAATTATATCTATCAGTATGACAGCTAACTTTGGAATCTGATCTTTGATCAATGTTGAATCTCATTTAAAAATACCAGTCTATTTTAACATTTAAAAAGTTCTACTTATTCCGAGTAGTATTCTTAAATTTGAGTTCATTTTTAGTATTCTAATTCTGGGGGTGTTGTGTATTTGGTATAAGGGACCAAAAGAGAATAAATCGGGATCTTTACAGCAAGAAAGCACATGCAGCTATTTAATTTGTTTGAGGGGATCAGGTCCTAAGACCATCTCCAACTCAATTTCAATTTCAAATTTGTACTTTAACACCATTTTAGTGTTAAATTCTTCTCCAACTCAACTCTAAATCTTACACCATTTTGGTGTTACACCAAAAATTACACCAAATTTGATGTCACACCAAATTTTTAGAGTTTTTGTTAATGCCAACATTACCTTTATTCTTCTTATCTAAAACAAAATTATTCATTTTGTATTCTACTAACTTTATTACTTTTATATTTTATTTTGTATTCTAGTAATAAAATAATCTATATAGTACAATAATGGTATAAGATTTAGTATATGTGAGTTGGAGATAAATATGAAAATAGTATAACTTTTATATGATTTGGGTTTAAATTTCACACCAAAATCGTGTAATGCATCGGAGATGCTCTAAGACTAAGACTAGGCAGATATCATTGTTTGGAGGTGCTACTAAAATCGGTAGCATGCGTACCATTAGCAGATATGTAAAGCAACTGTAATACATTTATGCTTGGTAGTACATTCAAAATTTGACATCAGTTTTTAGAATACCTTTAAACCGGAGTACTAACTGAAGATTACAGAATATCAACGAGTACATATTTGATAACTTGGAAGCTGTTTTATCCCGCAAATGTGAACGTTATATAGAAGTGAACATCAATCAATATTTGTTTTAAGCTGGAAGCTCAGGTATTTCAAATTTGTAGCCCCAGAGTTGCAACAGGAACATCAGGTGATAGGTAATCATAAACTTGGGACTACAACATCAGCTAAGAGTTTATATAACCAACAAATATTGCTCTCAGAATGCCATTTCCTATTATGTATATAAGCTATATATGTCTGTATAACGAGATTTTTCTAACTATAGACATTTCTCGGTTCCTTGGTTCGTATTCTTCGTTTTTGTCACCACCTTAAGTGGTTCCATATCCTTCTTCTTTTTCACCATCGGAATCCTTGTTGCCTGAATTGTTCTTTCTAAGAGCAGAAACAAATGGAAGAGCAGATTGTTTTGCCCATCGCTTGATATCATATGATTTTTTCAGGGGTTTCGTCTCCTTACCTTGCCTTTTCTTTGTTATGGCAATGGCAAGGTCATTGGGAAACAATGTGTGCCAAACAAATGCATGCAGAAGGGTTGAAAAGAACAAGACGCACACCATTGTGGTTGACACAAAAGATAGCGACAACGCTAAGGCTTTTGTGATAAAACATGGTACTGCTTCTGCATATTTGATCGTCGCCAATGATGCAGTTGTCATGGGGAAAGTGTAGGACCACCATGCTACTGAAAATCTGCAAATTGAAACTAATATTATTGATCTGCATTCTTTTCAGAGATTGAAGGCAACATTTGTTTATTATAATTAGGAACAGACTAGTTGGAGTAACGTACTTGAAACCGGTGAAGAAGGTGATACGAACAACCAGTAATATGTAGAGGAACAATGCAATGAAGTAGCAAGTTCTTGATACTTCATCAAATTCACCATAAATGTTTTGCCAAGCTATACTTGCAGCTGAAGGAGCTGCAATGAACATGGAATACACAGGGTGAAGTTCTTTCGGCAATGCCTCACTAGTTGGCAACCTTTGATACAGTGTCACAAACAGTACCAAATAATGTGCAAGTCCAATTGCCCAAAAAAACTTTGCAGGTTCTTTCCACCCAACCTTAGCTGCCAAAATCGCCCCAACAAAGTTTCCCACAACAGAGAGATGAGAAGATGGATTAGCCACTCTTGACAGACGCCTCTTCCCTCCAGAGAGCCATTGTCCATAAATTTTAAGCTCAAGCAGGAAATACGGAGCCATGAAAACACACCAAACGGCTGGATGAATCTTCCCGTGTGCCAAAATAGGAGGGGCACCTATGGAAAGAAACATACATACAACCCATGGGGCGAAAAAGAAGTTAATCCTAACCGGGTGGAAATATTCTCTTCTAACAGCTTCAAAGTAGAAAATGCACTTTAGGATATAAGTGACGGTGACTGCAAAAAGAACAGATAACGCTAGAAGCCAGAGGGCAAGGTTGATGTTAGTTGTAACGTGGAGGAACTTTGTAGCTGGACTAGTAGCAAGATTTAGCCAGAGAATTGCTTGGCTACTTAGACCTAAGCAGATACCAAAGCAACCAATTGGGAATCGGAGAAGGAATGGCCATCTCTCATCTTTTGGCAGAAGAATGTCCTCGAAGTCCTGAGTAAAACATTATATTAGGCTTATTGGACAAAGTTCATATGACATGATATATATTACAAGATACTGAATCTAGTCTACCAAGAAAACTACTTAAAATCTAGAGATATAATTGTTGCTCCTTGCAGATGGAAATGTAAGTTTTCATCACCTTCACTTGATCGAGTTCAGGTCCAGTAAGAGCTGCAAAATATCTTCCAGCAGGAACACTTTTGTTAACAGACTCATAGTTACTTCCATCAAGAGTGTCGTTAGTCTTCATACCATGATCCAATCCACTCTCTTTCCTCATAGGCAATAATGAGTTTTGCTTTCCAAGTGTAGATTTTGTTCTAAACATGTTGAAGTTTTCTCTTCGTCCATCATTAATAACTCCAAATCTCTGAGCTTCACCGTACTCTGCAAAGCTGTTCCCACTCCTCGGAAGCACACCCCTCCCATTATTTGCTTTAGACTTCTTGTTTAAAACGGATACACCTGTTTCTAACGAAACTTGCCTGCTGAAATTCTTGTGCTGCCTTTTCATTTCCCGGAATTTGGTTGTCCTGTTCGGACGTTTCTCCACTTTTTGTTCAAATTTTTTTACTTGTTCCTGTTGTTCTTCTTCTCCTTCTTCGCCTTCTTCAACAACTTCATGAATGTCTAGGAAATGACTTTTTGGTGGTAGTTCAGAACTTTTTCCCTTGTCCATTTTGGGAGAATTATCGGATGGAATCAAGTTAAAGATTTAACGTGCGCGCATGCATGTATGTATGTATGATGAAAAGGTCATCTATTACTTGTATTCTTTGAGTTAGAAATTCATAATATAGAAGTTATACATGTGTAATTGATACATTTAAGAGTTAAGCATCTACATAAATAGATAAATTGTTGCACTCAATCACAGACGTGGTGGATCAAACAATGTGTTTACGGGGGATGATCACGGGAAATTAAGAAACTAAAAGAGCTAGCTAGGTATGTGGGTGGTGATTGCTTGTTTGGTAGGAGAAAATGTGAACCAATGCTTTGTTATGTAATGTCTAAAAGTGAGGCTTGGAGAGATATCTCGTGAAGACAGAAACTAAAAGTGTTGGAAAGCTTCAAGGGGAGATGGACACACAAGCAATTGCTGTATAGCATGAGAAAGATTGCTTCCAGTATCTCACGGGTCCTGGTTTTCATATAAGAAGAAGTCATCGATATGGTTGAACAAAGTGGCTGCTAAATTTATGCAGGGCTGGTCAAGGCAAGAGGAATCATGTCACAAGTCAAAGGCCACTTGATCTGGATCCTATTTTCTGCTCTCCTTTGCATACTTTTCTATGTCACAGTCATATAAATTCTTGCATTCAACTTCTGAGATATGTTGAATAACCGATTTCTTAGAAAACCTGGATTTTTGGAAAACTTTGTCGACGCTGATTGAAGGCGAGAGCGGTGTTCTTGCTAAACTATTTGATGCTCTCATGCAAACAACATCAAAATTATAACCAGAAAAGTTTCAGGTTGTGACTTCTCACAAATAAAGATAGAACTATTTCATCCCACACTTACAGTACTCTGCCACTGGACCAACACAGGCACTCTCTGTATATTGTTTCTGTGTCTCAAATCTGTAAATATCTAGTCAATACGAACATGCATGCTGCAGTCACACAACCTCACACCAGCATTTGATCATCTCTTGCATGCAATTAAAAACTCGATTTTTAAGGCCTAAAGCTCCATTTGGTTAGGACTAATAGAATGGAAATGCGAAAACCAAACTAGTGGTAGAAGAAGAATGGATGTTGTGTTAGTGAAGAAAACAATAGAGTTTTGTATGTTTAGAATTGCAAAGAAAATGCGTGGAAGAAGAATGAACATGGAAAATTGAAAGGTATAGTCATGAACCATATAGTCTAAATATGTGGAAGAGAATGAGAAAATAAAGGAAAATTAAGCATTAACAAAAAGCTACACATTGGTGGTGGGGGATGAAGCCTGGAGAAACATTTCCTGCAGTTTCGGTAAATTAAACTATGGACCCTTAATTTTGCTTCTAAAGTTTTAAATAAGGTTATTTTCATGTATTAATCTATCATGGTTGTAAAAGTGAATAATGTAATATTGCAACAAACTTGTGTAAAAATAACTGCTCCGGTGATACAGATTTCACTAGATGTATTTTCTTTTAGTTAACTTCAAATTCATGTCCCTAGGTCTCGATCCTGCAGGCTGGCAATCGGCACTGATTTGTTGTTAGAGAATCAAGAAAACTAGTCTGGAAGAAGTTCGTGCACATACAAATCATCGAAACTCAGTATCAACATCTTATTTCTCTAGGCCTCACTATAGTAAATAATCGCTACTCGTGAAATGCCAATGCGGAACAAAGAGAAATTACAGAGTATATATGATCCTAAATGCTCGATGGAACTCTGTCTGCACTCAACTTCCTGGTGCAGATGAACATTGAACTCTTCACTACTGATAACACAGGTCTAAATAAGTGCGGTGAATATAAGAACACAGTACTAGTTAGTATATGCAAGTAGCTAAATACATAAATGCAAAGACAAGTTGTTCACAAATTAAATAAAAATTTAAATCAAACATGTGAATGCCTGACTGGTGGTCCAGAAAAGTGGTGCCCAATCTTACATTTATTTGTATGTGTTATTTACATTATTTGAATAAGATTCCAATTCATCCATAGTCTCCTCAATGACATTCATCAGAGCAATTATCAAGCTAAACAACAGTACAAACTAAACTTGGACAAAAGTTACACTTAAATAGAAAAAAAAAAGATTATCTTCTTTACAAATGTATGTAAGTGTTTTATTACTACTACTATAAGTTCAGAAAGAGCCAGTTGTTGAAAGCTGCAGACAGCAAAGGAAGAGGACAACTTGGATTTTAGTAGGAAGAAGCAGGGGAAATGAGGAAGGGTACATGAGATATCCAAGACAGCTGTTGCTTTATTTAAGGACACTGCACTCTACTGAAAATTGGAGCAATCTACAAGTGCTACAATAGGATTAGATTGGGATGAGGCAGAAAACTCCGAAACGAAATTAACAGTAAATGTAAATTATTTTGTAAATTAAGATATGCATATTCATTGTAAGGTTGTCCAAGCCTCCATTACTTGGTTCTATTTCTATGTGGAGGCCCTTGCTTTTTATATTTTTGACCAATTCATCCTACAGTATATCTAGACTATGACCAGAGTGAAAAAAAAAATTAGCAGACTACATTTGTTTCCAAACCTTCGTAAATTATAAGAGAATGCATATAAAATTTTGGTTCCCACATCAATTTGTAGGTGTAGCTGATTTTGAAACCAATAATATCATATGCTTCCCGTTTCTGTTATAAGGTAGAGATGGAATCATAAGAGAATTTTGAAAGTGACAAGAGAGGCGGAGGCAGAAATGACCACGGACAGGTTGCATCTAACTCTTAAGGCCTTAAGTTTGACTGTTGGATATTGGTTAGGGACAGAAATGAGGAAAAGAAGAAGTTGATGAAGCAATCATGAAGAGTTAGCAACAAATGCCACTTAAACAAAATCCCATAATTATAATAAGCATAGTGACTTAACTGGCTTTTAAGTTGGAATCTAAGTCGTAATCTTAATCCTAAAGCTTATCCTGTTCCACAAAATTTTGATAACTATACTTCCTAATATTTATCATCTTCTCCATATGCAACAAAATCTCCATCATTGTCCTTCCATCCGTAAATTCTCTTTCAAAGCCTCTCCTATTGTTACCCAGGCAGGGAATGGAAACCAAAACATGTATGAAACGGGATAAGGATCAAGACTTCAGGCCTCGGATGCGCGCAGGAGATGTGGAAATACATATTGATCATGTACACTGATTCATAAGGACAATATGGATGGGAATGGCAATAAATCTATAATATCTAACATAGCATCTTCTAATAACAGGCATGATAAAACAAAACCTATGTGAAATAAATTATATAAACCAATCCTCTGTGAAAAAAAGGTACAATACCCGGATTCAGGTTGCAAGGAATTGCATAATTACAACTACGAGCTTCTACTTGAATATATGCTAACCTCCTGGAGTTGATTAAAGGCTATAGGCAATCAGATCAGAATACAATAACAATAATAAATAATAGTTAAAAGCAAATAAAGTATGAGGTAATAAATTGGCATAATTCTTCTTAACCAAAAAGTCAGCTTAATAATCATTCCTTGTATTCCAATTACATGGAACAGTGTATATAAGTACAAATTAAGGAAAGTTAAAGAGATAATTTTTCTTCTCTTAAACAATCCCCTATCAGGAACAATTATATAGAAAGCAATATTTCAGTCATCAGGAACAATCCTGTACAAGAATGATGAATTTCCACCTTTTTCTTTTCTTTTCCTTTAATGAAAAACCAGAATAATAAGCTTTTAAAAAGACAGAAAGAGCCGCACCAGTATAGTAATGGTATCATTCATCATCAATGAGCTGTAGCTTTGGACCTCTTCTTTGCTTCACTGTAAAGAACAACACCCATAACTGTCACAGCAAACCCCGCCGCACCCATCGTCGTCACAGGATTCTTAAAAATCAACACCGACACCACTGCAGCCACTGCCGCCTTAGCATTCCCTAACACCTGCAGCGTCAAAGCACTAGTATGTTTCGTCACCAGAAAATTCGTCAAGTTCACTAAATACGCCACAGTAGCATTCCCCACCAACAAAAACACCATAAACCAATCCGTCCTCGCCTTCTCAACAGTAATCGCAAACACATTCCCTTCAATATACAACGTAAACGGAAGCAAAATCATTGCAGCCATAGGCGCCATATACAACAACAAATTCATAGAATGCAACTTCTCCCCTTCAGAACTCAACAAAATCCCCTGAACAACCGACTTCAACGCCCTCCCAGCCGTAGACCCCACACAAACCAAAAACCCAAACAAATGAAACAAAGGCTCACTATTACTAGCCAACACAATGCCAAACACAACAGGCATTAAGGCCAAATAAACCTCCCCAGACTCCTTCTTAAACGTAATCAAGAACGCGAATATCGCAGTAAAAAAAGGCGTAGTAGCCCCAATTGCTTGATTAAACGAAACAGGCAAGTATCTCAAAGAGGTATTTCCACAAACAACTGAGAAACAAAATATAAAACTCAAAGCAAGAATCTTTAAAAACTGTCTCCTACTCAAAATCTGTTGAAATGGGACAATCTCAAACCAACAAATAGAGACATAAGAATAAGCAGTACAAGAAATCATGTGCAACATTGTAAGAAAAATAGGGTATCTAAAGCCATAAAAACTCAAAAGATACTTATTAAGTAAAAGAACACCAATGTTTGATAAGTACCAAGATGCAATAATTAAAGCTGTTAAAGCAGTTGGGGTTACAAAAGATTTTATTGGGTTGCCGCCGGAGCTGTGCCGTACATCTCCAGTCGGAGTCGCCGGAATATCAAGAACTTGGTCGGAATTTTCAAGTCTCGGGTTACTTCCCCGGCGAGTAGTGTATGACTGAACTGATTCCACCATAAAGGGCAGTTTTGTAATAACAAAAAATGTGAATCTAGGAGAAAAAAATGTGTGTGTGTGTGTTTTTTTTCTCTCCTAGTTTTGAGGCTAATTGTGTGTGTCTGTGTTATTGCAGCCTCCTGAGATCTGAGGGAGTGAGTTGAGATAAAAAGGTGTGTGTTTATTGGGCGGATGTAGATCTGATTGGACGGTTGAGATTTGATTCGAGGAGTGTTAGGTAGTGTGGACCGTTGGATGAGTGTGGAGGATTGTATTTTATTTGGTGTTTGATCTATTGAGTGTCGGTATGGGTTATTTTATGTTTTTTTTTTCATGTAAGATTGTGATGTAGATGTATATTCATTTTTGTGATCAGATACCAACATGTCATTCTTAATGTACATTTGGTAGTTGGTTGTGTATCATCTTTTGTGAGGGAGTAAAAATTTTTAACGTCACAAAATCATAAATTAATTATGGAGTGGTCTTCTTATTTCTCTTTGTTAAAAACAATTGATTTTTTTACTGAAGTTCTTTAATTTTGATCACACGTACACTAAATTTTTGCGTAAATCAATTAGGTCCGATCCTCATTTTCACAAATATTCTAATTTCTAAACATGTATTTATATTATTTTTTTCGGATCTATCAATATTCTTATTATTACAACCATCCTAAAATTGGATCTGTATTATTTTTTTCGGATCTATCATAGAAGTATCTTTTTCCAGGACTGGGATCTTTACACCAATATCCTTCCTACTCATGATGGTAGCAGGAGGATTCTTCTGTGCACTCATGATATTAGCAGAATAGATCTTTAAACTCTTTGTATGTTAAGAGTTTGCTCTGATACCAATTGTTATTCCCAGTGGACTAACAATGAGATTTACAGAAGGGGGGTTGAATGTAAATCTCAAAACTTTTTCAAGTTTTGAGCCGTTTCTAAGGCTAAGTGTTTGAGTGATCAAATGTGTGTGAATTGCTTGAAGCTGATGCTGACAGATATATATATTCAAACACAAATGTAATGAGCACAAAGAACTTAAAAACTTTTCTGGTGGATTTGTTGTTCCACCAGAGATGTGTTATTTCAGAAAATCTGTGATTCAAAGAATTAAATCACAGCTGCTTCCTAGTACAAACTAGATGATTTTCTCTTTTGATATTTCTAAACAGCTCAGGAAAATTCATATCTAATTACTAGCTGCTACTTGGTTTATATATCACCAAGTTTACAAGTGAAGACAAACTGTAAAATACAATTGAAAAGATTCTTCACATGTTTCTTCTTCATTTCTCTATCCAATGCAATCTAGGATAATCTGTAAATCTTTGAATACTTCCTTGTTTGCATCAGAATGGAAATGCTGCATTTTCTTGATTCCTCCTAGAGGCTTCCACATTCCAGTATGTCTCTGTCAACCCATGTGCCTCTGTCAGCTTGTGAATTGTCACTATCAACTGCTAATGAACTAAGCATCCGTTGAAGTTTTCATCCGTTGATGCCTTATCCGTTGAGGCTTTATCCGTTGAAGCTTCATCCGTTGATGCATTATCAGTTGAAGTCTTTATCCGTTGAAGCACTTATCCGTTGATGGATATTATCCGTTGAAGCATTAGAGACATCCGTTGAAGCTTTGTTTCTTATCCGTTGAAGGTCTTCAATATCCGTTGACACTTCTTCACTTATACAAAATTACAAGGCATGAAATATTTACAATTAGCCCTCCTATTTGTACATCCATTAGTAGTCAACATGTAACACCCCCAGATCCGGGGTCGGGGATCTGGGTCGTCACGGTCTTTCTTTCCACAATATCACTTCACTTAATTAATAATAAATAACCTTATGCTGTGACCCCACACTAACACACATCACAACCCGTTATAGTCTCAGAGATGAAATTTAAATAAGTACAAGTCTTTGAATCCACAATTTAAAAGTTATTACAACCCAAAATGATTACTTGATAAATTTACAGTTAATTGCCATTATCTGCCACAAGTTATAATTATACATAATTGATTCTCAAAAGTAGATGGTCTGATCTACAATAGATCTACCTCTACAGCTATAGCAGCTACAACATCAACGGGAAGACGCGGGACGCTTCCCACGCGCTTGCGCTGGGTCTGCTGGAGTCTGGCCATCTTTCCTAACTGTTGTTGTGTGATGAAGAAATAAAGCAAGGGTGAGCAGCAAGCCCACCAAAATAATATGTATAATGATTTACAATATATGAGCCTACTCATAATACTCATGAAAGTCTTGGTCAAAAGAAATGAACCAAGTTTGATATCTTAATGCGATGAAGTCGCAAAATATTCAGTATATATACATATATACTTTTCAAAATATTGGAAGTCCTCTTCCATGCATAATATACACAAAGTCCCAGTGTATAACTGTATAAAAAAATATCGTTGCAAGGTGATCTCATATATCTAACCTTGTCTCAACGTTTTTCTGAAAATCTTTGTCATTCATAAGACAATTATTAATTAGATATAAGTTTAAAAGATGAGGTTACCAAATACCCCAATATACTTATATCTTTCCCAATACTACTTGAACTACCACCGTTCAAGTTATAATCAGTTTCAAAAGTTCATCACATAGATGAGACTACAAGACAAGATTTGAATAGATTCAATCTTTGAAATATTATTGAATGAAATAAAGTTACGAGATACTTTATTTAGTCCCGATATATATATATCCACATATATATATCTCTTAAACATTTCCTGGAACCTCTGTTATGTAAAGTATGAACAGAGTTTGAAACATCCAATGAATTTTGGAAAGGAAAAGAATTTTGGCATAAACCAGATATCTTGCTGATCAGGCAAAGATACCAATAAGTAACCTTTTCTACTGTAGATGGATGAATTCCTCACCGGTCATCACCCTGGCCGCATTAGGACCTCGCGCTAGACCGTTACCCGGCCCCTCACGCGTTGATGGACTGCCACCCAGCCACTTACACATTCATAGACCGTACCCCGGCCTGTCGCTTATGCCGACTCAATTAGATGGGCTTACTTCCCGAACGTTGGGCAAGTAATCAATTCATTTACCAAAACTGCAACCTCGTTGCGAATATAAAATACACCACAGAGCCGGATTCCCCAGGTTTTGAGCGAGTATTTAAATCCCCTTAAAAAGGAAGATCTTAAATATAAAAATGAGTTTTGGGATCCGCTCTGACTTTAAAAATCATTTTGAAGACTCGAAAACACTTTATAGAGTGTTTGGAGTAAAGCTGATTTAATGAAGTAAATCAGTCCCCAGAATATTAGAAAATATCTGAATATTATTATTTAAATAATATTCCCATAAAGAATAATCTTTATAAAAATAATTGAAGTAGAAGTATTAAAACTTATACTTGAAATAAACATTAAATAACCAAAGATATACTTATATGAAAGTATTATCTTTATTTGAATAATCGAAAATAAGTTTGATTATTAACACTTTATTCTCTAATGAAATAAAGAATATATTTCAGTAATAAGCGGAGTCCTAATACCTCGAATGAATATTATAAATAATATTCATTAAATAAAATAAAGGAGTCATACATCCTCAAATGAATATTCAAATAATATTCAATTAATAAAATAAAAGGAGTCATAAGCCCTCGAATGAATATTCAAGATAATATTCAAATAATAAAATAAACTGAGTCATAAGCCCTCGAAATAATATTCAAATAATAAAATAAACTGAGTCATAAGCCCTCGAATGAATATTCAAATAATATTCAAATAATAAAATAAACTGAGTCATAAGCCCTCGAATGAATACTCAAATTAATATTCAATTAAGTAAAATAAAGGTATCGAATAAACCTTATTCGATCCATAGTTTTAAAAACTATATCCATATATATATAAATATATATATATATAATATACTCGGGAACATCGACTCCCGGTTTAAAAATATGTTCACCTTTTATCCCCTATACTAAGGGTATACGCAACTACTTGCTTATTTCTAGCATAGGTATTATGCAACTATAAGCATTGAAATCAACAGATAGATAACCAGATTACGAAACAGACATGCATATATACCATACCAGCATGCTCCAATATATCGCAAAATTTGCTAATAACAATCATGCACTATCACAAGATAATGCATATACATATATTTACATCACAACAACAGTATATCGGGTAGAAAACTTGCCTGAGCGACTTGGGGTGATAAAAGGCTCGGGACGAGTCTGGTAACCTATAAACAACAAGTAAGTTGGAATTAAACCAAAATCACTTGTAAATCTATACTTTAACTAACTTAGACTCTAACGCTTGTTTTGCGCTCACTGATTCGCTTAAGTCACTCGGGTACCCTCGGCTCCACCATTTTTAATAATTTAACCTTTACGAGTTTTAAAGCGATTCCTTCGCGAGTGTCTTACCAACTGCCTAACACACTTACCATAAATGTTTCATACATTAATTAACCCTTATTGGTCTTTAACCTATGTTTCAAAGTAAGGCGAGGGGAAAAGTTTTGTTCGCGAAACGCCGTTACTTGAAACGGTCGTTTCTCCTAAACCGTGCATCGGAATCGAACGAACTACATATCAAAACGAAGCTCGTAACATGAGCTATCTAAACATGGCAGTGGTCATAATCTAGCAGGGGGTTCTCGGGTCCTAATGCTATGCACAAAAACAGTCCAAAGAAAATCGGACGTTACGACAGCTATGTTTACGCGATTTCCAATATTTTAAACCATTCAAAACCATCCCAAATCAACCTCAAATCCAACATACAACCAACATCCATCCTTATCACATCATAACAACCCCAACCAATTCAATTTAATCATTCATACTTATGCCTAAGCTTAGCTTTAATCATACTTAAGTCCTTTTAATCAAAACCACAACATTCACCATTCCATTTCACTACCATTTCAAATCCCAAACTCTAAATCACAACAACAAGCTACAATAGCACCCTACTAATCAAAATCATCTTATAATATATAGGAATCTAGGGTTTGGAGATGGTATACCTTCCTTGAAGTAGTGGGAGGAGCTAGGAAGCCTTAAGAAGCTTTGAGAAGTCTTAGGAATGCTTGGATCTTCAAGGAAAACAAGAAAAACTTCAAGTTAAAAACTTGAAAACACTATTCATAGTCTTCTTCTTTGATTAAATGAAGAAGATGGAGAAGGAATTGATGGCTTAAACTCATGATATAGCCCTAACTAAGCATGAAGATGATTAGGGAATTAACTCACCAATTTAGGAAGCTTGGATCTTTGATTTTGAATTTCTTGCTCTTTTGAATAGTAAAAAGCCGAGAGCAAAGATGAACCATGCCTTGGTTGCTTTTTGATTTTGATGAAAAATGATTTTGCTTGGCTTGGTTGGCTTGTTTTTGTGTTTGATTTAGTTAATTACCTTGTTGCCCTTGAATTTGTGTGGTTACAAAGCCACCACACCTCCTTCCTTTTTTGTCATGCCTATGTCACCTTGCACATGTCATAATGCTCCCACTTGTCCACACCTTGTGGTTTGATGATGTCACAATCCCTGGCTTCTTGTATAAGCTTGTCTCTTGGTCACTTATTTGTTTTACGGTTCGCTTATCTTTCGTTCTTGTTTATCGTTTGAGGGATCATACCCGGGATCTTATTACTTAGGTTCCCTTAACCTTTCTCAATATATTGTATTCCTTCTATGATCCTCTCTTATAATCCTTTAATTTAAATCCTTTTTATCCTGTTACCTTATACTCAATTCTCTCCGTATCTTGTGGATTTCCGGGAAAAATCAAAGTATTCGGAATTGGATTCTGACGATCTTTACATACACTTATATACCACATAGAGTACTAATAATATCCCATAAGATCAATAACAGAACCCCTACATAGCGTGGCATGAAAAGTTTTCTCGTTCAGCAAAAACACTATTCATGAGGGTTTCAAAATTTCTAAAAAATTGGGGTTATTACAGTCTCCCCTCCTTAAAAGGATTCCGTCCCGGAATCAGATAGAAAACAAATGGGGATACTTTCTTAGCATTACACTTTCTAACTCTCGAGTCAATTTTCCCACATTGTGGTTCTACCACCAAACTCTGCCTAGTTTGATAATCCTTCTCCTAAGCACTTGTTCCTTTTCACTCTATAACCCTTCCTGGTTGCTCCATATGGGTTACGTCGGGTTGCATATCTATGCGCTCATATGCCTCTATTTATCTGGCATCTGAATTACATTTCCTTAACATTGATACATGAAACACGTTACGACCTGCTACATGTTCGGGGTTAGGGCTAGCTCATATGCTAACTTCCCAAACGTCTTAATATATCCAAGGGTCCAACAAATTGTAGACTTAGCTTTCCTTTCTTTCCGAACCTCATCAATCCTTTCCAAGGGATACCTATAACATTACTAGGTCCCCTATTTCATACTCTTTATCCTTTCGTGTCAAATCAACATACTTATCATATCCATCTTGGGCTACTACCAGCCGTCCTCTGCTTAGATCTATCATATCCTTGGTCCTTTGGACTACTGTGGGTCCGAGCATCTTGCGCTCTACAACTTCATCCTAACATAAGGGAGATCGACATTGTCTTCCCTCCAGGATCTCATAAGGCGACATCTCGATAATGACATATGATCTATTGTCGTAAGATAACTCAATCCGAATTAAGTGATCATTCCAAATTCTTTCAAGTCTATTGCACAGACTCTCATTATTGCTTTTAGCATTAGAGCTTCTGCTTCTCAATACCCATTCTTTTCCAGTTCGTAATCGCTACTACCTTCCGTTCCTAATATTATACTGGTTATACTTTTGCTCGTTAGCGTTCTATAACCTTTTAATAACCACGTCAACCTTAGTATCACGAATGTGTTCCCATTCCGCATACTACCACCACTTTATTACTCCTTTTTCAGTT
Source organism: Apium graveolens (assembly GCF_009905375.1). Lineage (NCBI taxonomy): Eukaryota > Viridiplantae > Streptophyta > Magnoliopsida > Apiales > Apiaceae > Apium > Apium graveolens. The sequence goes on along the minus strand of NC_133655.1, from coordinate 271,159,300 downwards.
GTTTCTATTTTCCAAAATTTGATCAATCAAATAGAAGTAAAGGAATTTGTTGAGAGATCACTATGATCATGAACACTTGTTATATCGCATAGTTAGTACAGAAGGTGGCCAGCCTTTAGTACTTGACAAGCAATTAAACAATAGCTGGTATCCTACTCGGCTTCTATCACACAGATAGATAGTCATTCGGCAATACCTCCCCTTCTGGAAGGGTTGTTCTTCTCAGCTTACATGAAATGAAAAGAAGATAAAAGAACGAACTGAAGAGAATTGTATATATGAAAAAAATATACTGCCACAAAATATCTGGCTTGGAACCTACCTCTGAACTATAGAGGTTTGTCATAGGAGAACAAAACATATACGTATTTATATCAGCATCAAGCATTATAGCCTCGTATTTCCCATGCCTAAATATTTTCGCTATCTCGTCCATCATTCTATGGACCCACACTCTTCCTCGAGCTTATACATAATCACCTTTGAAACTCCCTCGACATCGAAAATCGAATCTGGGATCTCATTCTATACATCATCGTTACTAGAATTCTATGCTTGCACCGCAACCTTCCTCGTATAATAATACGACTCTCTATTGATAAGAAAGAATAATTATTCACTAGGTAGATACTCTACTTAATTAGTCTATCAATGATAACTTATACACTACCACGACCCGATTAGTGGTACTCAATCTCAACACCCATTCCAATACAACTCTCATAGTTGTAATCAGCTCACTACTCGCAGAATCATTGCTGCCTTACTATGGTCCACCACTGACCTACTGTCGTCATTCATTTTTCCATAAAATCTTAATATCTAACCATACGGAGTCTATACATGTCGTATCAAATTCTTCTAAGGAGGTAACATAATCACCATTCCTGATTCATGAAGAACACTCCTGATCCTGACATACATACATGATATGAAGCAGATAAAAGTGCAGAAGAGTTTCAATCAAAGCAACGATAGCAGGTTAATACCATTCTTAATCATACGCCCTAAATAGAAGAATTAACTCAAGGGTTCATCTAGTCCTTTTTGAAACATGGTCTTGGCTTATCTCAAGATAGGACCTTCTAAGATAGATAGCCCGTTCATGGCGATTACACGAATTAAACCTTTACCAACTACTATTACGGTTGGGTATTGCACAGTCATCAGAAGGAATGTCAATCTTCCAAACCATAATTCAACCTTCACATTTTTAACCATCATCACTGTATTCTTTTGGCACACGCGCCTATAATTATCCACTTACCTTTAAAGTGTCGGCCACCTCTTTGGCCTTTCCTGATAGTAAAATTTCCTTACAGTCAATGTCATTTTAACCACCTCCAAATAAATTTTCTACCTTATTTTCGATCACTGCTTGAGTGAAGATGTTTTCCTTAAAATCAGATGGGAAAAAAAATATCACCATTTTTCCATAAGTTATTGCCTCATTCTTTAGAGGTTAATCACTGTCAAGACTGACTCTCAATCATACTTAGAACATTTTTTTTTATCTTAAGTCCTAATTGCCCTGAACAATTTCGACCATTACTGGTTCGATCCATACTTTCTCGTGGTTTAACACGTGCCCCACTTGGCATCATTATAATTACGTCATATTTCTTTTATCCCCATTTCTATTCTTGAGAATTTTGAATATTACCTTTTTCCTTATAAAACCTCTAAGGTTATCCTTCAATCGTTCCTCCTGTATTCCCTAGATACAGGGCATATCACAATACCATTTACTAATAGTAGAACCATTGTCTATATACTTCTGCAAAATTTCTCCACTGATTCTTAAAGGTTGTTGTTACCTTAACCCTTTCCCAATCATACTGTCAAAACTCATACTGTCCCTATTAAGGGTGACATGCCAACCTTTATGCAGTCCCCTAGGATTCATTTTAAGTTACCAATGTTCTATCCTTAATTCCACCTTTAAAAGGTACCTGCATCCTTCCACGAATAAATCAAGTCATATTTTCTTGATAGATTATCATATTCATCATTCCCACCTCGATAGTCTATACCTAACTTCATAATAGCATCCTTATTCAAATTGAGGTCAATTCATATGGCCTCCAAAAGATAACAACGGTTATCCGCTTGTCTTGCCTAATTTGGTAACGATAACAAGGATGTTCTGGAAGATATTGGTCGTGTTCAACGTGAACTTCTTCTTAATAATTCCTTATTTACTTTTGTTGTTTATCTCAACAGTCACCTCAATGTTGGGATATCTTTCATACCTGGCGTCTCCCTTCCTGGGTATCAAGCCACCGGTCTTACACTTCACCTTCTTGAAGGTCACTTCCTTCATCCAATTTTCTTAATTTCTTACTTTCTTGTCTCCTCAGTCTATCCGCGTCTCATTATTTATCCTTCGAATTACCTCAAGGTTTCCTCGAATCCTCCCAACTTAAAGGGGATAAAATATACATAACTCTTATGCCTTCAACCATCAATTTTAACTCATGGTGAATCACCCTCATCCTGACGAATGCATACTTATCTATTTCTATTTCTACGAGTCTTTAGGGTTTCCTCATACCCAACTCCCTTATCATTCCTCAAACTCTCTTGCCTTTATATTCCTTTCTCTTATCGTTATTTCATGAACCAACACAACATAAGCATTGATTTCAAACATCCCATCATTCTGGATTCGTGTCTTCAGAACGAATCTTGATAACTTTTACAACTTAAATTCACCATTCATCATACTCGTCTGCCTTTGTTCTGGCTCTAAAGCTTTTACACTCTCTCCATAACCTTGGGAATTACTTTCCCGAAAACAATTGGCTGAACTTTAATCAGTTTATCATAACCTCTGGCTCCGTGCCTTCCTTGGTCTTTCACCAGCGGGTGGTCTCTCTCTTAGGAGGGTAAGTGACAAGAACAGTCTTTTGTGATTCGTCAATCATTTAGAATCTCAAATAATTCCTATATTTCCTTTAGCCAGGCTCTTGCCTCGGCTGGGTCAGCTTGTTCCATGGAACTCTGAGAGCTTAGCGACTTAAAGGTCCTGAAAGAATTTCTCACCGCACTGTCTCCTCAGGGTGGTGGTTGGGGATAATAGTCTAAGTTCTTTTTAGACAGGTCCATGAATTGCCGTATAGGAGTACCGTCTCGGGTCTCCTTTCCTTACTCGACTTTCTGTTTCCTTAGTATGAAATGTTTCATCCTACTCCCCATAATTGGGGTCATCTTTTAATTTAAAATCCTCATTTTCCACTCCATTATGTCATGGGTTCCTTCTATCTTGATGGCGACCTCCCTGACTATCACGTTCAGGGTTTACTCTAAATCTTATTCCTCAAACTATGGCTCTCATCTAAGTTCTCATCCTTACGCTCTTGAACTTTCGGAACCCAAATTCTATAGGAATACCTCATTATTCCCTTATCATCTTTCTCGATATTAATCTTTTATCTAATTGTTGGCTCCCTGCCTTCATTCATAACTTTTTCTGGCACAATATGATCTTTTCCAATAATTCGGGCTGTATTGCAATCTCAAACAGCTTTTCGGTACCGGCTCCGGTTACCTTCACTACTATTTCCAAAATCTCTTATAAACTCTCCCAAAGACATTATCATCTTGAGTCTCTCCTTTTTACTAAGGGCGTCAGCCACCACATTGGCTTTCCCCGAATGATAAAGAATCTCCCAATCATTATTCTTGATTAGCTCTAACTGCCTCATCTGGCATATGTTGAGCTCTTTCTATGTGAAAATGTACTAGAGCACTTATGGCTTGTGCAAATCTCGCACTTCTCTCCATACAAGTAGTGCCTCAAATCTTTTAGGGCAAAACTATTGCCACGAGCCCAAGCTCATGGGTGGGGATATCAATTTCATATTACCTTAATTGTCTTGATGCAGACGCGATTATCTTGCTGTGCTAAGAAGCACCCTAATTCCTTATGCGAAGCGTCACTTACAAATCACAAAATCTCCTTTTCCATCCGGCAATGCCAGCATAGGGAACGTCACCATCCTTTGCTTCGGTTCTTAAAAGTTGTTCTCACATTTCTCTGTCCATTCGAACTTCTCAGTCTTACGAGTAAGCCGCGTTAAAGGGGCTACTATCTTTACAAACTTGAACAAACCTCCAGTAGTGACCGACCAATCCTACCTCTGGTAGTTTCCCTAACCATGGTTATCAATTCCTCAATGGTCCTTTATTCATTCTTGTCAGGATCCTCCTTGGGATCCTCCTCAACAACTATCCCTTTTAGGACAACCTCCTCAACCGCTACATCCTCAATATCAACATCATCCGGTCCTGCGTTAGGACGCTCTATCGGATCCATAATCTGATTTCCAATGAGTAATAAAACATCATCGCGTTGTTGCTCCTCAACCTCAGGGTTCGGAGTTCCGCTACCATATACGATAACGAACTACACTCCTATCACGATATTTATAAGGGTTCCCATAAGGGTTTTAACTGTCAGTACTACGTTAGATAGCCCGACTATGAACTTGGCAAGAGTTCTTATTATCTTAGTGAACTTATTATCTTAACGTCACATCATCTCTGAGGTTTATAACGCTTGGCTCTGATACCATTTCTGTAACACCCCCAGATCCGGGGTCGGGGATCTGGGTCGTCACGGTCTTTCTTTCCACAATATCACTTTACTTAATTAATAATAAATAACCTTATGCTGTGACCCCACACTAACACACACCACAACCCGTTATAGTCTCAGAGATGAAATTTAAATAAGTACAAGTCTTTGAATCCACAATTTAAAAGTTATTACAACCCAAAATGATTACTTGATAAATTTACAGTTAATTGCCATTATCTGCCACAAGTTATAATTATACATAATTGATTCTCAAAAGTAGATGGTCTGATCTACAATAGATCTACCTCTGCAGCTATAGCAGCTACAACATCAACGGGAAGACGCGGGACGCTTCCCACGCGCTTGCGCTGGGTCTGCTGGAGTCTGGCCATCTTTCCTAACTGTTGTTGTGTGATGAAGAAATAAAGCAAGGGTGAGCAGCAAGCCCACCAAAATAATATGTATAATGATTTACAATATATGAGCCTACTCATAATACTCATGAAAGTCTTGGTCAAAAGAAATGAACCAAGTTTGATATCTTAATGCGATGAAGTCGCAAAATATTCAGTATATATACATATATACTTTTCAAAATATTGGAAGTCCTCTTCCATGCATAATATACACAAAGTCCCAGTGTATAACTGTATAAAAAAATATCGTTGCAAGGTGATCTCATATATCTAACCTTGTCTCAACGTTTTTCTGAAAATCTTTGTCATTCATAAGACAATTATTAATTAGATATAAGTTTAAAAGATGAGGTTACCAAATACCCCAATATACTTATATCTTTCCCAATACTACTTGAACTACCACCGTTCAAGTTATAATCAGTTTCAAAAGTTCATCACATAGATGAGACTACAAGACAAGATTTGAATAGATTCAATCTTTGAAATATTATTGAATGAAATAAAGTTACGAGATACTTTATTTAGTCCCGATATATATATCCACATATATATATCTCTTAAACATTTCCTGGAACCTCTGTTATGTAAAGTATGAACAGAGTTTGAAACATCCAATGAATTTTGGAAAGGAAAAGAATTTTGGCATAAACCAGATATCTTGCTGATCAGGCAAAGATACCAATAAGTAACCTTTTCTACTGTAGATGGATGAATTCCTCACCGGTCATCACCCTGGCCGCATTAGGACCTCGCGCTAGACCGTTACCCGGCCCCTCACGCGTTGATGGACTGCCACCCAGCCACTTACACATTCATAGACCGTACCCCGGCCTGTCGCTTATGCCGACTCAATTAGATGGGCTTACTTCCCGAACGTTGGGCAAGTAATCAATTCATTTACCAAAACTGCAACCTCGTTGCGAATATAAAATACACCACAGAGCCGGATTCCCCAGGTTTTGAGCGAGTATTTAAATCCCCTTAAAAAGGAAGATCTTAAATATAAAAATGAGTTTTGGGATCCGCTCTGACTTTAAAAATCATTTTGAAGACTCGAAAACACTTTATAGAGTGTTTGGAGTAAAGCTGATTTAACGAAGTAAATCAGTCCCCAGAATATTAGAAAATATCTAAATATTATTATTTAAATAATATTCCCATAAAGAATAATCTTTATAAAAATAATTGAAGTAGAAGTATTAAAACTTATACTTGAAATAAACATTAAATAACCAAAGATATACTTATATGAAAGTATTATCTTTATTTGAATAATCGAAAATAAGTTTGATTATTAACACTTTATTCTCTAATGAAATAAAGAATATATTTCAGTAATAAGCGGAGTCCTAATACCTCGAATGAATATTATAAATAATATTCATTAAATAAAATAAAGGAGTCATACATCCTCAAATGAATATTCAAATAATATTCAATTAATAAAATAAAAGGAGTCATAAGCCCTCGAATGAATATTCAAGATAATATTCAAATAATAAAATAAACTGAGTCATAAGCCCTCGAATGAATATTCAAATAATATTCAAATAATAAAATAAACTGAGTCATAAGCCCTCGAATGAATATTCAAATAATATTCAAATAATAAAATAAACTGAGTCATAAGCCCTCGAATGAATACTCAAATTAATATTCAATTAAGTAAAATAAAGGTATCGAATAAACCTTATTCGATCCATAGTTTTAAAAACTATATCCATATATATATAAATATATATATATATAATATACTCGGGAACATCGACTCCCGGTTTAAAAATATGTTCACCTTTTATCCCCTATACTAAGGGTATACGCAACTACTTGCTTATTTCTAGCATAGGTATTATGCAACTATAAGCATTGAAATCAACAGATAGATAACCAGATTACGAAACAGACATGCATATATACCATACCAGCATGCTCCAATATATCGCAAAATTTGCTAATAACAATCATGCACTATCACAAGATAATGCATATACATATATTTACATCACAACAACAGTATATCGGGTAGAAAACTTGCCTGAGCGACTTGGGGTGATAAAAGGCTCGGGACGAGTCTGGTAACCTATAAACAACAAGTAAGTTGGAATTAAACCAAAATCACTTGTAAATCTATACTTTAACTAACTTAGACTCTAACGCTTGTTTTGCGCTCACTGATTCGCTTAAGCACTCGGGTACCCTCGGCTCCACCATTTTTAATAATTTAACCTTTACGAGTTTTAAAGCGATTCCTTCGCGAGTGTCTTACCAACTGCCTAACACACTTACCATAAATGTTTCATACATTAATTAACCCTTATTGGTCTTTAACCTATGTTTCAAAGTAAGGCGAGGGGAAAAGTTTTGTTCGCGAAACGCCGTTACTTGAAACGGTCGTTTCTCCTAAACCGTGCATCGGAATCGAACGAACTACATATCAAAACGAAGCTCGTAACATGAGCTATCTAAACATGGCAGTGGTCATAATCTAGAAGGGGGTTCTCGGGTCCTAATGCTATGCACAAAAACAGTCCAAAGAAAATCGGACGTTACGACGGCTATGTTTACGCGATTTCCAATATTTTAAACCATTCAAAACCATCCCAAATCAACCTCAAATCCAACATACAACCAACATCCATCCTTATCACATCATAACAACCCCAACCAATTCAATTTAATCATTCATACTTATGCCTAAGCTTAGCTTTAATCATACTTAAGTCCTTTTAATCAAAACCACAACATTCACCATTCCATTTCACTACCATTTCAAATCCCAAACTCTAAATCACAACAACAAGCTACAATAGCACCCTACTAATCAAAATCATCTTATAATATATAGGAATCTAGGGTTTGGAGATGGTATACCTTCCTTGAAGTGGTGGGAGGAGCTAGGAAGCCTTAAGAAGCTTTGAGAAGTCTTAGGAATGCTTGGATCTTCAAGGAAAACAAGAAAAACTTCAAGTTAAAAACTTGAAAACACTATTCATAGTCTTCTTCTTTGATTAAATGAAGAATATGGAGAAGGAATTGATGGCTTAAACTCATGATATAGCCCTAACTAAGCATGAAGATGATTAGGGAATTAACTCACCAATTTAGGAAGCTTGGATCTTTGATTTTGAATTTCTTGCTCTTTTGAATAGTAAAAAGCCGAGAGCAAAGATGAACCATGCCTTGGTTGCTTTTTGATTTTGATGAAAAATGATTTTGCTTGGCTTGGTTGGCTTGTTTTTGTGTTTGATTTAGTTAATTACCTTGTTGCCCTTGAATTTGTGTGGTTACAAAGCCACCACACCTCCTTCCTTTTTTGTCATGCCTATGTCACCTTGCACATGTCATAATGCTCCCACTTGTCCACACCTTGTGGTTTGATGATGTCACAATCCCTGGCTTCTTGTACAAGCTTGTCTCTTGGTCACTTATTTGTTTTACGGTTCGCTTATCTTTCGTTCTTGTTTATCGTTTGAGGGATCATACCCGGGATCTTATTACTTAGGTTCCCTTAACCTTTCTCAATATATTGTATTCCTTCTATGATCCTCTCTTATAATCCTTTAATTTAAATCCTTTTTATCCTGTTACCTTATACTCAATTCTCTTCGTATCTTGTGGATTTCCGGGAAAAATCAAAGTGTTCGGAATTGGATTCTGACGATCTTTACATACACTTATATACCACATAGAGTACTAATAATATCCCATAAGATCAATAACAGAACCCCTACATAGCGTGGCATGAAAAGTTTTCTCGTTCAGCAAAAACACTATTCATGAGGGTTTCAAAATTTCTCAAAAATTGGGGTTATTACACAACATGACTGATTATTTCCTAACAACATCTAAGAATTACAGCTTGAAACCAGAGAGTGAAATGTGCTACAATACTAAACTTATTGCTAAGTAAAGCTACTCCTTCAACGGATAGCCAAGATGGTCTTATCCGTTGAGGCTACAAGCACTAGATTTCTACTTAAGTGTTTTGCTTAACTTATCATCAAACTAATACACATATTCCTAACAATCTCCCCCTATTTATGTCTACTAGAACTGTAGGCATAAATTTGGGTTTAGCTTGATGATAACAAAACACTTAACAAATATATAAACTGTAATAAAGCAGAAATTCAAAAGTGCTACAAAAATGTATATACTGAGATGGAATTGAAAAATTACATTGTTTCCAAGGGTGCTCCTTTAGCCTGAGCAAATTACTTTCTTTTCCTTTGATCCCTGGTTTTCTTTCCTAGCCTCCTGTCATTCTCCTCTATTTGAAGTTGAAGTTGTCTATAGAATTCAGCTTCCTCTTCTTCATTGATATCTAACTTAGATTGCATATCCTTGAGAGTTTTATTACTGGCAATCTTTAGCTGATATTCAATTCTGAAAAATCTTCTGACTCCTTTGTTGTCTCTGAACTCCATCAACCAATGAGGTGATTTGTGAATTGTAATTCCTCTTTCTTGAATGAGTAAAGTTCTAGGCAAAGCATTGGGCTCCCTCCAAGTTTTCCTTATGTTGGCAATCTTGTTGAGAATCTCAGTCTTGGCAGTCCTGGTAAAGCCAGAATCCCTTTGTATGGCTGAGTAGACTCTAATCAAGGTAGAGTAGCCTTCATTCAGAATTCTGTGAAGAGGCCATGTTCTTTCCCCAGCTCCTTTGTATTTGAACACTAGTCTTTCTGGTAGCTGTCTGTAGGCAGCTATTCCCCTTACTTCCTCCAGCTCATCCAGATAGAGTTCAATGTCTGAAAATTCTTTTATGTCACAGATGTGAACATAATCATCTTTAGAGGTTTGAGGTTTAGGCTTAGGCTTCTGTGTGAATTTGATTGAGGCTTTAGAGGGTGTTGATTTGATTCTTCTTTTCTGCTTCTTTGATGGTGGAGAAGAGGTTAGGAAGGTGGGCAATTTGATGGTGTCCCAATCAATTGGTTCCTCCTTGGGAATGATTTTTCACCATTAATGTTCATGAAGGGGTCAGGTACAATGGGTTCAGGAATAGAGGGTAGTGGTTTGGATATTGATTGGGTTTCTTCAGTCTTATCTACCTTCTTTCTCTTTGCATTGACCTTCTTTCTTTTCCCTTTCTGCCATTCTTCCTTACTTCTTTCCTCCATCTCAGTACCAACCATGTCCCCCATAGCTTCATCTTCACCTTTGTCTTCAATTTCTTTCTGTTCTTCAGCCTGACTTGACTTTAGCTGTTTTTCAAGCTTTGCTTGTGCTCTTTTGTCAGCCTTTAGCTGTTTAGCTTCTTCCTTCAACCTTTTGGTTTCTTCCCTCTTGGCTATTGAGAATTTGGGATGTCCTTGCATCACACATATGCTCTTTCCCTCTCTGAAGATAATAGCCATATTTCTCCTTACAGCCTCATTCATGGTCTCTTTGAGATATGCAATACTTCTACCTAAAAGCTTGTCCTCATCAGCTTTTGGAAGAGGAAAATCCACCTCTTTTAGAGGATTCTTTGTAGAGTCCTTATTGGATCTGTTGTTGGGCTTGAGAACCATAGGTTGCAGATCTTTGGAAGAAGTTTCTCCATCCTTATGCCTCCCTACTGGCTTGAGTTCCATAATAATTGATTCCACTTTTGTGCTATGCTTCACAGATTGTGATTGAGAAGTTGTAGAACCAAATATTAGTTGCATCTTTTCATCAATCTTCTTCCTTTGCTCTTTGACTTGCAATTCAGCTGCTGCTATCTGGATTAGATCAATTCCATCTAGCTTTCCTTTGACTTGAATAGTTGGAGAAGTTGTGATGACAGGAACTAGCACTTGAGAAATATGAACTGTTGTAGATGGCTCTCCTTCCCCTTCCCCTTTATTCTCCCCCTTTTTGTTATCATCAAGGGTAGGGGTCAAGCCTTGTGCTTTTGCCAGCTGCATGAATAGATTTGTTTGAGTTTGTTGATTCTGAAGAATGGTGACCATAGAGTCTTCAATGATTTGAACCCTATCTTCCAATCTGGCCAGCCTCTTGTCAGCATCAGACGCTTTCCTCAGTCTCCCCAACAAATCTTGCATAGTACCATAGGGTATAACTGAATCCAATTTCTCAGCATTGTAGGATTTCAGATCAGCAATGTCCTGCTTGAGCTCATCCACACTGAGATTTTGCTGGTAATGTTGCAACTGCAAGAGATGCAGAGATTCCAGATGAGCTTGAAGAATTGCCTTGGTACCAGCATCTTGAGTCTCCTGAAGGGCCTTCTGAATTGTCATGACTTGTCTGGCCAAAGTGACACCAAACTCTCCTGGTGTTGATGGTTTTGCCCATGCCCATTCAGGAAGATCAGGAACAGAACTTGGGCCTGCTACTCCCCTTAAGTTCATGCTCTCATTCAAAGAATTAGAGTCATCATCATTAGAATTTACTCCAAATTCTTCAGATGGCTCACCAGCTTGAGAAGGCAGCCTGTTGACAGCAGCTTTGTCTCTGAGAAGAGATTCTGAAGTGTGTACAATGTGTAGTGTCTGTTTTGCCTCCACATTGCCCTGTGCAGCCAATAATTGATAGGCTGAAACAGGGTGAGTAAAAGTGTCAGCATCCAAGGAAATGTTATCAATGACAGCTTTGTAATGTTGCTGAAATTGTCTTTCCTTTTCTGCATCAGCCACTTTCATTAACTCACTAGCAATGGCTGGATCCACCCTTATAGCTTCTGTACCTGCCTTTCTCTCAATTTCTCTCTGTTCTTGCATCAGGGGCTCCCCCTGGCTCACACACACCCTCACACCCTCACCCTCACCTTCTAAGGTGGCACTCCTCTCACTCACTTTTGCCATGCTGGAAGAAATAGCATGCATATGATGACTCTCAACCTCTCCTTTTGCCTGGGAGCAACCCAGCCTCTCACTCAAAAGATCACTCCCTTCCCTCAAACCTAAAAGTGATTGTACAGTTGCCATGTCCTCTACAGTTGGAATTGTTTCTGTTAAGTGTGTAGAGACCATCAACGGATAGGGAATATCCGTTGAAGTGGAAACTGATGGTATCAACGGATAACTGCTGTTAAGCTTATCCGTTAAAGAACAACCACTTGTCAACGGATGAGAGATATCCGTTGAAGAAGGAAAAGATGTTGATATAGAAAGTGACATAATTGTTGAATCTGTGTGGATTGATTTTAAGTGTGGTGACACAGATTCTGCAACTACATCTGAAAGAATTGGCTGATGATCCAACACATCATCTAAAAGATGATGATCACCAGGTTTTGAGTGGGGCTCCTCCCTGAGCTTTAATGAGGGAGAATTAGGAATTGATGTGAATATCATATCCACATCCAGAGAGGGTGTTGGAGAGTTTGATGAATGGTGTGTTTCTATATTGAGAGAATGGGGTTGTGATTCCACATTTGCTGGAATCACATCAAGCTGAATTTGAGAAGGCACAGATACTGGTGGATGTATATGTGTTGTGTGTGTCCCTTGTGTGGAAACTAGGGTCTTGGCCTTCTTCTTCCTTAAAAAGGCTTTAAATGGTGAATGTGTGGCTTCAGTGTCCCTCCCTCTTTTGTTCTGTGTTTCTGGTTGGGGACTATTTTTAATAGTTACAACCTTTTGGGAGGATGCAACTAGGGATGTGTTGGACTCCTTTTGAACCACCACAGTCTTTTGAGAGACTGTGGCTTGGCTGGTTTGGGTACCACTCACCTCTCCCACCTTATCCTGGGGGGCTTTTTGATGTTCACCCCTCCCCTCACCACTCACACCATGTTCACTCCCTTCAGGGTTTATGGTGGTTGTTACAACTGTTGTCTTTTGAGAAACAACAGAGGTAGGTTTCTTTGACTTGACTTTGGAAACTTTAGATTTGGTGGCTTTGGTAGGAGCCTGTTTGGACAAAGACACAGGTTCCATAGCCACACTAGAAGGCAAAGAAACATTGGGATTGGAAATAGTAGGAGTTATAGAAGTATTTACCTCACTAACCTGTGGTGCATTCATGATTGGCAAGTATACCAATGGCACCTGGCTGTTGAGGTTCATTCTCAAAAGGTCTGCAAGGACCTTTTTCTCTTGTGCCCAGCACTTGAGTTTATTATTCTCATTGGATATAACCAAACCTTCAGCAACATGGTTAGCCAATAACATAAAGAATCTAGCATAGTAGATGTTATGTGGTCTATTAGCTTTGTTACCTAATCTGGAACCTAATTCTAGCATAACACAGTTGCTAAAATTAAAGTACCTATCAGAAACCAGCATATAGAGCATATTAACAAGAGATGAAGTGATAGCATCAAAATTGCTAATCTTCCCAGAGAAAACCTTAATAAAGGCATCTCCAAGAAAACTCCATTCTTTCCTAAGGCCTTTCCTTCTAATACTACCTAAACTAGCAGAATCAAAAGCATAGCCTATGGAATCTAGCATAGCAGAGACATCTTTATCAGTGTGTGGTGTCATGGCATTATTCTCAGGCAACTTAAAGCAAGATTGTATATCATCACAATTAATGCAATAGTCCTTACCTTTGAGAGAGAAGGTAATAGTCATATATGTGGAGTTGAACTCTGCAGTTGTCCAAATCTCCTCAATCACCTCACAGTAGATGGTTGGGGCTTCCAGCATTGCATAGCTTAGTTTGCAGTTTTTGATGAAGTCCATCATCTTGTGATAATCAGAATGGGCTTCATTCTTTTCAACCAAGGCTATGAAATTATTCTTTTCATAAACAAATCCTGTTTGAGACATAATTTCGACTACTGGTGCCATTGTTGTGAGTAGAGGTTGCAGAGAAAAACTTGAGAATTTAGAGAGAAAGAGAATAAGAATTGCAAGAAAGCGTAAAGTGAGAATAAAAGTTCAATTGGGCTTTTATACTTTCTTGAATTAAAACGTAAATAAAATGATTAAATGATACTTTTAAGTAAGTTACAGCCGTTCAAGAATAAATAAAACTGTAGAAATTCTGAAAACTACCTTAAATACAAATACATACAACACTGTATATCTGTATCAACGGTTGAGTAAAAGAATCAACGGCTGTGACTCACTTATAGTAACTGACGTGACACTTCAACGGATAAGGGAAATAGTTATCCGTTGATGAACAACACCATTTTATCCGTTGAAGGATAAAATTACCAGAAATATATTTGTCTTTCAACGGATAATGAACATCCGTTGATAGAACAAATTTGGCTTTCAACGGATAGAGAATATCCGTTGATAGGATAAGTCTTAATTAAAGCCAGCTTTGTTTTTGCAGCAAATTCATTTCAGGCTTCAAGACAGATTATATAGATGACATAGATTATGAATAATTAAGCATACCTAACTCACTTACTAATCTTGTGAATGTTGATTCATCAAGTGGCTTGGTAAATATGTCTGCAATCTGCTTTTCACTTGGAACAAAATAAAGTTCCACTGTACCTTTCATCACATGTTCCCTAATGAAGTGGTACTTGATATCAATTTGCTTGGTTCTTGAGTGCTGCACTGGATTTTCAGTAATGGCAATGGCACTTGTGTTGTCACAGAATATTGGAATTTTGTCAATAGTCAGACCATAGTCAAATAGTTGATTCCTCATCCATAGTATCTGTGCACAGCAACTACCAGCAGCAATGTACTCAGCTTCAGCTGTTGATGTGAAAACAGAATTCTGCTTCTTGCTGAACCATGATACAAGCTTGTTCCCTAGAAATTGACAGGTGCCTGTTGTGCTTTTCCTGTCTATTTTGCAACCTGCATAATCTGCATCTGAGTAGCCAATTAGATCAAAACCAGACTCTCTAGGGTACCAAATTCCTAGATTTGGAGTCCCCTTGAGATATCTGAAAATTCTTTTAATAGCTACTAAGTGAGATTCTTTAGGGTCAGCTTGAAATCTAGCACAGAGACATGTAGAAAACATTATATCAGGTCTACTAGCAGTTAAATATAAAAGTGAGCCAACCATGCCTCTATAACTTGTAATATCCACAGATTTTTCAGCCTTGTTTAATTCAAGCTTAGTGGTAGTGGTCATGGGAGTTTTTGCAGGTGAACAATCCATTAAGTCAAACTTCTTTAAAAGATCATAAATATATTTAGTTTGACTAATGAAAATTCCACCACTAACTTGTTTAACTTGTAAACCAAGAAAGTAAGTTAGCTCTCCCATCATGCTCATTTCATATTTACTTTGCATTAATTTAGCAAACTTTTTACAAAGCTTATCATCTGTAGATCCAAATATAATATCATCTACATAAATTTGTACAAGTATCTTAGAGCCATTTACATTTCTAAAGAAGAGAGTTTTGTCAACAGTACCTCTTGTGAAGTGATTATCTAAAAGGAACTTTGACAAAGTCTCATACCAGGCTCTAGGTGCTTGCTTTAGTCCATAGAGTGCTTTCAACAGATAATACACATAGTCTGGAAAATTTGGATCTTCAAAACCCGGAGGTTGGCTTACATAAACTTCTTCCTCCAATTCCCCATTTAGAAATGCACTCTTGACATCCATTTGATAGACTTTGAAATTGGCATTAGCTGCATAGGCTAGAAAGATTCTGATGGCTTCAAGTCTGGAAACTGGAGCAAATGTTTCATCAAAATATATTCCCTCTTGTTGAGAATAGCCTTTAGCAACCAATCTGGCTTTATTCCTTATGACAATGCCATTTTCATCCATCTTATTTCTGAATACCCATTTTGTGTCAATAGAACTCTTGTTCTTTGGCTTGGGTACCAGCTTCCATACTTTGTTCCTCTCAAATTGGTTTAGCTCCTCTTGCATTGCTAAAATCCAATCTGGATCCAATAGAGCTTCTTCCACTCGCTTAGGTTCCTCCTGTGATAGAAAGCTACTATACAGACATTCATCTTGAGTAGCCCTTCTAGTTTGTACTTTTGATGTAGCATCACCAATGATCAGTTCAAAAGGGTGATTCTTGGTCCATTTCCTTTGAGGTGGTAGATTAGCCCTAGATGAGGTTGCCTCAGTATTGTCATGATGTGAGATAGAATGTTGATTTGTTGAAACTCCCCCTGAGTTGCTGATCCTTTGAAAGGAATTGGGAGCTCTATCAACTGATGAAGTGAATTGATTATCCGTTGACAGACTGTGATCAACGGATGCTTCATTATGAACTTCAACGGATGATGCACTTTGTCTTTCAACGGATGCTGCATTGCTTCTTTCAACGGAAGCTGAATTATGACTTTCAACGGATGCAGCATTCTGTGCATTATCCAAAGGCAGATTCTGAATTCTTCTTGAGATGCCTTCTTTATCATTCTCATCTTCACTATCATCACAGTATATCTCAATGTTGTCAAATTTGAGTCCTTCATGATGTCCCTCATCTGTTAGTCCATCAATCTTTTTATCATCAAACACAACAAGTACAGATTCCATGACAATGTTGGTTCTTAGATTGTAGACCCTATATGATTTTCCAGCAGAATAACCAACAAATATTCCTTCATCAGCCTTTGCATCAAACTTCCCTTTGTGATCAGATTGATTCCTTAAGATGTAGCATTTGCAACCAAAGACATTAAGAAAGTTTAAAGTTGGTTTTCTTCTCTTGAATAATTAATAGGGAGTCATGCATTTTGCCTGATTGATTAGAGAAATATTCCGAGTGTAACATGCACAGTTAACAGCCTCAGCCCAAAAATAAGTTGGGAGTTTTGACTCTTCAAGCATTGTCCTTGCAGCTTCAATTAGTGATCTGTTCTTCCTTTCCACCACACCATTTTGTTGTGGAGTTCTTGGAGCTGAGAACTCATGCATGATCCCACTTTCTTCACAGAACAACTTCATGGTTGAATTCTTGAACTCAGTTCCATTGTCACTCCTAATATTCCTTACTTTGAAATCAGGATGATTGTTGACTTGCTTGATATGATTGATGATGATTTCACTAGCTTCATCCTTTGATCCAAGAAAATAAACCCATGAAAACTTTGAGAAATCATCTACAATCACTAGGCAGTATCTTTTCCTTGAAATTGACAATACATTGACTGGTCCAAAAAGATCCATGTGTAGAAGTTGTAATGGTTCATCAATTGCAGATTCAAGCTTCTTACTGAATGATACTTTCTTTTGCTTTCCTTTCTGACAAGCATCACACAGTCCATCCCTTGTGAATTTCACTAGAGGCATTCCTCTAACTAAGTCCTTTTTGACTAGATCATTCATTGTCTTGAAATTCAAATGGGACAGCTTCTTGTGCCATAGCCAACTTTCAACTGGACTTGCTTTGCTGAGAAGACAAGTAATGGATTCTGCATCTATAGAGTTGAAATCAGCTAAGTACACATTCCCTTTTCTAACTCCAGTTAGAACCACTTTATTGTCCTTTTTACTTGTGACAATACAGGCTTCAGAATTGAAGGAAACAGTATTCCCTCTGTCACATAGTTGACTGATGCTCAATAAATTATGTTTGAGACCATCAACCAATGCAACTTCATCAATGATGACATTTTCTTTTGAAATCAAGCCATATCCCATAGTGAATCTTTTGCTGTCATCTCCAAAGGTTATGCTAGGGCCAGCTCTCTCCTTAAACTCTGTGAGCAGGGTGAAATCTCCTGTCATGTGTCTTGAACAACCACTGTCCAAGTACCATAGATTCCTTCTTTTTCCCTGCACACAACAAAATCAATCAAGTTGATTTTGGTACCCAAGTTTCCTTGGGTCCAGCCTTGTTAGTCTTTTTCCTAGACTTCATTCCTCCTGCATCTTTTGACTTAGGTAACTTTGGGTCAACCTTGGTCTCAGATGTGGTTGGTTGAAGTGTAGGGTTAGTCACAAAATTATTTAACACATTTGATTGAATTTGATAAGGCATAGGTTGTGCAAACATGTTATTCCACATAGGCATATTGTATGGCATTTGAGGCATACTAAATGCAGTAAAATAAGGATTGTTAATATATGGCATGTTTGCAAAATGTGCATGGGGATTCTGGTGAGACATAACAGGCATAGCATGCAGAGGTGACATAGACATGTTAGGCATGGAGGGATTTGAAGGCATGGGAGCATTTTTAACAGATTTGCAATTATCAGATAGGTGATTAACACTTTACAATGCACACAGCTTTTTCTAGGAGCATACCTATCAGGTGTGTAATTGTTATGTTTATTAATCCCTACCTTCCCATTTCTTTTAGATTTTCTTTTAGTTTCCTTCTTATCCTCAACCAACTTAAGCCTATCTTTTAGCTGATCTAAAGTCATGTGTCCTATATTCACCTTACTGACATCTCTGGATGTGCTAGCTCCTTCTTTGACAAAGTTCTTGAGAGTTGAATCATTCTTTTTATTGAGATTTTTATTTTTAAAAGAACTTGCCTGTTTTAATTGATGAGCCTTCAACGGATGCTCCTTTTCTTCCTTCAACGGATAACTTTCATCATCCGTTGATTCCACATCCGTTGACAATCCATCAATTAATTCTA
The DNA here is from genome assembly GCF_009905375.1 of Apium graveolens. Classification (NCBI taxonomy): domain Eukaryota; kingdom Viridiplantae; phylum Streptophyta; class Magnoliopsida; order Apiales; family Apiaceae; genus Apium; species Apium graveolens. The sequence continues at coordinate 271,140,873 of NC_133655.1, read as the reverse complement.
ACTCCTTTTTGTTTTTCTTCCAGGCATCCTCACAGAATGATTCAATTCCCTGAACCTTTGCAATCTGAACACTAACATCCCTAGATGTTTTCCAGGCCTTGATTACCTCTTGCTCACTTTCTAACTGTGTAGAAAGAATTTCTACTTTCTTAACAGCTTCTGCTAGTTCACTCTCTACAGTCAAGCATTTAAGTTTTATCTTTTCAAGCTCAATTACCTGATCCTCTAACACAGCATTCCTATCACTTAAAAACATATTATTCTCCTTGATCATAGTGTTTTCTTTTGCTAGTGATTTAAGGGAAACACGCAAACGATATAATTTATTGGTCATATCATTTATGGCTTCATTGCATTCATGTTTAGAAAGCTGAGAGAGATCAGTAGTAATTACCTGGTTGCTTGATGAACTAGTTTCATTTTTATCAGAATTAGCCATCAGGGCTAGGTTGACATATTCCACATCATCATCTTCATTTACCCCATCTGCTGCCCAATCATCTTGAGTGAGAAAAGCTCTTTCCTTTTGTTTGAGCAAATCAAAATACTTCTTTTTGTAGTCAACTTGCTCAAATTTCTTTTTCTCAGAATTTGGCTTCCTACACTCACTTGCAAAGTGTCCACTAATGCCACAGTTGTAACATTTGAACTTTGATTTGTCCACCATGTTTTTGTTTGGCTTAGTGAACTTTGTGTTTTTCCTGAACTTTATTTTTGCAAACCTCCTGGACAGAAAGGCCAAATGTTCTTCAATATCATCAGATTCATCCTGACTGGAATTGTCTTCAACCTCAGTAACTTGCTCTTTACCCTTGCTTGATTCTGATTTTCTTGTGCCAATTTTGAGACTTGGCATTGTCTTCTCCTCATTCCTGGCTTCCATCTTCTCACTGTCAGCTACAAGAGCAACTGTTCCTCCTTTTCTCTTTCCCTTTTCCAACAGCTCATCCTGCTCCATTTCAAGTTCATAAGTCTTCAGAATTCCATATAATCTTTCAAGTGTGAAGTTCTTATAATCTTGAGAATTTCTCAAAAAGACAGTCATGGGCTTCCATTCCTTTGGCAGAGACCTAAGAAATTTTAAGTTGGAATCCTTGACTTGGTACACTCTACCATACAGCTTCAATCCATTCAACAGTTTCTGAAACCTGTTGAAGGTATCATTTAATGATTCACCTTCTTCAAAGTGAAAATATTCATACTGTTGAATAAGAAGCTGCATCTTGTTCTCTCTGGCCTGCTCAGTACCTTCACAGATGATTTGTACAGTATCCCAAACTTCCTTTGCAGTTTGGCTATTGATGACATTGTCAAACATATCTTGATCTAAACCATTAAACAAAATGTTCATGGCTCTCTTATCCTTGCGGATTTCTTCCATGTCTTCAATAGTCCATTCTTCTTTTGGCTTGGGAATGGACTGTCCAAAAGCAACTGTTGCAGTAGCACCTGTGGCTACTTTGTGAGGGATGTGAGGACCATTTTCAATACAGTTGATGTAGCTTTCATCTTGAGAAAGAAGATGTAAATGCATCTTCACTTTCCAGTGATGATAATTATCTTTTTCCAGGACTGGGATCTTTACACCAATATCCTTCCTACTCATGATGGTAGCAGGAGGATTCTTCTGTGCACTCATGATGTTAGCAGAATAGATCTTTAAACTCTTTATATGTTAAGAGCTTGCTCTGATACCAATTGTTATTCCCAGTGGACTAACAATGAGATTTACAGAAGGGGGGTTGAATGTAAATCTCAAAACTTTTTCAAGTTTTGAGCAGTTTCTAAGGCTAAGTGTTTGAGTGATCAAATGTGTGTGAATTGCTTGAAGCTGATGCTGACATATATATATTCAAACACAAATGTAATGAGCACAAAGAACTTAAAAACTTTTCTGGTGGATTTGTTGTTCCACCAGAGATGTGTTATTTCAGAAAATCTGTGATTCAAAGAATTAAATCACAGCTGCTTCCTAGTACAAACTAGATGATTTTCTCTTTTGATATTTCTAAACAGCTCAGGAAAATTCATATCTAATTACTAGCTGCTACTTGGTTTATATATCACCAAGTTTACAAGTGAAGACAAACTGTAAAATACAATTGAAAAGATTCTTCACATGTTTCTTCTTCATTTCTCTATCCAATGCAATCTAGGATAATCTGTAAATCTTTGAATACTTCCTTGTTTGCATCAGAATGGAAATGCTGCATTTTCTTGATTCCTCCTAGAGGCTTCCACATTCCAGTATGTCTCTGTCAACCCATGTGCCTCTGTCAGCTTGTGAATTGTCACTATCAACTGCTAATGAACTAAGCATCCGTTGAAGCTTTCATCCGTTGATGCTTTATCCGTTGAGGCTTTATCCGTTGAAGCTTTATCTGTTGATGCATTATCAGTTGAAGTCTTTATCCGTTGAAGCACTTATCCGTTGATGGATATTATTCGTTGAAGCATTAGAGACATCCGTTGAAGCTTTGTTTCTTATCCGTTGAAGGTCTTCAATATCCGTTGACACTTCTTCACTTATATAAAATCACAAGGCATGAAATATTTACAATTAGCCCTCCTATTTGTACATCCATTAGTAGTCAACATGACTGATTATTTCCTAACAACATCTAAGAATTACAGCTTGAAACCAGAGAGTGAAATGTGCTACAATACTAAACTTATTGCTAAGTAAAGCTACTCCTTCAACGGATAACCAAGATGGTCTTATCCGTTGAGGCTACAAACACTAGATTTCTACTTAAGTGTTTTGCTTAACTTATCATCAAACTAATACACATATTCCTAACAGTATACAATAATCAATGGATTAGAAAGAATATGATTCATGGCTCAAGAACAATAACTGAAATCAGGATTTAGGTTTATGTACTTCAAAGCACTTGCAATATCACAGGATTATCAAGTACTACAATATCTCGAGAAAGTTCAGAACACTTGCCTGGTATTAGCTTACTACACTGTACTCGCTTCCAATCACAACCGTTTTACTCCTCAACTACCTGTTTCCCTTTTCTACGTCTTGCCTCTTCTGCTCACATATCATAAGCATCTATCAATAATTTACTCATAGAATTCTATTCAACACATACTTCTATCTACCCTTCGTTTTACCCAAATCCGATTAACGGATTGAAAGTTATGCAATAATCAAGTAAACACCGAATATATAGACCGATAGTCAATTAACAAGTCACATATAGCACATAATACATCACGTAATCAATGATATATTATTTATAAAGAAGTCTCGGGTCATAAATAGGCTTTCTGGTATTTAAAATTATTTTTAAAACATTTTTCGAAATTAAAACGGGTCGTTGGATCAATTTCGGGTTAATAAACAGGGTTCGGTTGGCCCATTCTGACTCCGAAATAATTTTAGAATAATTATCGAGCCTTGGAAATAATTTAGAATATTATTTTAAAGCTCGAAACTATTTTTCAGAATTTTTAAATCATTTTTAAATAATTAAATCTAATTAAATAATTAATTAAAATCAATTAATAATTAATTAAATCAATTAATCAATTAATTTTCGAATTAATTGACCAATTAATCAATTATAAATTAACTGAAATTAATTAACTAATTAATTTAGATTTATTTGTGAATTTAAAATAATTTTCAGAATTAAAATAATAATTTTTAAAATTTTCAGAAATTAAAAATGAATTTTTATAATAAAAATAAATAGGAAATATGATTTTTAAACATTTTATAAACAGGAATCCTAAATTTGCAAAGTCTGGAAACTTCAGGGACCTAACTGCATCGTTTTCAAAAGTTGGGGTACTAAACTGCAATTTTTACACCCCGTCGCCGGAAAACACAGAGGTGGCCGGAGAACACCTTCCCGGCGTCCTCACCCCACCAACACCTCCAGATCACATCTACACAACACCAGGAATACAACCATGCAATCAATTCATCCTAACAATCCCTGAGTTGGCCGGAATTTGGCCGTGAAATTTTCCAGTTTCCGGCGAACATCGGAAAACTTCAAAACACAACTCCCTTCTCTACAGACCTCGTTGGTTCATGAAACTTATACGACTAGATTGCAAATTTCACAGAGAACACAACCCACTATAACACAACATCAATCTATCACAAAATAAGAAACCCCCAAATTTCAATTAAGAACATTCATACGGGTTATAAACCCTAATTTTAAAATTCGAAAATCAAACTCAAATTTGAACATGTTATTGAACTCCAAATCAGACGTATGACTTATGAAAATCATCAGGAAAACAAGCTCTACAACATGCAATCATCAAATCATACAAACAATCATCCGAACAAAAATTCATATTTTTAATAAAATAAATTCGAAAATAAATAAATTTTTAGAAAAATAACCTTGATTTCTGCAGTGAAATAAAGCTCAGAATCTGATAGAACACTTCAAATCCTTCGTTTTGGTTACTCAAGCTTTGAAAACAGAGATCGGTAACGCCTTCGTTTTGCTGTTTGATTCTTAAAACAGTTTATGTAATTAGGGCTTTTCTCAGAAAATTATATAATTATCTGTCTGCAAATGATTTTGATACGAAATAAAATACGGAAAAAGGCTATTTATATTTACGAAAAATTAGTATCCCGTTGGATCATTCCGGATATAAAACGGTACGTTTATTTGTAAAAACTGATCCAAACGGTATCGGTTTTCGGGATAATTGTCCAAATCAGTATAATTTGTACTGCGGTCTTGGTCTCAGCGCCTGGTTACACGTATAACGAAGTGATAATTGGGATAGTTTAATAAAAAACTCCCGTTTATCGAAAAACGGGTTTTATTGATTTACCGAAACGAATATTGTATCGAAAATGTTGCGCCGGGACCCGCGCAGAACAAACCGTACGCCAGATCGAAAAAGTCGAAACATGGAAAATGCTCGGAATATTACAATTAGGTTAGGAAGGAGTTCTCGAAAGAGTTTCGGGTTCCAAAAACGTAACAACGGTTGACGTCAGTTGGTTCCCGTTTTTATAAAATAGATTTTAATTACCCGGAAAAAGATTTTAGAAATTTCATATGATTCTTATAAATCCATAAACCAACATAAAAATAATTAGGAAGATATGAAAATTATCTATATTTTATTTTGGACATATAAGAATTAAAATACTCAATTAATATTATTTTTGAATATTCAAGTACAGATAACACTTAACAATTAGCTCACAGAATAGATACTGAACACACATAATAATTATATAATAGCAAAATAATTACACGATATGTCCCGGATATTACATCCTTCCCCCCTTAAAAGGATTCTGTCCTCAGAATCTCTAAGAAAACAAATGAGGGTATTTTTCTATCATATCACTTTCTAACTCCCAGGTTGACTCTTCAACCTTTGGGTTTCTCCACAATACTCTTACTAACTTTATCACTTTATTTCTCAATACTTTCTCTCTTTCCTCTAGAATCTCTATCGGACTCTCTACATATGATAAATCTGCTTGAAGTTCTATTGGCTCATATTCTATTACATGCCTGAAGTCTGGATTATATTTCTTAAGCATTGATATGTGAAAAACATTGTGAATGTGCTCCATGTGCGGAGGTAACGCCAACTCATAAGCTACTTTGCCAATACGCTTTAGGATTTCAAAAGGTCCGACATATCTTGGGTTTAGCTTCCCTTTCTTCCCAAACCTCGTTAGTCCTTTCCACGGTGATACTTTCAATAATACCAAGCTTCCTTCTTCAAATTCCATGTCTTTTCTTGACTGGTCTGCATATTTCCTTTGACGATCTTGTGCGGCTATTAATCTTTTCTGGATAATTTTAACAACTTCCTTTGTTTGCTGCACCAATTCAGGTCCGAGTATTTTGCGTTCTCATACTTCGTCCCAATATACTGGAGATCTACATTTGCGTCCATAAAGGGCTTCATAAGGTGGCATCCCAATGCTGGCATGATAACTGTTGTTATAAGCAAACTCTACAAGGGGTAAATGCTCGTCCCAACTTCCTTTAAAATCAATAGCACAAACACGTAGCATGTCTTCGATTGTCTGGATTGTTCTTTCACTTTGGCCATCCGTTTGGGGGCGATAGGCCGTACTCATATTCAATCTTGTTCCCAAACATTCTTGAAAACTCTTCTAGAATCTTGAATTAAACCTTGGATCTCTATCAGATACGATAGACACTGGAACTCCATGACGAACTACGATCTCTTTCAAGTACATATGAACTAACTTGTCGAGCGAAAATCTTTCATTTATAGGCAGAAAATGAGCTGACTTGGTAAGTCTATCTACTATAACCCAAATGGCATCATGATTAGTCCTTGTCCTTGGTAATCCAACTATGAAATCCATGGTAATATGTTCCCACTTCCATTCTGGAATCTCCAATGGTTGTAGCAATCCGCTTGGTCTCTGATGCTCTGCTTTAACTCTCTGACAGGTATAACATTTGCTAACCCATTCCGCAATTTCCCTCTTCATATCTGGCCACCAATAATTTTTTTTTAAATCTCTGTACATTTTGGTACTTCCTGGATGGATGGAATATCTTGAACTATGTGCCTCTTGTAAAATTTCATTTTTCAGCTCCGTTACTGGTGGAATCCAAATTCGTGAAGAAAACCTAAGAATACCTTGATCATCTTGTTGCGTGCATAATTCCTCACCTACCAAACTATTTATATCTTGATCCATTACCTCTTTCTGGCATTTCTTTATTTTCTCCAATAACTCCGGTTGGAAAATCATACCGTACACTTTTGCTTCCTCAGGCTTGCAAATTCTAATCTCCAATTCCAATTTTTGAAATTCTTTATATATCTCTTCGAGTACGGATAACACATTTAACCTTTCCTTCCGACTTAACGCATCTGCTACAACGTTCGCCTTACCGGGATGATAATTAATCGAGCAATCATAATCCTTGATCAATTCTAACCATCTCCTTTGTCTCATATTAAGTTCCTTCTGGGTAAATATATATTTCAGACTTTTGTGATCCGTGAAAATCTCACACTTTTCTCCATACAAATAATGTCTCCAAATCTTCAAAGCGAAAACTATAGCTGCTAACTCCAAATCATGAGTAGGGTACTTCTGTTCGTGTGGTTTCAATTGCCTTGACGCATACGCAATCACCTTGTCGTGCTGCATAAGAACACATCCTAATCCTTTGTAAGAAGCATCGCTATAAATTACGAAATTCCCCTGATCGTCTGGAAGTGACAAAACAGGTGATGTGATTAATCTCCGCTTCAATTCCTGAAAACTTCCTTCGCACTTGTCATTCCATATAAACTTTTCATTCTTTCGTGTAAGCTTTGTCAATGGTGTTGCAATTCTTGAGAAATTCTGAATGAATCGTCGATAATATCCTGCCAATCCCAAGAAACTTCTTACCTCAGTGGGTGTTCTCGGTCTTTTCCAATTCGTAATTGCCTCGATCTTTGCCGGGTCCACTTTGATCCCTTCATTACTGACTATGTGTCCTAAGAACTGAACTTCCTGTAGCCAAAACTCACACTTCAACAATTTAGCATATAACTTCTTTTTCCTTAAAATCTCCAAAGTTGTCCTTAAATGTTCCGCATGATCTTCCTCCGTCTTTGAATAGATCAAAATATTGTCTATAAATACTATAATGAACTTGTCCAAATATTCCTTGAAAATTCTGTTCATCAGGTCCATAAACGCTGCTGGGGCGTTGGTCAATCCAAAAGACATCACTAAAAACTCGTAATGTCCATACCTTGTTCTGAAAGCTGTCTTTGGTATATCTTCTGGTTTGATCTTCAGTTAATGATATCCCGATCTTAAATCGATCTTGGAGAAATACTTGGCTCCCTTCAATTGGTCAAACAAATCATCAATTCTGGGTAACGGATACTTATTCTTGATTGTAAGCTTGTTGAGCTCCCTATAGTCGATGCACAGTCTCATGCTTCCATCCTTCTTCTTGACAAATAATACCGGTGCACCCCACGGGGATACACTGGGTCTAATTACTCCTTTCTTTAACAGCTCTTGCAATTGCTTTGCTAACTCTTTCATCTCAACGGGCGCCATTCTATACGGGGCCTTGGATACTGGTTCGGTTCCAGGTGCTAAGTCGATTGCAAATTCAATTTCTCTATCTGGAGGAAGTCCTGGTAACTCGTCGGGAAATACGTCTGGAAATTCATTTACAACTGGAATATCTTCAAGTTTTGCTGGCTCCTGACTTCTGTCGATCACATATGCTACGAAATGCTCACATCCTTGTCGTAGTAACTTCTTGGCTTGAATCATCGTTAAGAACTTTTTTACCTGCTTCTGTCCCTTGAACGTTACTATTCTTTTGTCTGGCGTTTTCACCATTACTTTCTTATTTCGACAATCTATCTGAGCATCATGCTTAGATAACCAATCCATCCCCAATATAACGTTAAATTCTCCTAACTTAAACGGTATCAAATCTACACAAAATTTACTACCAGAAATCTCAATCTCACAATTCCCACAAACTTGGTTAACAGTTACACGTTCTTGATTTGCTAATTCCACAGTCATTATTTCATTTAAATACCCAACTGGACAATTTAACTTACTAACAAAATCTTGTGAAACAAACGATCGAGTTGCTCCCGAATCTATTAACACTTTGGCACATAAAGAATTCACATTAAGCGTACCTGCCACGACATCCGCATCCTGGATCGCATCCTTCACCGACATGTCAAAAACTCTAGCTCTCGGAGTCTCATTCACTGTTGGGGTAGATCCCATAATCCTTAATGCATTACTGACTGGGGCTGGTGTCTTGCAATCCCTGGCCATATGTCCTGGCTTCCCACATTTAAAGCATGTAAATCCAATGGCTGGACCCTTCACTGCTGGATTCCGGATAGGCTGATCCTTATTCGCTGGCTCTCTTGCTGGCTGATTTCGGCACTCCCTCGAGTAGTGCCCTTTCTGGTTGCATTTAAAACATACCACATTCAACTTGTTACAAACTCCTCCATGCTTCTTTCCACATACTTGACAATCTGGAAAAGTTAATCTCAATTGATTTGGCTGATTCACATTAGCTGGACGTTTGCTCTGGCCTCCGTCTCCTGCATTTTGTCTCCTGAAATTAAAATTTCTCCCTGGCTGAAACTTGCTCTTCTTAAAATTTGGAAACTTCCCTGTTTGTGACTGACCTTCACTTCCCTCAACTTTCCTTTTCTTGCTTTCCTTTTCTTTCTGGAATATCTCACTCTCTGTCTCTGCGATCATAGCTTTCTGTACAACCCCGGCATAGGTATCCAATTCAAAAATAGCTACCTTCCCTCTGATCCATGGCTTCAAGCCCTGCTGGAATCTCTTAGCTTTCTTTCTATCAGTATCAACATACGACGGCACATACTTTGACAATTCCTCAAACTTCCCCTCATAATCTGTTACCGACATGTTCCCCTGCTTTAATTCTAAAAACTTCAGCTCCATTTGATCCTGAACAAACTGAGGAAAATACTTTTCTAAAAACAATTCCTTAAACCTTTCCCAAATAATAACATCTGTGCTTTCCAATGTCTTCACCATCTCCCACCAATAGGTGGCCTCATTCTTCAGATAGTAACTTGCAAATTCAACCTTCTGCTCCTCTTTTACTTTTACCAAAGCAAATGCCTTCTCTATTTCCTTTAACCATACATTTGCTTCAATTGGCTCTAAGGAACCCTTGAATTCTGGTGGGTTTACTGCCTGAAAAGTTTTGAAAGTTACCTGGGGATTGGTCTGTCTCTGCTGTTGTTGTGTCAGGTGAACTGTTTGTTGGGCCAAGATTTGAAGAATCTGGGCTATTGCTGGGTCCATGGGTCCATGGGTCCTGGGTTCACATTCTGGTTTGTCTCATATTGGTTGTTATTGTTATTGTTGTTGGTTTCTTCATTCTGGGTGTTGGTGCGGGTATTTCTTCTGGGAGGCATTTTCTGTAAAGAATCAATCAATTTATTTAGCTTTTGAATCAAATCTTTGTATAAAAGAAAAGTTTTGTAAAACAGGAATATCTCTTTTTGAAAACAATTGTAACTAAGTAAATTGCATGCTTCTTTACAGAATATAAACAGTTATAGAAAACAGGGTACATGGTATCACAGGGTATACTGGTGCAATAAATAAGGTAAAATAAAACAGGTGCAATAAAGTAAATGATAGTGTTGGAAAAGAAAAGGTACTGATATATAGATCAAAAGTTTTAGGTAGTACAAGCGTAAAGACGCTTCGAAAGTAAAAGCAAAAAGGGTACAACAATCTACTCACTAGTCAGCCTCGCTAGTCTATAAATACAACTCAAGAGTCTACTGATACACACTACACACTACTGTACATACTACATAATCATAACAACACTGCTCAGCATCTTCATCTCAGAATCTCTAACTCATGGCAAATCTGGACCTCCTATCTCCTCAAGCTCCTCTAGAACCCACTTAGCCCACTCCACTAGGAAATCAGGGGTGATGTCCTCATGTGTAGCCTCATCAATCCTCACAGCAGCTGTTCTGCGAAACGCCTGGACCCTCTCCCTAAGTCGCCTCTCACCACTCCCCATCTCTCTGGTACGCATGATATGCAATAACTCCTGGATCTGACCCTGTTGGAATTGCTGCTCCATAAGGCAAGCCTCAAACTGATGATATGGAACAGGATAGGAAGAGAACTGGAAAGGTACTCCTGTGACTGAATGACTAGTAAAACCTGAATCAGCAGGTGGGGGTCCTCTAACAGGTGGCCTCATGCCTGGAGGTGGAATAGCCTGCAATGGTACGGGCTGCAACACCGGTGGAGGTAGAATAGCCAATGCTGGTGGAATCACAGGACGTGGATCCGATGCTGGTGCTCCAACTGAAGGCTCTGAGTGATCAACTGATACGGGAATAAAAGAGTCGGCCATCTCTACTATCTGAAATCATATCGTAATATAAGAATCTCGTACCACGACGCAAACTATACTAATACCGGTTCTACCATAACACTCAACCTCTCGACGTTCTATCATCCTATACCTTACTTCTAATCCTATCCCTCTACCCATTCCCGTCAACCTAGGCTTGTGTCAGTGACTTATAACATGTAGCTCTGATACCAAACCTGTGGCGCCCTCCAAACCCGGGTCAGAAGTTTGGGGTCCACCCACACACCTTAATTATAACCTGTTTATAACAATAATAAAGATAATAATAATATATGCAGTGACCCTACTTACCAACCACCACGGACCGCAACAGGTTAAAGTATGCACACAAGCCAAACACACTAATATATTATAAACCGTTCAAATCCCAACTATTTTAAACTCAAACTGAGTATTAAACATTATTACAAACATTTACAAACTTAAATTATTCCAAAAGAAGCCTACTAGCTCAGCTTCCTCAACCTGAACCCCTAGCTCTCGCGCTGGACTGGGGATCCTCTTTACCAACTGGTTCCTTTTTAACTGAAAAGAATATAAACAACATCGCACAAATGAGCTAACTAGCTCAGCAAGTCACAATGACAAAACTGAGAATAATGATCATCAGGTAAATATGATTATGATATCAAGTGAACAATGGATTATGATTTAGAATTGGATATTATACTTTTAATTTAAAAACCAAGGTTAGGCTGCTGATCAGTCACGCACTAACCCCGAGCAAGGCACACAGCATTGCTCTAACTACTGGATCCAAGGCACACATTGGCCTAACTTGACCATTATATGGTCTGACCACGAATCTGGTCCACAATTTTATAAAAACAATCCAATTCTAACATAATAACAGAATATGCAATAATAAACAATAACCGAAATCATTAACAACAATAAATGTTTAACAATGAAAGGGTTTCACTCCTTGTAAGGATCAATAAGGCAATTTAAAAGCTTGGATGCTGGGTATTGAAAGAATTGAATAACAAAGGAATCAACATTTCAGGGTTTCAAAGATTTAGGCTTTCAAAGCATAGGATGCAATGATTGAATGTACAAGTAATTCAGTTCAATGTTTGGGATTTTGTTTGCATGTATTTGTGGAGTAGTATCGTAGATTTGTGGTTCTTGTTTGGGTATACAATAATCAATGGATTAGAAAGAATATGATTCATGGCTCAAGAACAATAACTGAAATCAGGATTTAGGTTTATGTACTTCAAAGCACTTGCAATATCACATGATTATCAAGTACTACAATATCTCGAGAAAGTTCAGAACACTTGCATGGTATTAGCTTACTACACTGTACTCGCTTCCAATCACAACCGTTTTACTCTTCAACTACCTGTTTCCCTTTTCTACATCTTGCCTCTTCTGCTCACATATCATAAGCATCTATCAATAATTTACTCATAGAATTCTATTCAACACATACTTCTATCTACCCTTCGTTTTACCCAAATCCGATTAACGGATTGAAAGTTATGCAATAATCAAGTAAACACCGAATATATAGACCGATGGTCAATTAACAAGTCACATATAGCACATAATACATCACGTAATCAATGATATATTATTTATAAAGAAGTCTCGGGTCATAAATAGGCTTTCTGGTATTTAAAATAATTTTTAAAACATTTTTCAAAATTAAAACGGGTCGTTGGATCAATTTCGGGTTAATAAACAGGGTTCGGTTGGCCCATTCTGACTCCGAAATAATTTTAGAATAATTATCGAGCCTTGAAAATAATTTAGAATAATATTTTAAAGCTCGAAACTATTTTTCAGAATTTTTAAATCATTTTTAAATAATTAAATCTAATTAAATAATTAATTAAAATCAATTAATAATTAATTAAATCAATTAATCAATTAATTTTCGAATTAATTGACCAATTAATCAATTATAAATTAACTGAAATTAATTAACTAATTAATTTAGATTTATTTGTCAATTAAAAATAATTTTCAGAATTAAAATAATAATTTTTAGAATTTTCAGAAATTAAAAACGAATTTTTATAATAAAAATAAATAGGAAATATGATTTTTAAACATTTTATAAACAGGAATCCTAAGTTTGCAAAGTCTGGAAACTTCAGGGACCTAACTGCATCGTTTTCAAAAGTTGGGGTACTAAACTGCAATTTTTACACCCCGTCGCCGGAAAACAATGAGGTGGCCGGAGAACACGTTCCCGGCGTCCTCACCCCACCAACACCTCCAGATCACATCTACACAACGCCAGGAATACAACCATGCAATCAATTCATCCTAACAATCCCTGAGTTGGCCGGAATTTGGCCGTGAAATTTCCCAGTTTCCGGCGAACATCGGAAAACTTCAAAACACAACTCCCTTCTCTACAGACCTCGTTGGTTCATGAAACTTATACGACTAGATTGCACATTTCACAGAGAACACAACCCACTATAACACAACATCAATCTATCATAGAATAAGAAACCCCCAAATTTCAATTAAGAACATTCATACGGGTTATAAACCCTAATTTTAAAATTCGAAAATCAAACTCAAATTTGAACATGTTATTGAACTCCAAATCAGACGTATGACATATGAAAATCATCAGGAAAACAAGCTCTACAACATGCAATCATCAAATCATACAAACAATCATCCGAACAAAAATTCATATTTTTAATAAAATAAATTCGAAAATAAATAAATTTTTAGAAAAATAACCTTGATAATTCTTGCAGTGAAATAAAGCTCAGAATCTGATAGAACACTTCAAATCCTTCGTTTTGATTACTCAAGCTTTGAAAACAGAGATCGGTAACGCCTTCGTTTTGCTGTTTGATTCTTATAACAGTTTATGTAATTAGGGCTTTTCTCTGAAAATTATATAATTATCTGTCTGCAAATGATTTTGATACGAAATAAAATATGGAAAAAGGCTATTTATATTTACAAAAAATTAGTATCCCGTTGGATCATTCCGGATATAAAACGGTACGTTTATTTGTAAAAACTGATCCAAACGGTATCGGTTTTCGGGATAATTATCCAAATCAGTACAATTTGTACTGCGGTCTTGGTCTCAGCGCCTGGTTACACGTATTACGAAGTGATAATTGGGATAGTTTAATAAAAAGCTCCCGTTTATTGAAAATACGGGTTTTATTGATTTACCGAAACGAATATTGTATCGAAAATGTTGCGCCGAGACCCGTGCATGACAAACCGTACGCCGGATCGAAAAAGTCGAAACATGGAGAATGCTCGGAATATTACAATTAGGTTAGGAAGGAGTTCTCGAAAGAGTTTCGGGTTCCAAAAACGTAACAACGGTTGACGTCAGTTGGTTCCCGTTTTTATAAAATAGATTTTAATTACCCGGAAAAAGATTTTAGAAATTTCATATGATTCTTATAAATCCATAAACCAACATAAAAATAATTAGGAAGATATGACAATTATCTATATTTTATTTTGGACATATAAGAATTAAAATACTCAATTAATACTATTTTTGAATATTCAAGTACAGATAACACTTAACAATTAGCTCACAGAATAGATACTGAACACACATAATAATTATATAATAGCAAAATAATTACACGATATGTCTCGGATATTACAAGAGTTCATGCACTCTAAAGATGAAACTCCACACATCATAATTGAGCACATCAAGAAGATAGAAAAACAGGGTGAAGATTACAATTGTGTAATAAGATTGAGAAGTGATAATGGAACAGAATTCAGAAATGCAACATTGAGTGAATTCTGCAAAAGTACAGGCATTGTTCAAGAATTCTCAGCTGCTAAAACACCTCAACAAAATGGAGTAATTGAAAGAAAGAACAGAACATTAGTTGAAGCTGCTAGAACAATACTGCAAGATGCCAAGTTGTCGACAAGTTTTTGGGAAGAGGCTGTTAACACTGCATGTTACACTCGGAACAAATATCTCATTAACAAGGCACATGGCAAATCACCTTACGCAATCATGTCTAAAAGAAAACCTAATGTAAAGCATCTTCATGTGTTTGGAAGCAAGTGTTACATTTTGAAAGACAACTCTGAATATGTGGGAAAATTTGACTCAAAGGTCTTTGAAGCAATTTTTCTGGGATATTCATTGTAAACAACAGCCTACAAAGTTTATGTGATTGATCAAAAAAAGATTATGGAAAGCACATATGTGACTTTTGATGATGACAAGTGTCCAGGCTTGGAATGCCTTGATGATAATGAAGTTAAAGCCCTTGCATTTGAAAACCTCAACATTGATAGTAATTTTGACGGGGAAGATGAAGTTGATGTACAACAGATGATTAATGAAGAAACTACTCAACGGGAAAATCATGGAAGTGGAAGCTCATCTCAAATACCTGAATTTGATAGCACACACTCAGGAGGAGAAAGAGAAGAAGGATCTAGCAGTCATACTAACAAAAAAAAATGATGAAGGCACAAGTCAACAAACTCATACAAGGAAGTGGGATAGAAGTCACACTAGAGAAGCAATTATTGGTGATCATACTGCTGGTGTGAGGACTAGAAGTTCAACTGCTAATGAGTGCCTCCATGCATGTTTTCTGTCTCAAGTAGAGCCTAAGAAAATTGATGAAGCTCTACTGGATCCTGATTGGAAATCTGCCATGCAGGAAGAGCTGAATCAGTTTGAAAGAAACAAAGTTTGGGAATTGGTTCCTGCACCAAATAATAGAAGCATAATTGGAACAAAATGGGTGTTCGGGAACAAGATGGATGAAAATGGTATAGTTACCGGAAACAAAGCAAGGTTGGTTGCAAAAGGCTACTCACAAGAAGAAGGAATTGATTATGATGAAACTTTTGCTCCAGTTGCAAGACTTGAAGCAATAAGGATTTTTCTAGTATATCAAATAACTGCACATTCAAATTTTAAAGTATATCAAATGGATGTCAAGAGTTCCTTCATGAATGATGAGCTAGAAGAAGAAGTTTATGTGCAACAGCCACCTGGCTTTGAAGATCCAGAATTTCCAAATTTTGTGTACAAGTTACTCAAGGCTCTATATGGACTAAAACAGGAACCTAGAGCTTGGTATGACACACTGTCAGAATTCCTACTGAAGCATGGTTTTACTAGAGGTACCATAGACAAGACTCTCTTATACAAGAAACATGGTGAGGATATGTGACGACTGAGAATTTTGTGACGTAATTAAGCGAATAAAGTGTGATTTATGTGCCGTGATTATAAATAATGTGATTAAGTGATGATTAATTGTCTTTATTGTACATTAGTATCTGGGAGTGTAAATAGAAGCATTTCAATTTAAAGAGTCAGCTAGGAGTTAAGCTGTGTTGATGGGCCGTCAGGTAGAACGGAACCCGTCCTAAAAAGGAATTAAAATATTTAAAATGTGAATTATGTGATATTATGTGAAATGAATGTTTAAGTAAAGTATTGCGTTCTAGTGACGTGTCGATTGGTAAAGGTAATTGTGAAGCGTAATTAAAATGCTGAGCGTCGGGCCGTCAGGCAGAACGTGACCCAGTACGCATAAAGAAGAATAATAATAAAAAAAGGGAAAAATGTTATGATCATACATGAGTTGTGATGTGTGAGTATATGTGCTTGATTGTCTGTATGCGTGATTACGTGATCTGTTAATATTTTTACGGATTTAAGAGAATTATTTGATTTAAATAAGGTTTATTTAACCTTCGCACATTTTTATAAAATTATCTGAGTAAGGTAAAGGCATGAGATTTGTTTTGTTATCTTCAGAATAGTCCTATAAACTTTCCAAAAATGATAGACAGATTTATTTCATGATCGTTGCATTTTAAAATGATTTTTATGTATTAAAATGCTATTATTAGCACAAACTTGTAAAAATCATATAAAATCAACTGTACGCTCAAAAGTTTATTATGAGTAATGGTTAGAAAGCTAATTTCGAGACCTAGATTTTTAAATTATTATTCGTTTCATTCTCATATTTTTAGAGAGAGCTATCTTGTGTTAAATGCAATCGTTGATAAAAAGAAAAAGGGAAAGGAGAAAAGGAAATTAAAAAGTTTGGCACATGACCATTTTACCCCTGCCAAACCCTTATAAAAACCACCTCCCCACCCCTTTTCTTTCTTTTTCACCCGACCACTTCCTCCTTTCTCCCATTCTCTCATTCCTCTCTCTTTTTTTCTCTCTCACTCTCGAAGTCTCTCTCTCTTTTTTCTCTCGGTACATCTCTCTTCTTCACTTGATTTTTATGGATTCTTCCATAGAGCTTCATCCTTGTTCTATCTATAAGCTTTGATCCACTTGCATGTGTGGTTTGGTACTTGCATGCGGATGTGTGTGTGTGTGTAGGTTCAGTTTTGCCGAGTTCTTGTTTTATAAAATCAAGATGATGAGAATTTGTGATGATTATGTATTGCATGTGTTTGTTGTTGTGATTTTTTAGAAGAAATCGGGGGCTTTGTGGTTGGACACCCTCGAATGAGGGTACCACCGTGAAGCCACCACCACCGGTGATGAACTCCGGTGAACCGGTGGTGAGTGATGATATAATTACTGAGCTCTAATACACCTAAAACTTATTTTCGGTAGTTGCATATGTTATTTCTTGAAAAACCCGAATGAGTCCTTGATTTTTAGAAAATAAATGTGATTGTTTTTTGATGAAAATGTCTTGTTCATGTATATTCTTAGTAGTAACTAAGGGATTTGACTAGTTAATGATTTAAAGAATCAAAATAGAAATTGCATGTATTGTTTTGCTTGAAAACCGAATGGTTCTTGTTTATTGAGTTGGTTTTATGATGAAAATAAGTTGTTGATTGATTTATTGTAGAGGTTCTTGAATAAATGGATTGAGATGTAGTTAAGAACTCCAAATAATGCATGTCTTGGTTGTTGGAAATTTCGGGTGTTCTTGATTGATCTTAAGGGATTAAAGTCGACTTGTGTGTTTAAACGAGCTATAGGTGTGATTTCGAGATGGTTCTAGTAAATGCATGTCAAAATTTATCTAAGCATGTGTGTTTCTTTTGAAAAATCCGAATGGATCTTATGGTAAAGGAAGATTAAGTGGATTTTGCGAATTTATGTGCTAATTGAATTAGTTACTAGCAAGAATCGACATGGAAATTTGGATGCATGTTAAAGTATGGCTTTGCATGTAAATGTCAAGTTAAAAATAAGTTAAAAAGGGATGAGTGTTGGAATAATCTCAAGTTTTTATGCAATTATGATGCTTGCATGTCAATGTTTGATCCTTGAATTGTGTTTTGTGAATGCTAAGTGAATGCATGTGTAATTTTTAGAGATTATGTGTATGTTTGGGTTCGAATTTTGATGATAAAAGAGAGGAAAATGATTCTTTTTAAAGGTTTTTGATTTTGCTATATGTTTATGTGAGATAAAGTGGAAATTGATTGATTTTAAAAGCTATAAGTGATAGTTATGGTCGTAAAGATTTAGTTATGAATAAATTGTGTACTCGTATGAGTTATAACCATTTGAGTGAAGAATAGTCAAGGTTAAGCGAGTATAAGTTGATTATTGAGTATATAAAGATATAAAGGTTACGAAAAAGGAATGTGTTATGTGCTATGTGCATGTGTATATAAACTATACTCGTATAGTTCGAGTCAAGAGTATAATCGAGCTATTGTATTGAGTGAACGTTCTGGGAACGAGAGTTGAGAAACTAATTAAGGTTTTGGTTTTGATTGTAGATTCAGAACGTGAGGGCATTCAGGCTAGGAAAGGGAAAGGTATACTAGGTGGCAGTAGTTCAACCTTCGTGAAACAGGAAAGCGAATTCAGGCAAGTAACTATAATTACTTGTGTAAATGGTTATAGAGAGGATATTGTTCATGCCATGTAGAGTATTGAACTGTTAAAGTAATGAACCCCTGTTATTAATTTGAGATACCCTGTCTTTGATCTTGTGAAATTGTTATTGATAAGCTTATTAATCCAACCCTTTGGTAACCCATTTCTCCTGTTCTAATTATTTGTTATACCATGAACTGTTATAAACCCTATAAGTACCTTTACGAACCCTTTATAATGATGCTTCATTCCTTGATTACCTATTTCCCTATTGATCCTTGAAACGGTTTTGATTTTCCTAACTTGAGTACCTTGTTATCATTAATTCAAGATCCCTAGAATTGAACCTTGCTTATTCCTGATTCATTCCCTTAACTTTGAATTCTCGAAATTGAACTTAAGAATGAGTTCCGACTTGAAAGAGTCTGAATGATTTCATATTCTTGGTAATGATAAAATAAATTTAGAAAACCTACCTTTTTCCAACTCAAGGTTTTCCAAACGAAATCCTGATGGATTGGATTGGGACGTCAGAGGCTAGTGGGACTAGTTCAGTCATAGTAAGAGGCTAGCGGGGCTAGTCCAGTTTAAGGCTGAAATTATGTCATTGGTACCTTAAAGATCGGATGGAGGTCGGTACGGGCTGATCACCCGTATTATTATTATGAAATGAAAGATGAAGTGGTCCAATCAAGGGTTACATATTGATTTTTAAAAGGAATTGAAACTTCCTACTCAGTAATTGATTCTTTGAAAATGAAAATGGTTTATATTGCTTTGAAAAGAGTTGATTGTGATATTGTGAAGCTTATACCTCAAGAGCCCTGAATTTGTAATTCTGTTGATCTTATAATTGATTCTTTATAATGAAAAGATTGTCGCTTTCCATTCGAAAGATCATTTGTGATCCTGTTAATGATTTGTGATGAATGTCGGCTTTCACCCTGCCTTGAGTCTTGTTCCTTGAAAGCCCAAAAATCTTCTTCATAGCCCCTTTGCATAACCTGAAAATAGAAATCTGCCACCTAGAATTGATAAAGTAGAATGCCCTGAGATCAGTAAAGTATATTGTGGATTTTATATCATAGAACTGCTGTTTAGTTACTTGCTGAGTTTTATACTCAAATGTTTTGTTTTAATCTAACCATGACAGTTAAGCAAGAAGATGGACAGGCTTAGGCGCACTGCTCGTAAGAGCGTACCTGGTGGTCCCTATTGTGTTGAGGGCTTCTGGTTGCCAGAGCAGGTAGTAATGTTTATGAGTGAGCAAGCGCTTAGCCAGAGAGTTGTAAAGATACAATGGGTTATCAGTCGGTTCCAAGCCGGGATCGACTATGGTTATTTGGATTTATTTTGGGGTTGTAAGTTATATTTTATGGTTGGTAATTGTAATCTTGTCTCATACTTTATCCTGTTTGATCCTGTTAGTAGCAAATCGGGGTTTATGCTGATTTAATTAGTAGATTAAAGGTGTGTGGGTCCTCATTTCCTAACCCTGAGATTGAGGGGGTCACATGATATGATCCTAGTTCAAATCTATGTAGATGATATCATCTTTGGTTCTACAAATGAGAAGCTTTGCCAAAGATTCTCCAAGCTTATGCAAAGTGAATATGAAATGAGTATGATGGGGGAACTGAGTTACTTTCTTGGACTTCAAGTCAGTCAAAGAAGTGATAGTATCTTCATCAGCCAAACTAAGTATGTCAGGGATTTATTAAAAAAGTTTGGTATGGTTGATTGTTCACCTGTATCTACACCTATGTCTACTGCAATAAAGCTGGATGAAGATAAAAAGGGCAAGAGTGTAGATATCTCAAGCTATAGAGGGATGATTGGGTCATTGCTTTACTTAACAGCAAGTAGACCAGACATCATGTTTGCTACATGTCTGTGTGCAAGATTTCAAGCCAATCCAAAAGAATCACATTTGATGGCTGTGAAGAGAATTTTCAGATATTTGAAGGAAACTCCAAACTTAGGATTATGGTATCCTAAGGGAACTGGTTTTGAAGCTGTTGGATACACAGATGCAGATTTTGCTGGATGCAGGGTTGACAGGAAGAGTACTAGTGGAAGCTGTCAATTTCTTGGACAAATACTTGTATCCTGGTATAGCAAGAAACAACAATCTGTATCAACTTCTACAGCTGAGGCTGAATACATAGCTGCAGGAAGTTATTGTGCTCAAGTGCTTTGGATTAGAAATCAGCTAATGGACTATGACCTAGTGTTACACAAAATTCCTATCATGTCTGACAATATTAGTGCTATATCTATAGTGGCTAATCCAGTTAATCACTCTAGAACAAAGCACATTGATGTAAGGTACCATTTTATTAGAGAACATGCTACAAATGGTACCATTGAGCTCATTTTTGTTCCAACAAAAAAACAATTAGCTGACATTTTTACTAAACCTTTGGATGAAGCAACTTTCACTAGACTTATAGGTGAAATTGGAATGCTTAATTCTTCATCCTAAGGCAAGAACTCAGCTAATGTTTTGCAGCAGATTAATTTATAATAAATCAATCTTTATTTGATTTAATTGGAATTAACTGAAATATGAATTATAAATATTTCAGAAATCTCTGCATATTTATTTTTCAACATTCAAAATTTAACTTGGAATTCTTCAAATTCTAAGTAAACTGCTCAGTTGTTGATCTACATTCTTAATATGTGAAATTAACACAAGGCAGAATTAAATTGATCAAAAGTATATAGAGAACTGAGTTCTCGATAAGTCTAACTGGCTAATCGACAAGTCATTTTAAGACTTCTCGAGTGAGTTCTCCACAAGTCAATTTACTGACTTCTCGATAAGCTTAATTATGACTTATCGATAAGTCATTGTAGAGTTCTCTAGTAGTGTTTATTCACAGAGTTCTCTACAGGTACAATTTTTGACTTATCAATAACTCGGAACTGAAATAATTTAATTTAATAAATTATTTTAATAAAATACTTTTGGAAAATTTATTCTGATTTTATTTTGAATTTATTCAAATAAAAGTTGGAATTAATTCAGTCCATTTTTGGACAAACTGGTTATTTATTTGACATCTCGATAAGTCAATTTTTAGTTCTCTATAAGAGTAATTTAAAATGACTTCTCGATATGTACTTCATTTCTTAAAATGACTTCTCGATAGACAAATTCCAAACGTCTATTTTTGAGTTCTCGACAAGTCATTTGCTTTTACTATAAATACCCAGACTTCTCGATACATATACATACTTATAATTTTCGATATCTCAAGTGACCTAGCCTCTCAAGCAAAAACCGATTTCTCTCTCAGTTTTACTCCTTTTTCAAAAAAAATTCTTACCCATTCATTCTCATCAATCAACGATGGCACTCAATGTTGCAAGAGCCTCTATTCTAGAGAAAGGAACCAACTATCTCGCTTTTACTGATGCTAACCAAGCTCTTGACAGCTTCAAGGGGTTTGTGAAACTTTTGGCCGAGTCTTATCTTGCGGGAGCTTTGACTGCAAATCTTGTTCTGTATCTGGATGTTCTGCATGAATTTTGGACTACAGCAGTAGTGAGAACTGATATGAATGACAACTCTCTCTCTCTATGGTGGTGACATGCACAATTGGAGGCCAACATATAGAATTCAATGTCCAGAGTTGTAACCATCACGTTGTCATTTCAGGTGGCCAAAATGATATTGATTGCGAAACCGACCACAGAAATTTCCACGTCCACGGTTTCGTCCATAATCCCGTCCTCCTCTATGCCATTTTCCACGTTCATTCTTCAGGAATGACGTGTTATGTACTTAGGTAACTGGGCAGAGCCTGTGGGACGTATCTGATGAGTTTTCAGTAGCAACTCATTATTCTTTTCAGCCACAAGAAGGAGAGATATCAGCTCGCCATATTTCTGAAAATTCCGCTCCCTATATTGTTGAGCCAGGATCATACTGTTGGGGTGAAAGGTTGAGAGAGTCTTTTCAATCATTTCAGCATCAGTAATATTTTCACCACATAAAATTAATTTTGAGCTTATCTTGAAAAGGTCAAATTTATATTCAGTTACAGATTTGAAATCCTGTAATCTCAAATTAATCCAGTCATATCGGGCAGATGGCAAGTGAACAAGTTTCTGGTGATCAAATATATCCTTGAGATTATTCCAAAGGGTGGGTGGATTTTTGATAGTGAGGTATCCAGATTTTAGATCTTCGTGGATGTGATGCCTAAGAAAGATAATTGCTTTTGCATTTTGTTCAACAGTTGGGATTTTTTCCGGGTCAATAGTATCTTTTAGGCCATTAGCACTAAGGTGTAATTCCGCATCAAGTACCCATGATAAATAATTATTCCCCGAAACATCCAAGGCAACAAACTCTAATTTTGTAAGATTCGCCATTCTGAATAGATTTTAAATAAGATATAATATGTCACATAATATTTAAACAGGCAAGTTGAAATAATAACTTTATACAAAAGTTACGACGGAATAGCCGGCCAGAAAACTTTTGATTATTACTTGACGGCAGCGCCATCTTTATAGTAGTATTACTTGACGACAGAGTTATCTTTATAGTATTATTTGACGGCATAGCCATCTTTATAGATTTCAATCAGTAATATAAATAAATATATAATAATAATTAGAGTAAAATGAGTAAAAGAAATCGTACCTCTTTTATGAAATAGTTTTAGTTGATAGAGACTCGTAGGTCAGAATAAGTCGTAGCTCTTTCGAGAATAAAGTTTCAGTTGGCAGAGACTCGTGGGTCAGAATAAGTCGTAACTCTTTCGAGAATAAAGCTTCAGTTGGCAGAGACTCGTGCTGATAACGTGTTATAAACCTTGACTGAAAATATTAGTTATGTTTAATTTAGAGGAAGTATAGGAGAATAGAATATATGAAGAGAAAATTGTATCTCATTTCATTAGCTAAATTTGTTATTTATAGTAGTTGATTTACAAGTTTTACTAAATAAGTTATTCAAATCTTCTTCATTAAGTAATGCAAGTCTTCCTTAATAAGTTTTATAAGTCTTTCTCGATAAGTTTTACAAGTCTGTCTGATTAAGTTTTATTTCTTAAGAAGATGTGCAAGTCTTCCTCAGCAAGATTTGAGAGACTTCCTCAATACGCTTTGACATCACTTTATATTTATTCAAATATTTTAACAAAAAATATATGAAAATTTCGGTGACTTAACGGGATGAGGAATTATTATCTGTCCACTCCGACATGAACCCTAAATCATATTTTAAATGAAATTTTATTATATATATATGTGTACATAATAAAATTCATAATTTGTTAAAAAACAAATTACAAACTCTCCCGGAACATGATTTTACTAGATACGTGGGATATGTTTGGTTGTACTCCCTCCGTCCCACCAGGATGTTTACATCTCTGGTGGGCACGGAGACCAATATATATATATATATAAAAGTAGGTAAAGTAATAAAAAATGATGAAAAGTGGTTAAAGTAGTGGGACCTATTACTATTTAATAATAGATTTGAGAGAGTGGAGGAAGTTAGTGAGTGTAATAGTGTTTTATATTATTAAAAGCTTACTATTTTTGGAATGTAAAGAAATGGATGGGACGGCCCAAAATAGTAACTGTAAAGAAATGGATGGGACAGAGGGAGTAATTATTTAAAAAGAATATTTTTTTTAATGTATTTCTAGTTAAAAATTAATAAATAAATAGAGATAAATCATTATTTACTGCGCAAAATAGATTCTCTCTGTGCCCATATGATCATCAAACACAACAGTCAATAGCAATTCTTGAAAAAAATAAAAAACGACCCATTTATACTGTATTTATCTTTATTGCATCATCATCATTGAAGATGCTGCTACATCGGAGGAGCTAATACCCTTCTTGTAGAATTCTATCTTTATTAATTTTAAAGGTACTTATAATTCACTTCTCACCTATTAATTCTTGTTTTTTTTATCAATTTATTTTTTTGATTGTGTTGTTTATAATCACTTCTGCACTTGTTATGTTTGATTGAATTCCCAAGAGACTTTCTTGTTGGTGTTTTCGGGTTGTTTCGATATTTTGTATAAAGTTTCTGTTTTTATGGTGCTTTGCAACTGATTAGGGACAATAACTAGTATAAATTGCAATAAAGTTTAGAACTTTAGTGTAAATAGAAATGTTTGTCTAAGAAATTTACTTGTGGAGAATTGGGAATTTAGCTCTGGTAATGATTTGGACACGTAGAGCACTTTTTCGGGAGCTTAATTTGCTACACCCTACAATTAACATTGAGAGTAGTGTGATCAGAGCTTAAATGGACAATTTTTTAATAAGAAAATTAAGATTAGTTTTAACAAGGTGTCTTACGAAAATAGACGGGACTGTAGGAGAGTAAATGATTTACGAGGCTGATTACTGCTAGTTGCAAGAAAATTAAAGTTGTTGATGCTTTAATTAAGTTCATTTTGCGTTGAAAAAGGATAGGAACGTAGTTGAGGGGTAATGAGGTGGGGGATGTAGGTCATGTGTAGTATCCGCAAATAACTATCAAATTTAAGCAACATTGAGAATTTAGATATAAATAAATGAATGGGGAGCTAGAGTTCAGCATTTAATTTTCGGGATAGGTGCATCATCAAGTCTTGATTTAGTTATAAATCTATCTAATGATTTTTTTTTAAAGAGAAATGAGTTTTAGGTTTATATCTAATGATTTTTAGGTGAAGAATTCTAGGGATCATAAGAATGTTTTCGTATCTACAGGCTGAAATTGTATGATGGCTAAACAAGCTCAAACCCTCTTCCTGGAGGAATGGCTTACTATTAACAGTGCTGGTAGCAGCAACATCCGCTCTGTACAATCTTCTTCGTCATCAGCGAGAGCCATCATTCAAGCATGGGGTGATCTTAGGGACTCCCTAAAACATAATTCCTTCCAACCGTGTCATCTTCAATCTTTACAAGTCTTATATACTTCCCAATCCTCCGTTTATGTCTCAGACCCACAAGCAAAACTTCTACTTTTTATTCTGTCCTCAAAAGACCTCTCAGTTCCGCAAGAATCCTATTCGCTCCTTCTCAGACTTCTGTATATCTGGGTTAGAAAGTCTTCCAAGCCATCCTCAGTGCTTATTGATTCGGCTGTTGTCATTCTTCATCACCTTTTCTCATTGCATATTGATTCAGAACAGAGCCCTTTTTTCTACTCTGAAGCCTTTTTACTTGCGGGTGCTCTTTCGTGCGTGCCTTCCACTTCTGAAAAGTCAAAAACGGATTGTTTGGAATTGCTCAGCAGACTATTACAGGAAGAGTATCCATATATTTTTATAAGTAGAGGGCATACTGCAAAATTTCTTGCAGGAACTGGATACGCTTTATTGTCTTCTGGAACTCTTCATCTTGTAAGAATCCTGGATTCCTTTTTTGATATATGGAATAAAAAAGATGGATCTTCTGGCAGTGTATCGGATGGTCTCATGATATTGCATCTTATAGAATGGGTTCTCTACGGCTTTGTTAAGTTGCATTCTTCAGAGAAAATTAGTGTTCTTACCAGAGAGATTTTGAAAACTTCAAAGCCACCATATGCTTCATTTGCGGTGCTCATGGCTGCTGCTGGGATACTGAGGGCTTCCAGTAGATCGGTATCACGTGTCCTAATGGAATCAAGAAGTTCTGCAGAAGAATGTATCGGGAGTGTTGCTAGAAACTTGATATCTAGGAATGAAGGTTGTAACAATTTGGCTAGCCAACCGAGAAACAATCTTCTGTTACATTGTTTATCATTAGCTTTGGCCCGAAGCGGACCTGTCTCTTTTCAGGTCTCTCTGCTTATGTGTCTTTCTTCAGCTCTATTAGATGTGATATTTCCTCTACAACGTTTCTATGCAAAGATTTTGGAGAATTACCATAATAATTCAACAAGTGTGACAATTGATGAGGTAAACCAGCACTTAAACAGTGCCATCTTTAGGGAAGCAGGTGCTATAAGTGCTGTTTTCTGCAATCAGTATGTCTCAGCTGATGAAGGGACAAAGAGTATAGTGGAAAATTATATATGGAAGTACTGTCAGGATGTCTATTTGTTGCATCGCAAAGTGGGTTTAGTGCTTAGAGGGATCGAGGCTGAGTTGATTGGGAATTTGGAAAAAATTGCCGAATCTGCATTCCTTATGGTTGTGGTTTTTGCACTGGAAGTCACAAAACAGAGGCTACACTCTAGGTCTTCACGAGAAACTCAACTGGAAGTTTCCGTCAAAATTTTAATTGCATTTTCTTGTTTTGAGTATTTCCGGAGAATGAGATTATCCGAGTATATGGACACAATCAGAAAGGTTGTAATTAGTGTCCAGGAAAATGAATCGGCTTGCATTTCGTTTGTAAAATCTATCCCTTCATACAGTCAACTTATAAATAAAGATGGTACGTGACTTCATTCTGGCACGTTTTATGTTGTTGCACTGCATACATCCTTCAGATAATTACATAACATAGCTTTTACTTGTAGGATCGTTCAGCTTGCATAAAATAGACTATATGTGGTCGAAGGATGATGTACAGACAGCTCGGATCTTGTTTTACCTTCGGGTCATTCCCACTTGCATTGAACAGGTACCACCTTCTCTATTTCGGGAACTGGTGGCACCAACAATGTTCTTGTATCCTCACTAAGCATTACCTTTCATTAAACAAAGAAACAATCGAATTGTATACATTTTCAAGAGATGTTGGTTCCTTATTACATAATCAATCAGATACATGGGACATCCAAATGGAAAAGTTGCCCGGGCATCACACTCGTTGTTTATGGCTTTTGTTTCTTCTGCAAAGGATGCTGACGATGAAGAAAGATTATCATTAAAGGAGCAACTCGTTTTCTTCTATATGCAGAGGTCCCTGGAGGTATCCACTATCCAGAAAAATATTTAAATCTAATACGTTAGATGGGAGTTTGGCGGTGAATGCTTTGTTGCTAATTTGCTGACTTGATGGATCTATAGGGTTATCCAGGGCTTACTCCTTTCGAGGGAATGGCTTCTGGAGTTGCTGCATTGGTTCGATATCTTCCTGCTGGAAGTCCATCAACATTTTACTGTATTCATAGTCTCGTTGAAAGAACTAATAACCTTTGCAGTGAAATCATGGCTGACGACAATGAGGCGTGGACAAATTGGCAAGAAGAGGTAGAGCCCTGTAAGAAACTTCTGGAACTGCTGATGCGGCTTCTCTCGCTGGTTGACATACAAGTAAGAAAATATGTGCTGTACATTTTTGATTGATAAATCTATAAGGAGAATGTGAAGTGTTTCAACTCAGGACTCGTGTGAAACCAGCCAATCTGGTCATGTGTTTTGGTTAATAAATTTAGCTGTTTCGGTTAATCTCTATACACTAATTTTTATAATATAAATTGGTTTACTTATATGAAAATATAACTATTTGGGTTTGTCCGACAAACAATCTCATTGAATGTAAAATATTCAAATTGAATTGTGTTGTGCATTTCCTTAAATTTCAGATTAACAATATCTTGCAATTTTGTGAACTTTAGATAGATTATAGGGGTGAGTTCTAAAGTAAATATAATATAATAATTTACATCAAATGTTAATAGTACAGTTAATTTGCTGATGTGCAAGATAAAGTTTGAACCGGACTCTGCGAAGAGAGTTAAGAAAACGTGTCTGGAAAAGATTTATGCCTTACTAGCTTATAAGCGGGTTCGTTTAAATTTTTAATGACAGACAGTAATTTATATTTGTTAGAATTATATATGATAATAGTATTGTAATACAGAAATTTTAGATAAAAATAAAATTATAATATTACAGATATGATTCAAAATAATATGTTATATATTTCTAATAAGAGTCTATTGTAAATCATAGTTTATAATTTTATTAGTGATCTAATAGCACAGATTGTTACACCCATTAGTATTTTTGAGGTTTTTTCAAAAATATGATAATTTTTTTTGCAAAATATATTCCAAAACAACCTCAAATACATGCAACCAGAAGCAACTTCAATACTTTTTAAAGAAAACGTTAAGGAAAGTTACATCGAGTTACTTATGGTTGCAAATCATATGAAAGAAAGTTGCATTGGGTTGATTTTGGTAGCAAATTGTATTTTCGCAAATATTTTAATAAAAGAAGATCCGTAAATAAGTTTAGGAATAATAGTATTTTTGATAATTTCCTTACAATTCTGACTATGTTTAATAGTATGCATACTATTTAAATTTTGTAATGCCACATGATAGTATAGAAGTAGAATTCTTTATAAATTAGAATTTTCTATTTTAGTTATGAAAAATGGAGACATGGGTTGACATTATTTTTTGGATGATATGCTTTCTTGAGCCCAATTGGATTAAAATTGAATTTCTATGATATATAAAAATATCAGATGGTGTGGTTATATGGGTCGGTTTGATTGAAATAGTAATTTTGTGATATTCTTTTTTAAGCCCATTAGGGCCAGAACACCGGATTATCTTGTGTTGGGTTTAACTAATATAATAGTATAGATAGATTAGTTTTTACAGCTTGGTGAATAAATATTTGAGTTTCCCACAGGTCCTACCAAGTCTTATGAAGCTACTAGCACAGCTGACTGCGCAGCTTCCCAAGGAGGGACAAAACATGATTCTCAATGACCTATATGCTCAAGTTGCGGAATCTGATGATGTTATTAGAAAACCTATTCTAGTTTCATGGCTGCAGTCGTTATCTTACCTCTGTTCTCAAGCTACTAGTACAGGATCAGCTGACGGGGCAGAACATGGTGGAAATGCTGCTTTATCTATAAATACTGGCGATTTAGGCTTAAACAAAATCAATGCAAGACTATGAGGAACTTGGTTTTAGTATTCATATAATTGAGTTTATTTTAGCTTGAACCAGATGGCCTGATCTAACACTTCAGTTTGTTGAAAAACTAGGCTCTTTGTACAAGTATAACAAGCCTGTAATCTCTTTTTGGTGTAGTTCCACAATAAAGGAAAGGACATAGTTTCTCTACTGAATCCATAATCAGAATATATATACAAATTACAAAGCCTCCAATTCGCCATTTCTTATTTAGATTTAGAAGTATTCTGAAATAGATAAAGAAAATATAGATCTGTCCCTATGAAATTTGAAAATTTTCAAATTATAATATTTTATGTCTTGTAAGTAAACTATTTTTTTTTTGATATCTTCAATTTTATTGAGCAGCATCAGGTATGTGAAAGGTACATCTGGAATAGTTTAGCCATTTCTTTACAGCTCTTTACCTCCCTAATTAATTAAATCCATTGTATTAACTCCAAGATAACAAATTGATCATTGATGTATTTTAGCAGATGCATGTTACTTAACACTAATGCAATCATAATTGAACATGAAAACAAGGTGCTTATATAGGTTTCAGGATTCCATAACATACATTCAAGTATATAAATATGTGAAGTTACTACTCTATTGAAGCACCTTATTGCTATTCATGGACATGATCTTGTTCATTTCTCTTCTTTCCATCCTGCTTTTCTTGCTTATAATCTTCCATATTAGAGCATTATGTCATCGGAGAAATCTTCCTCCAGGTCCAAGAGGCCTTCCTATCTTCGGTAACTTGTTCGATATTGGCCCGAGACCCCACGAGTCATTGGCCAATCTTGCTAAAGTACATGGTCCATTAATGACTATTAAACAAGGAAATGTAACTAGTGTAGTAGTTTCCTCACCAGAAATGGCAAGACAAGTTCTTCAAAAACAGGACGAAGCGTTTTCTGGCAGAGTGGTACCCAATGCCATTACTGAACTAGAGCATTCATCTCATGCTGTGGCATGGTTGCCAATAGGTGAAGAATGGAGACTTATACGTCGAGTCTTGGGTTCTTGCTTGATAAACTCAAAAACCCTAGACATGTTAAGAGGTATTAGACAAGACGTTGTCCAAGAAATGGTTCATCATGTTAGGGAAGTTTGCACGAAGGGAGGTACTGTTGGCATAAACAGAACTGCCTTCACAACCATTATGAATATGATGTCGAGAACGTGTTTTTCTGCAAATGTGGATGAATATGAGTTAGGAAATGAGAATGGTTTTAGAAACGCAGTAACCAGTATAATGAAACTTACTGCAAAATTCGATATTGCTGACTATTTCCCTTGTGTTAAATGTATGGATCCTCAAAGAGCAAGGCAAAATGCCAAGGCTGCTTATGGTTGTCTTGAACAACTGTGTGATCATTTCATTGACCAGAGGCAGAAACAGAGAAACTCCGGTTTAACAAGACATGGAGATATCTTAGATGCATTGCTTGATTTTAGCCTAGAAAATCAATCTGATTTTTACTTAAAACATATTCAAGTTCTTCTAGTGGTATTATTTCTTGATCCCCTAGCATACTGAACTAGTACTTAAATTCCCAGGTCCCATAGATTAATTTCTTTTGTAACTTTCATTTTTCAGGAACTATTTCTAGCTGGTACAGATACAAGTACCATTACAACTGAATGGGCGTTGGCTGAACTAATAAGCCATCCACAGATGATGTTGAAACTACGTGATGAAATTTGTGAGACGGTGAGGAAAGAAGGAACAATTGAAGAAACAGAGATTCTACGATTACCCTACTTGCAGGCTGTTGTTAAAGAGACAATGAGATTGCACCTTGCAGTGCCTTTTCTCGTTCCCCATAAGACCGAAAAAGATGTAAAAATAAATGATTACATTTTACCTAAGAATACACAAGTTTTGGTGAATGCCTGGGCCATAGCTAGAGATTCAAATACTTGGGACAAGCCTGCATGTTTTATGCCAGAGAGGTTCCTGCAAAATGAAATCGAATTTAAGGGGCAACATTTCTCATTCCTCCCGTTTGGTTCAGGGCGTCGAATGTGCCCTGGAATGCCACTGGCTCATAGGGTGGTGAGCTTGATGATAGCATCTCTTGTGTATCACTTTGAATGGAAGCTTCCCAATGGATCAACGGAACCTGTGGACATGAGTGAAACTTTTTCTTTAACATTACAGAAGGCAAAGCCACTTGTTGCAGTTCCTAAGATGGCAAGACCTTGAATTAGACTTGCAACAATCTCACTGGTAATTGAGGTTATGTAGATTGTAAAAGAAAAGTATATGATTTTATAAAAAAAAATCCGTGTAATCTTTCTGTACAATTTCATTGGAATATATTTGTCTTCAAACTTAACCGCACAAAAATCAACTTTGTATTTCGTATTCAATATTTAAGGACATTTCCATTCATGTATCAAGTTAGCTTATTAATCTAAGAAGTGACAAGGATTATTAAAGGATCTTTAAGAAAGAACCAATCAAAAACATAAGGCCAACCAGATCTCTAAAACATGGTGATTGAATGAAATGTAGCACATTATCCTCTGTTGCCTTTTCAACTAAAACGTCACGGAGATGGGGCTTTTCACCACATGTTTACCAGACATCCACATTAGTGATCCTTGAACAAATGGAGTCTTGGGAACATCACCTGACAGGCTAAACTGCACTTTATATGTCAGCTGTTGGTTAACGCTCGTAAAGTCCAGGCTAGATGGTGTTACACTAACAGCAACACCAGGCGGTGAAACGATTTTTAAGGTGTAAGATGAAACAGCATCGCCAACATTAGTCACAACTCTAGAGAATTCTAGTGCAGAGGAACCCAACGCAATGGAGAAAGAAGGGTAGTTTAATTGAGCTTCAGGGATGCTTGTTTCATTCGCACAACTAACAACCCCCTTAACGATGATTGCAACTTGGTCATCAGTGTAGCCTAATCCGCACAGGTATGGGATGTAATCCGAAGGCTGGATATCGTAGATAAGCCCAGGATCATTGGCCTTAGAAGGATTCACATGGCCTGCACCAATAGCAAAATAGTCAGCAGGCAATCTATTTTGATCAATAATAGGATTATTGTCTAGGTTCAGCTGATCAGCTGAGGTCATGATTGCTGACTTGATGGCAGCTGGAGACCAAGTCGGATGGGCGCTTTTTAGCAAAGCAGCAATGCCGCTAAGGTGGGGACAAGACATCGATGTGCCAGAAATCATATTGAATGTTGCTTTTGTAGTTGTTACGTTATCAACAGAGACCGGCCATGCTGCAAGAATGCTGACACCAGGGCCTATGATGTCAGGTTTTAGGATTCCGGGGCTGGCAAAACTGGGCCCTCTGGACGAAAAAGATGTAACCTGAGGTGCCCAATCTACTCCAATTACAGTTCCTCTGAATAGGATTGTGGCCACAGGGGATGAGGTTGAATTTAAGTACTGCTTTACTGATACTCCAACAGGAAAGCCCACATGTGTTGCTCGAAGAACATGAGCATCAGCTAATGTACTTTCTCCATCTATCTCTTGATTCATCAGTATCATCGCAGCTCCACCAGCATCTTTCACCGTCTGTCCTTTGGCAATTCTTGCTATACCACCTCCTCTTTCACATAAAACTACTTTTCCTTTAACATCAATGTTGTCCAGTGAACCTTCAGCACACCATATTGTATCCTGATCACCATTTGAACCAGGGAAAACAAGTGGCAACAAAGTCTCAGGGAAATCCTTTGGCTGGAAGAGTGATTCACCATCTAATTCATCTTTGTTTCCGAGAAGTACAGTTGCTCTTATGTTTCTATCAATTGTGCTAGCTCCAACAGTGAGAATCCAAGGAGCCTCGTTGGATAAAGTAGTATTAAGCGGGCCAGAATTACCTGCTGAGCAACTCACAAAAATCCCACTCTGAATAGCATTAAATGCTCCAACAGCAATACCATCAGCATAGAAAGGGGCTGATAGTCCACCCAATGACAGCGAAAGAACATCAACACCATCATCCACAGCAGCATCCATTGCAGCCAATATATCACTTTCAGCACAACCCTCAGAACAAACTCTGTACATAGCTATATGAGCAAGAGGTGCCATGCCAGAAGCCGTACCATTAGCCATGCCAAACGCATTAGCACCCTTTACAAGATTTCCAGCTGCAGTACTAGCTGTATGTGTTCCATGGCCTTCCTCATCGATAGGAGGGCCAGGCTCTGAAGCAACAAAATTTTTCGCACCAATCAACTTGTTATTACATGCAGTGCCCTCTAATTGACAGGTCCCTTTCCACTTAGCAGGTGGAGGTGGCACACCATCATCGCTAAATGAAGGATGATCAGGGGTAACTCCAGTGTCCAAAAGACCAATAATCACTCCTTTACCATAATTCGAGCCATTCCAAAGTCCCAAGTTTTGGTGCAGTCCCAAGAAGTTAGGACTATGAGTTGTGTGTAAAGGGTACACAATCTGTGGCCTAATCGACAAAACTCCTTCCTTGTTCTCTATAATTTCAGCTTCCTCGTTTGACAACCGAGCAGCAAAGCCATTAACAACGTTACGATAAGTGTGAACCATGCGTGACTGCTGGTTAGAACTTGAAGTTGTCTGTGGCAAAAATGAGTTATAATAATTCTCAAGGTTTTCGAAGTTGGATGAAACCGTGTCATCAACTACATTTACATGGACAATGTAGGTCCTTAAACTGGCTGATTCTTGAGCAATGGTGGGAAACAAAAGGTTTGAAAGGCAAAGTACACTGAGAAAGATAAAGAAAGTCATGTTTAAGAACTGTTATGCCTCTTGTTAGAAGTCATCTCAGTTACAATGCAAGTATTTATAGTATCATCACAAGTGAGTTAAGTTTAATAACTATCATTCTACTTTTGTTTGGTTGAAGAAGATACGCAGATCATACGAAAATGTTGGTTTCACCGAGGTAATTACACAAGGTTTTAGGACGGGTAAGTAGTGTTAGAATTAAAGGTATTGCTACGAAAAGGTGATTATTTGAGATTTTAGGACAGTCGAGTTACGTTAAAAGTAAAGGGATAATGTACATAGAATCTATCTACGGTGGCGATTATGCTTAAGACTATTGTAAATTTTCCGTTGAGACTCTTCTTAGAGCATCTGTTATAATTTTTTCGATTGTTTTTCGTTTAACTCATTCGAGTTGACCTTATCCCAGTAATATCACATGTCCAAAAAAAAGGTATTGTAACTGCATTTGTATTTGTTTTCAGTGCACATTATATACATTGTATTTATAAATTGAGAATAAAGATTGAGAAGAACGTTCCTCGGGGGCTTTTATTGTAACGGTCTGTGTGCCCAAGACACACATTAGTCACTAACTCTAATAAAAATGATTTTTTTTATTGGTGAATTGATGTGAATGCAGGGGGCCATTAATATTTATTATTCAACCACTAATAAGAAGAACCCATTTATATGGGAGTTCGTGACTAATGTGTGCTTTTGCACACATCATAGAAAATCCCTTATTGTAAAGGTATATAATCTTCTGTAATTACTCCTAAGACTCTCGTTTATTTATATTTATATGGGAAATTTTTATAATTTCAGGATAACCTAAGTGAGGTAACCTCGAGAAAATTAATGGGCTTTTTAAAAAAATAGTAAAGTCCAAAAATATCTTTTTATTTTCAAAAATACTATTTTTCATTTTTTTTTCTGCAAAAATACGGTTTTTTGCAACTCAAATCAACTGGATGCAACATTCGACGAGTTTTTGCAATTACATGCAACCTCAAATGCAACAAAAAAACTCGATTCAACTAGTTACAAATCCGCTTGATTTTGGTTGATTTTAGTTGATTCCGTTTTTTGCAAAAAAAAACAGAAGACAATAAAATTGCAAAAAAAATTAGAAATATTATTATTTTTGATAATTTCTCAAAACAAATATCATATTTAACGCAAATTTAAACATTAATTTCAATATTACAAATGGATTTGTATTTAAGTGCACATTGCACATTTGTAATTGAAAATTTGAAATAAGTAAACACTTTAATTTTTTTTACAATTTAACTTGTAAATTACTTATAAATTCCTTTAATTACCCAAACAGTGAACGAGGAAATTTATAAATAAGTTTCAACTAAAATTAATAGGAACAAACAAAAGGATCCTAAATTACATCTGGAAACAAACATAGCATGTGTTACAATAATACTGTTTTAAGCAGGAGCCTTAGCTATGGTATTTAGTTGGGGACTTGGTGGCGGCATTTTTTCATAGCTAGTCTGGCTATTAGCCTATGTCTCTAAGTTCAGGGAGGATGTTTCAACATGGGGTTTTTGTCCCAAATTGTTCATCCCACATTTAACAATACTTAAAACTACACAGTTACTCACTTGACACTTCCTCTTTGATGTTTGCATAATAAACTATCATGGCAGACTATGTTAATGTCTCCTATCTTGTTTTACATATTGTTTCAATGCAAAAGGTTACAAGTTCACTATTCTTATTTCTTTCTTCCGGAGCCAAATCAACCGAATTGAATATAACCTGTATACGCAACCTGAAAGTAGTGTCCCGGAAAAATAAGATGTATGCAGATCCTTACCGCTACTTCCAGAGTGGTGCCAAATCATGTCCAATCCTTGATATGTTTTCTAGTGTCTGAACATATAACAAAAATACCTGAAACCATAGGTAACATTGAGGGAGAACCATGCATATGTAGAGTTACCATGCCTAAACAATAAATACAAGCAACATAATAACTGAGAACACATGCCCTCCACATATCCAACTCTTTAAATACATTACAAAAACTGTAGTATGATTTCACACACAATTCACGTAAGCATTCCACAATGAAAGTACTGCTATGAAACTAAAAACGCTACATCCAAAGGCGGATTTTTAGATTATTCCAACAATTGTAAAAATTGTAAAGAGTGAACAGAAACAAACGTCAAGATAAAGAAATTTATACCAAAACAAATAGTAGTTGCTAGATAAACCATTCACCTCCACTTTGTTTTAAATCAATTATCATATATGTAAGTAGTCAGATTACAATGGAAATGAAGCGATCATATTACACCTCTATACTGCCTAGCCAAGAACATTTCCGGCAACTGAAGTATACATATTGTGACTCATTCTAGTATCTTTGATTTTCAGTCAAGAGAACTCTTCTAACTAAATTCTTCCAAAATAACAAGACAGTGGATGTTATACATGTAACATGGGATTCTGACTTCAGACCATCATAATTCATAGGTGAATCATAGAGGAAAGTTTAATATAGTAATATAACAATCTAGAGAATGTGATCTAGACGAAAATTTCAGAATATTATTTACAGTTGAGAATAGTAACTCATCATGCAAATCCAGGTGGCAAATCAGGGTCTTCATCACTACCGTCACCTGTCCGGTCCTGCTCTTCAGTGGTAGAGACTGTAGGACGTGTAGTAGAATTTACATTATTTCCATTGAAGACGTCATCTGAGCGCCGAGTCTCTCTCTTATGCTCCTCTGATGGTAGCTTATCTTGAGGCTCTTCTTTCAATTGTTCCTCCAAATTGCTATTCTGATGAATACCATGGAGTGCAAAACCGGGTGGTTCATTCGGTTCACTATCAGAAAAACTACCATTGCTTTCATCAGGTAATGCAACAATCGACCCATTATTTTTAGGTCTAATTTCAACTGTCATTGCATCCATGTTGGAGGATGGTTCAACGCCTTGACTTCCTTGCGGATTTAACAACCTACTGTAAACAGACTGTACCGTTTCACCGATTTCACTTTTCATACCATCCCCTGATCTAATTACTTCCCAAACCCCATTAGAAATTTGACTCATTACTTTCTCCCTACAATGAACGAGTTCAAAAATTTAGCATAACCAGCTTCACACCTAACATAAATTTAAAATACAGAACCCAATGTAAGAGTAATGTAGCAAATATTCAGCATAAACAACTGCCTAGGGGAACCATAAAAAAGCAGTGTGCCCAAATCTATAATATAATATATGTATCAACTTCTTAATTTAGTACTCATTAAGGTAAAAACAAAACCCAAAAAGTTGCTCGAACCATTGCTTCAAACATCATGATTTTCTCAACCCTTTGTTCAATTTTCTCATCCCATTAGTTTAAATTGCTTTCAAATACATACTATATAGGAAATACACTAAAACCTAGTCAAACATTTAACCATACAAAATTCAATGTATCCGTGATTTTGTATTCCCATTTGTTCAAATTGCTTCCGAATACTAAACAGACACATTAAAACCTAGTCAAACATTTAACTATACACAAAACAGCAGAACAAAACTATAACATAAACCGATACAGCAAAATACCCAATTTCTTTATGAATCGCATCAGAAAGCTGCCGGGGTTTCAAATTCTCAAATCCCGGAGAATTCAAAGCAGCTGACTGTCTCACCGCAGCAACAATCGAACTCCGCAATTCTTCCTACGACCAGTAAAACCACAATAAAACAAAACAGCATTACAATACAACTCCAAAAATTAACTAAACAACCCTAGAATCAATTCACCTCTACACAAACATGGGTTCAATTAAACATTAGATTATATTATAACTTCAAGCTGAGTACTAATTATTAATCAATTTGTTAATTTAAACACAATTTACAAAATTTAAAAAAGAAACCTAAAAAATAAAAATAAAGGGGTTTTAAATAAGGACATTATGTATCTAAACAAGCAAGAAAGATTTGATTTTGGCTTACATTTTCTTTGAGTTTACGAATAATCTTGACACGGAGCCTATCGAAATCGCCATCGTCTTTAATTTTAGAAATTACATCCTCTTTGCTTATGTTTTGATTCATTAAATCCATTTAGGTATATGGGTTTTTGTGGGTGTGTATGTGTGTGTCTATACACGATTAACGGGATTGAAAGAGATGGATTTGAAGCTCTACAATGAACAGAAACAAACGCAGAACACTCCAGCTCTAGCTCTCTAGTTTTTGAAAAGCGTGGAAAGGTGCTCCCTATTTTTTTTGGCTAATTATCATTTAGGTCATCAATTAAATCCAAAAGTATCACTCGAACCATTCTTTTAATTTCGGTCTCAATCGATACATTAATTAATTTAAAAGATTCACTCCGTCTAAGTCAATCTAAAAACTAACGGTCAACATGATGATATGGCAGTAACGACTCTTTTTTGTTGAGTGGTTGTTGACATGGCCAATCAACGTATATATTTGTGTCTATATATATATATATATACATTCATTTATATACATGTTCAATTGCATAACAAATCAATCCCTTATAACAATATCATCCAAAGAGCATGTCATCTAATATGGTCCTTTGGTTGACTAGCCAAGATGGTCTTCCTCTTCTCTTTGTTTGAGACTTGTACAACACATTCTCTTTACTAACTTCTTTTGCTTTCTCTTTGCCCTTTGTAGTTGTTTGGTCTTTCATAGTAGGTGTAGCTGAAACTGTACTCAGTGGTTCCCTTATAACAATGCCAGTTGATCTCCTCACTGGTAGTTTGCTTCTTGTTGCTTGTTTTTAGGGTTATCTGTTTGAGGCCTTTCTTCTTCTGTCATATTTTCTTGACCCTAAGATTCTGGC
The DNA here is from genome assembly GCF_009905375.1 of Apium graveolens. Lineage (NCBI taxonomy): Eukaryota > Viridiplantae > Streptophyta > Magnoliopsida > Apiales > Apiaceae > Apium > Apium graveolens. Next base: position 271,101,684 of record NC_133655.1, on the reverse strand, counting down.
CTTGGAACATCCTTTGTTGGACAAGTTGGCTTCTTATGACCAGCCTCCTTGCAGATAGAGCAATGCACAATCCTCCCTTTATTGTATCTTTGCACCTCTGGTTGACCTTGTTGTTCAGCTGCATCTTGAGTTTTACTCCTACTCTGAGTACCATCCTCCCACTCCTCCCTTCTTCTCATTTTTTTTGGCCTTCCTCTGAGTTTCTTAGGCACATCTGGAGGAAGCATTTCAGCTGTATTGTGTAACTCCCAAAAATCTTCTCCTCTAAGTGCTTCTGTTGAATGACCATATGCCCTCAAGTATAGTTCCCTTGTAAAGTAATGTGACACATAAGACATGGGTTGCTGCCTCCTGTCATGTATAGCTGCAACAGCATGTGCACATGGAACACCTGTTAAGTCCCAAGCTCTGCAAGCACATGTTCTTTCCTCCAAATCAACTGTCACGGACCTTGTTCCCTTTCTAACCATGAAACTTCTGTGACCATCCCATGTAGCTTGCCACTCCCTTGATACTCTAACTGCAAAGTCAAGCTTTTTGTCCAGCTTTTTGCATCAAACTTAGCCAAGTGAGCATGAGCTTTCCTGGATAGCTTCTCAAGACCCTTCATTGCTTTCACATGAGCTGTAGGGTAGGTGGCTATTGCTGCAATCCAAATTGCCTCTTTTTAAAATGTGAAAATTGCACATACATTACCTCTTTTTAAAGTTTGCAAACAGGTGCCTTACACATAGGCTATGCTGGTAAAAACTCCCTCATAGCATTCTCCAAGCCCTATTCAAATACCACATTTAAAAAGTGTACTATATATATAAACCAAACACACAAACAAACATATAAAGATTTAGATGTCACCTTTTGTTGATCACTAATAATTGTATAGCCATTTCCATTTCCAAGATCAAGGTAATCTCTCAACAGGTCTAGGAACCATCTCCAGCTGCTAGTATTTTCAGATTCAACTATTGCATAGGCTACAGGGAACATTTGATTGTTCCCATCCCTACCAACTGCACTTAGAAGTTGGCCTCCACACACAGTCTTCAAAAAACAGCCATCTAACCCCAAAACTGGTCTACAACCACTTTTCCAACCTTCTTTCAGTGCATAGTAACAAATGTAGAGCCTTTGGAAGGTGTTGGGAGAGTCATCAGTTAACCTGTTTGTTTTGATCTCAACTCTATTCTTTGGGTTGTTCTTCAGTAATTCATATCCAAAATCCCAAAATTTGCTATAATGTTCCTTCAAAGCATCTGCAACACCTTCCAAAGCAGCCTTCCTCACTCTTATAAGCTTGATCTTTGGCACTTCAACCTCTAAATCCTCTCTAACAGTCTCCATCATTTCTTTTACTTTCCACTGAGGATTTTTTCTGATCCTATCACCATATAGTTCTGTAAGGTATCTGACTGTGATAAGTTTGTTGTGGTAGGGTTTAGTGTATAGGTGGTTGTCTACCAGTGTCTTAATTCGAACAACATGGCTATCTTGCAATCTACTGCACCATATGTAAAAAGGGCATCCCTTCTCACAAGCTACCCGTGCTCTGTCTTTATCATTTGCGATGAAGTGGAGAGCCCTTCGTTCTTTTATTCCGTAGTCTTTCACAGCTTTTCGAAATTCTTCCATTGACTCGAATCTCATTCCAGCACTAAAGTTCACATTCACCAGCTTGTGCGGATTATACACCGGTAGCTTCTTCCTTTTACGATTACTAGGTGGAATTCCAACATACCCTTTCTTCACATTTTCATCTTCACTGGAAGATGGAAGTGATCCCAGCTCATCACTATCAAACTCATCTTCACTACATAGAAGGTGGTCATTATTGTCATCATTTCTCTCCACTGATCTGTTATTTTCTCTACTAAGCTTCTCTGGAATTTCAGGCTCACCTTCCTCCCTCATGTCATCAGAATCCCAATCTTTACCAAAATCAAATTCTCCTTCTTTCTCATAGCCCTCTTCATCAAAATCTTCATCATCTCCATTGTCCCCACATTCTCCCTCAAGTTCATATTCAGAATCCTCACTGTCCTCATCGTCGAAATCACAATCATCGTCGTCTTCAACTCCCTCAACAATACATTCTCCACTCTCCTCAAATTCTTTACTACCCCCCTCATCGACAATTTCAGTATCCTCAATTATTGAGTTTCTACCATGGTCAACATATAACTCAATCTTCCCATAAGGTAAACACAGAGAAGTCAGAGCTCTAACACTAGCGTCATCATACAACAACCTTATACCATCTTTAAAATTTTGACCATTACGTTTGAAGTAGTGAAAATCATTTTTCGAGTAGTTGTATGTAACTGCATAATCTTCCAAATCACGAGTACAAAATATGTCCGTATCAACACCATTAATTATGTCAATACGACCTCCAATATAACCACATTCACCATTAAACGCATTAGGTGTAAATTTAGAATGGTGGTGAAGATGAATCGGAATCCTAGATGTCATTCTGCTAAAAAAATTTAAAGCATACAATTACACAAGATAGGCAAGTAAGAAGTAAACCATCAAGAATACATACAAGAACATAATATGAAGACACATGTATACAAAACAAGATAGACATATGAAGACACTATACAAAGACGAGACGATTCAAAGAAACACACACATAATATGAATAATATATACTAGATCCAGAACATATACCTTGTATTGACTGTGTAAGTAATCTTCAATTGATCCAGAATATATACCCAGCTCTAATTGATCGAAGAAATTAGGGTTTCAGTTTACCCCTTTCATACGCTTTCAATTCACTTTTTTCTATTTTTGTTTTCATTTGATTTCTTTGTTTATGTGTCCATTCTAATTTCTTTTCTTTTTTTTTTATTTTTTATTTTCCATGTCACATGACACTTCACCACATAACGGAGCAATGGATGAAAACCGTCAAATCTGACCCGATTCAAAGTTGACTTAGACGGAGTGAATCTTTTAAATTAATTAATGTGTCGATTGAGACCGAAATTAAAAGAATGGTTCGAGTGATACTTTTGGATTTAATTGATGACCTAAATGATAATTAGCCCTTATTTTTTTAAGGTGAGCAGAAAACGCGCAAACCGTAAAAGCCATCCGCACCGTACCAATCCGTACCGCAAAATGCGGTTTTTAATTTTCGTGGTGCGGTTATGTTTTGAATTTTTAATAAATAGCGCGGTGTGGTGCAAATTATGGTTTTAAATTTTTGAAATGTGGTTCAAACCGTACCGCACCGTAATATTTAATATGTTATAAATATATATATATATATATATAAATATCTATATTATTATATTAAAGACGAAATATTGAAAGTTTGGTTGTCGGTCGTTGTTGACCGTTAGATTTATTCTTAAAAATTAGTATTATTTAAGAGGTATAAGGTTCGAATCTTGCCGGCAAAATATTAAAATTATTTTAAAAAAATAGTATTCTATAAGAGGTATAATCAAAATTAGAATTTAAAATATATAATGATAAATATAACCGTGCATTGCACGGGGTATATATATATAGGGGGCTACTCCAATAGAAACCTTTTTAAAATAAAAACTAGAAACCTGCAGCCCAGCCCAAATAAAAGCAACCCAAACCAAAAAAAAACATATCGGCCCATATAACTACAAAACAGTTGGATAATTAATTTGTCTTTAAGTTGAGATAAAAGGAAACTATACATACATATTACACACAAAACAGTTACATCGTCTTCATCCCTCTAAACTGCTCAAAATCGAGAAGCATTTCTTAGTTTCTAAGCACAAATCGTGTTGAAAGACATAATATTCTAGTGATTGATACTAAACGAAGAGGAGATCAAAGTTTCTTCAGAATTTGTACTCCTCGTGTACGCAAATAACAAAAAACACAATTAAAGGTAAATTAGTGTAAATTTTTTATTGATATAGTGATATTTTACTTACAATCAACTTTGTTGTTACATTTACACATAGTTTAACTGATGCATGTTGATATTTTCATGTTTTTTTTGTGTTTTTCACTAATTATTGTTTAGGTGCTAACTAATAATCTTAATATGTTCTTCAAACAGCTTTTAATTAGCGATTTTATCATTATTGAAGGGATAAAATGGCTAGGACTAGAGGAGGTATGTGAAATTAGGGTTTTATACTTTTTTGATAAAATTTGTTGAACTTTTAATGATTTCATTTGTTTTATAAATGTTAATTGTATATATGCATGTGTAGTTGTTTTCTGTAATTTTGATGTTTTATTGATATTTTTTAGTTTTATGCCTACTTTAATGATTACGCTACCGGTTTTTAGTCTTTAAGCATAATTTAATCATGTTACGCTATAAATTGATCATTAAGTATGTTACGATAAAGATTTTTAACGAATTTTTTTAATTTAAATGCTAGTCTCGCAAACTTGTACAATACAATATTTCATGTTAGTAACACTGTTCAAATGTATGCAAATGTAAGGCTTGGAAACTCTTCTCTGTATAAAGAATATTAAATTTAAAGCCTCTTTGATCGCACAGCTTCGTTGCCTGATGGTATTTAATTATGTATATAGTTACTAATGTCGAATATTTAATGATGTCGAGGTGTTGTAGTTTAGATAATAAACTACAAAAGATCCCTCCATGATAATACAGTTGCAGAACGGGACTTAACTATATCTCACTATTCAGTTTTAGCTAATATCTGACTTTTCAATGAGAGATTGAAGCAAAACAAGTAAAATACAATGGCTCACATATCTATCCAATTGGTAGGTATCACAAATTTTTTTTAGAACAATCACCAAAATATGTATTCCTATTTACTAAATTCATATGTACCAATCATTTATTACTATATACTTATTTTCAACATGTTTCCTAATAATATTACATTCTGGATATACTTATTTTAAACATGTTTGCTTATTTTCAACATGTTTACTATATACTTTGGTTTCAATCACAAGCTATAGAGTATTGTCAATAAATTCAGGACAATCCATGAATTTAGAGTATATGTATCAAAAGAATGTGTTTCTTAAAATTAGTTCAAGTTAAATTCTGGTTCTTATATGAGTTGCTTGGTACTAGATGTCATGATACAACTCTTGGCCATAAGTTGACCACAACTTAACCACAAGTTGCTTACATGCAAGTCATAGTGTTGCATAGATTGTTCAGGGGGTCTTGAAGATAAGAATTCGATTGGGTCTTGACTACTTCTTTTTTGTTTGAATACCTGGAGGTTTGTTCTTCTGTATTTATTGATTTGGCAAAACTAAGTAAATGTCCTATTGTAGTTGATCTTTTTTTACGGCTGTTAAATCTACTTGCTGTTGGATTGCTCAATTTTGGTTATCAGTGGACGGAAGAAGAGGCGTATAATGTTACATAAGTTAAATATGCAAAGAGTGGAGCACTGTATGACACCATCTCCTTGTCCAGGGAGTCTTATCCTAGAATATGTGCTGATATTTTAGGAAATGAGGAGGAAATCTACTTCCTGAATAGACAAGGGGCTGATTATTTTAAATTAAATTAAATTTGATATTCCCACTACAAGTTGTGCTCCTGTTATAGTATCTAGGAGCCAGGAGCCACAGAGGCCTTCAAAAAATGTTGAGTTCTTGTTTTGTTGGGTGAGTATGGGATTTTGAGTTGCTTGCTAATGTAACATTTATGCTTACTAAAGGCATCTGAGAGAAATGGAAGAGCAGGGTGATTCCAATATGTTAATCTGGATAGAGATAGATTGCAAAGGAAGAACCAGCCTATTCAGGTGTAATAGATTATTTTTAGCACACAAATCGTTTACGTCGTCATCCTAGTGAAAATTTGAAGTCAGTAGAAGCCGATGCCATGGTAGAAAAAGTAAGATATAACTAGATCTTCACAGACATGGCGATATGTATAAAGGTTATGGGAGTATTCTCGAAGCCAAATTACAGCTTATTATTTTTGCTATTTAAAGCATTGATCAGGTGAGGAAACTTACAAATGAAAATTACCATGGTGTAAATATGTATGTCAAAGGAACCAATTGAGACATTCCTGTGTAGCCTATGCACAAATATTGATTATTCTGCTATAATTATAATAATGAAATTATAGATTATAAACATAGTTATAATACAATTACATTGGTTAACTATATTAATAATTGCCTCTGTTATGGTATGTTGTGTTGTATATAGCCCTGTTATGGTATATTGTATATTGATTCATAGATGATATAAATTTAGGTGGAACAAATATAAATTATAAAATTTCTATGCCTCTTCAATTTCATTTGAAAAGATTAACTATACTTAAAACCTATAGTTTTAAAAAAAATTGATATTGTAGTACTAATTGCCCTGTTCTGGTAAGTTGTGTAATATACTGTCTGAAAATAATAAATTACCACCTATTTTAGTTGTTATTTTGTTGTGTTGTACAGGACTATCTTCAGTAACACCAAGACGCAGTTCAAGAATAAAACATCTAAGTAAGCCAAAAAAGAGAAACAATGATCTCACACCTGAGTTTATTAATTTAGAAGATTTTACTGACAACAATATGGAACAAGGTATAATGAAAAACTTTATTTCTTCTTTGCTAACATAATTATCATATTATCTATTTCAAAATAATGCAGGACAACATACAAGAACTCCTCCAAGTACTCCTCCAAGATCAAGTTTGAGAAAGTTCTATAGAAGAGCAAACAACAAATTTAAAGAAACTGCAGGAAGACCGCATGATTATAACGTATGTACTCTATTAGTGGCATACTTTAAAAATCTTAATAATTATATGAATTAAAGATTTTTTTCCAAACAGAAAGAAGATGAAACAGTCGAAGAACAAACAAGATACAAGGAAATATGTGAAATGGAGGTTGATCATCCTGAAGAAGAACAACATAATACAAATGAACAAGAGAAAACAAATGAAATGGTGGATGATCATTTCCAAGAAGAAAAAAGACCAAATAAAGAGGAAGAACCTAGCAAGAAACAAAAAACTACAAAGTGGAAGAGGAAGGCATTTAAGCAGGTATAAATATATTACTTCTTTCACAATATTTAGTCTATATATAAATCAAAAATGTTGTCGTCTTCTTAGTTGAAAACTAGTGTTTAGGACCACTAATCAAAGGTAAAACAAAAAAAAGTACAACAATCATTAAAATTTGTATTCATATTTACTAAAAACATATGTACCAATGACTAATTTGTATTTCATTAGTTTCATTTTAAAAATTGGCTTCTCTATATTGGAATGTAAATATTCTTTATATTCAAATATAAAGAATATATTTAATGTACTTTACAGGGTGGATTTTTATTATTCCGGTAGGGGTGGATTTTTATTGTTCCGATAGGGGAAAATGTAACACCCCCAGATCCGGGGTCGGGGATCCGAGTCGTCACGGTCTTTCTTTCCACAATATCACTTCACTTAATTAATAAATAACCTTATGCTGTGACCCCACACTAACACACACCACAACCCGTTATAGTCTCAGAGATGAAATTTAAATAAGTACAAGTCTTTGAATCCACAATTTAAAAGTTATTACAACCCAAAATGATTACTTGATAAATTTACAGTTAATTGCCATTATCTGCCACAAGTTATAATTATACATAATTGATTCTCAAAAGTAGATGGTCTGATCTACAATAGATCTACCTCTGCAGCTATAGCAGCTACAACATCAACGGGAAGACACAGGACGCTTCCCACGCGCTTGCGCTGGGTCTGCTGGAGTCTGGCCATCTTTCCTAACTGTTGTTGTGTGATGAAGAAATAAAGCAAGGGTGAGCAGCAAGCCCACCAAAATAATATGTATAATGATTTACAATATATGAGCCTACTCATAATACTCATGAAAGTCTTGGTCAAAAGAAATGAACCAAGTTTGATATCTTAATGCGATAAAGTCGCAAAATATTCAGTATATATACATATATACTTTTCAAAATATTGGAAGTCCTCTTCCATGCATAATACACACAGAATTCCAGTGTATAACTGTATAAAAATATCGTTGCAAGGTGATCTCATATATCTAACCTTGTCTCAACGTTTTTCTGAAAATCTTTGTCATGCATAAGATAATCATTTACTAGATATAAGTTTAAAAGATGAAGTTACAAAATACTCCAATATACTTATATCTTTTCCAAATACTACTTGAACTACCACCATTCAAGTTATAATTAGTTTCCAAAGTTCATCACATAGACGAGACTACAAGATAATACTTGAATAGATTCAACCTTTAAAATATCATCAAAATAAAATGAAGTTATGAGATACTTCATTTGATGCAAACATTATTTTGAAAACTTGACCCTGCCAACACTCAACAATCGCCCAACCGTAGCCTTTCTATCGAAGTGCTTTGGGTAGTGTTGCAGAAATATCCAATTGGATGATGAACTCATTACGGGAGTTTACCGCGCCAGGAAGACCACTTACGATGATCAGTCGTAGTAGTACAACCCCACCATTTTCTACATGTAGAGGAGAACCTGTCGGATTTACTTGTCAACCGAACACTGAACTCCTAAGGAATGGACCGCCTTAGCGGAACTTCCAGGCCATTTGGGCCAATATAATAAGGCTGGGTCGGCGCTACTCGACCACTTACGCCACTCCTAGTTCAGATGAAATCCATGACTCTGAAACGTAAAGCTCGTTTCCCCCTTTCCCCAAGTAGAAACTTGTTGATACGGCTCCACCAAGAAGTCGTACCTAGTTGGAAAGGAAAACTCACCGATATTTCCCAGGCGATGCCTGTTAATGGATTAACTTGTTCCAAGAATTTTACTTCCCGAATATTGAGTAAGTAATCAAAAACTTCTTTTACCAAGATAGCAACCTTGTTGCGAATATAAAACACACCACCGAGCCGGATCCCCCATGTTTTGAGCGAGTATTTAAATCCCCTTTTTAAAAGGAAGATCTTAAATATAAAAATAGTTTTGGGATCCGCTCTAACTTTTGAAAATCATTTTAAAGACTCGAAAACACTTTAAAGAGTGTTTGGAGTAAAACTGATTTAATGAAGTAAATCAGTCCTCAGAATATTTAGAAAATGACTGAATATTAATATTTAAATAATATTCCCATAAAGAATAATCTTTATAAAAATAATTGAAGTAGAAGTATTAAAACTTATACTTGAAACGAGTACTAAATAATCAAAGATATACTTATATGAAAGTATTATCTTTAGTTGAATAATCGAAAATAAGTTTGATTATTGACACCTTATTCTTTAATAAAATAAAGAATATACCTCAGCAAATACTCGGAGTCATAGATCCTCAAATGAATATTCAAATAATATTCAATAAATAAAATAAGCTGAGTAATAAGCCCTCAAATGAATATTCGAAATAATATTCATTAAATAATAAGCCGAGTCATAATACCTCGAATGAATATTATAAATAATATTCATTAAATAAAATAAATGAGTCATACATCCTCAAATGAATATCCAAGTAATATTCAATAAATAATATAAAGGAGTCATAAGTCCTCGAATGAATATTCAAGATAATATTCATTAATAAAATAAAGTTATCGAATAAACCTTATTCGATTAATAGTTTGGAAACTATAACCATATATATATATATATATATATATATGTATATCCATATCCATATATACAAAATTACTCGGGATCCTCGACTCCCGGTTTTAGAAAATATTTTCACCTTTGGGTCCCTATACTAAGGGTATATGCAAGTTACCGCTATCCTCTAGCATAGGTATTATCAACTGAACCAACATATATATATTCCAAGAATATGAAACAGGCATGCATATATACCATATCACATGCTACAATATATCACATCATTTGCTAATTATCCAACATGCATCTATCGCAAGATAATGCAAATACATATATTCATCACAACAACAGTATAACGGATAGAATACTTGCCTGAGCGACTTGGGGGTGAGAAAGGCTCGGGACGAGTCTGGTAACCTATAAACAACAAGTAAGTTGGAATTAAACCAAAATCACTTGTAAATCTATACTTTAACTAACTTAGACTCTAACGCTTGTTTTGCGCTCACCGATTCGCTTAAGTCACTCGGGTACCCTCGGCTCCACCATTTTTAATAATTTAACCTTTACGAGTTTTAAAGCGATTCCTTCGCGAGTGTCTTACCAACTGCCTAACACACTTACCATAAATGTTTCATACATTAATTAACCCTTTTTGGTCTTTAACCTATGTTTCAAAGTAAGGCGAGGGAAAAAGTTTCGTTCGCGAAACGCCGTTACTTGAAACGGTCGTTTCTCCTAAACCGTGCATCGGAATCGAACGAACTACATATCAAAACGAAGCTCGTAACATGAGCTATCTAAACATGGCAGTGGTCATAATCTAGAAGGGGGTTCTCGGGTCCTAATGCTATGCACAAAAACAGTCCAAAGAAAATCGGACGTTACGACGGCTATGTTTACGCGATTTCCAAATTTTAAACCATACAAAACCAACCACAAACCAACCTCAAATCCAACACACAACAAACATCCATCCTTATCACATCATAACAACCCCAACCAATTCAATTTAATCATTCATACTTATGCTTAAACTTAACTTTAATCATACTTAAGTTCCTTTAAATCAAAACCACAACAATTACCATTCCATTTCACTACCATTCCAAATCCCAAACTCTAAATCATAACAACAAACTACAATATCAACCCACTAATCAAAATCATCTTATAATATATAGGAATCTAGGGTTTGGAGATGGTATACCTTCCTTGAAGTGGTGGGTGGAGCTAGGAAGCCTTAAGAAGCTTTGAGAAGTCTTAAGAATGCTTGGATCTTCAAGAAAAACAAGAAAAAGTTCAAGTTAAAAACTTGAAAACACTATTCATTGTCTTCTTCTTTGATTAAATGAAGAAGATAGAGAAAGAATTAATGGCTTAAACTCATGATATAGTCCTAACTAAGCATGAAGATGATTAGGGAATTATCTTACCAATTTAGGAAGCTTGGATCTTGGATTTTGAATTTCTCTTGCCTTTTGAATAGTGAAAAGCCGTGAGCAATGAAGAACAAAGCCTTGGTTGCTTTTGATTTTTGATGAAAATGATTTTACTTGGCTTGGTTGATTGGTTTTTGTGCTTGCTTTAGTCAATTACCTTCTTGCCCTTGGATTTGTGTGGTTACAAAGCTACCACACCTCCTTCCTTCCCATGTCATGCTTATGTCATCCTCATGATGTCATCCTCCCTTCCTTGTCCTCTTTCTATTGGTTGGATGACATCATTCCCCCTAATCCCTTTGATTAGCTTTTAATTGTTTGCCTAATGACCGCTGATCTGTTATACGGTTCGCTTAACTTTCGTTCTCGTTTATCGTTTGAAGGATCATACCCGGGATCTTATTACTTAGGTTCCCTTAACCTTTCTCAATACATTATATTCCTTTTTATGATCCTCTATTATAATCCTTTAATTTAAATCCTTTTTATCCTGTTACCTTATACTCAATTCTCTCCGTATCTTGTGGATTTCCGGGAAAAATCAAAGTGTTCAGAATTGGATTCTGACGATCTTTACATACAATTATATACCACATAGAGTACTAATAATATCCCATAAGATCAATAACAGAACCCCTACATAGCGTGGCATGAACAGTTTTCTCATTCAGCAAAAACACTATTCATAAGGGTTTCAAAAATTTCTCAAAAATTGGGGTTATTACAGTCTCCCCTCCTTAAAAGGATTCCGTCCCGGAATCGGATAGAAATAAATAGGGATACTTTCTTAGTATTGCACTTTCTAACTCTCAAGTCAATTTTCCCACATTGTGGTTCTACCATCAAACTCTTACTAGTTTGATAACCCTTCTCCTAAGCACTCATTCCTTTTCACTCTATAACCCTTCCTGGTTGCTCCATATAGGTTACGTCGGGTTGCATATCTATGCGCTCATATGCCCCTATTTATCTGGCATCTGAATTACACTTCCTTAACATTGATACGTGAAACGCGTTATGACTAGCTACATGTTCTAGGTTAGGGCTAGCTCATATGCTAACTTCCCAAATGTCTTAATATATCCAAGGGTCCAACAAATTGTAGACTTAGCTTTCCTTTCTTTCCGAACCTCATCAATCCTTTCCAAGGGATACCTATAACATTACTAGGTCCCCTATTTCATACTCTTCATCCTTTCGTGTCAAATCAACATACTTATCATGACCATCTTGGGCTACTACCAGCCGTCCTCTGATTAGATCTATCATATCCTTGGTCCTTTGGACTACTGCGGGTCCGAGCATCTTGCGCTCTACAACTTCATCCTAACATAAGGGAGATCGACATTGTCTTCCCTCAATGATCTCATAAGGCGACATCTCGATAATGACATATGATCTATTGTCATAAGAAAACTCAATCCGCGTTATGTGATCATTCAAATTTCTTTCAAGTCTATTGCACAGACTCTCATTATTGCTTTTAACATTAGAGCTTCTGCTTCTCAATACCCATTCTTTTCCAGTTCGTAATCGCTACTACCTTCCGTTCCTAATATTATACTGGTTATACTTTTGCTCGTTAGCGTTCTATAACCTTTTAATAACCACGTCAACCTTAGTATCACGAATGTGTTCCCATTCCGCATACTACCACCACTTTATTACTCCTTTTTCAGTTGCTTCTATTTTCCAAAATTTGATCAATCAAATAGAAGTAAAGGAATTTGTTGAGAGATCACTATGATCATGAACACTTGTTATATCGCATAGTTAGTACAGAAGGTGGCCAGCCTTTAGTACTTGACAAGCAATTAAATAACATGCGGTATCCTACTAGGCTTCTATCACAAAGATAGATAGTCATTCGGCAATACCTCCCCTTCTGGAAGGGTTGTTCTTCTCAGCTCACATGAAATGAAAAGAAGAGAAAAGAGCGAACTGAAGAGAATTGTATATATATGTAAAAAAATATTGCCATAAAATATCTGGCTTGGAATCTACCTCTGAACTATAGAGGTTTATCATAGGAGAACAAAACATATATGTATTTATATCAACATCAAGTATTATAGCATCGTATTTCACATGCCTAAATATTTGCTATTCCGTCCATCATTCTATGGACCCATGCACTTCCTCTAGCTTATACACAATTACCTTTGAAACTCCCTCGATATCGAAAATCGAACCTGGGATCTCATTCTAGACATCATCGTTACTAGAATTCTATGCTTGCATCGCAACCTTCCTCGTATAATAATACGGCTCTCTATTGATAAGAAAGAATAAATATTCAATATGTAGATACTCTACTTAATTAGTCTATCAATGATAACTTATACACTACCACTACCCGATTAGTGGTACTCAATCTCAACACCCATTCCAATACAACTCTCACGGTTGTAATCAGCTCATTACTCGCAGAATCATTGCTGCCTTACTATGGTCCACCACTGACCTACTGTAGTCATTCATTTTCCATGAAGTCTTAATAGCTAACCATACGGAGTCCATACATCTCGTATCTAATTCTCCTAAGGAGTTAACATAACCACCAATCACAATTCATGAAGAACACTCCAAACTCTGACGTACTTTCATGACATGAAGCAGATAAAATTGCAGAAGAGTTTCAATCAAAGCAACGATAGCAGGTTAATACCATTTTTAATCATATGCCTTAAATAGAAGACTTAACTCAAAGGTTCGTCTAGTCCTTTTGGAAACATGGTCCTGGCTTATTCTCAAGATAGTACCTTCTAAGATAGATAGCCCGTTCATGGCGATTACACGAATTAAACCTTTACCAACTACTATTACGGTTGGGTATTGCACAGTCATCAGAAGGAATGTCAATCTTCCAAACCATAATTTAACCTTCACATTTTTAACCCTCATCACTGTATTCTTTTGGCACACGCGCCTATAATTATCCTCTTACCCTTAAAGTGTCGGCCACCTCTTTGGCCTTTCCTGATAGTAAAATTTCCTTACAGTCAATGTCATTTTAACCACCTCCAAATAAATTTTCTACCTTATTTCCGATCACTGCTTGAGTGAAGATGTTTTCCTTAAAATCAGATGGGAAAAAAAATATCACCATTTTTCCATAAGTTATTGCCTCAGTCTTTAGAGGCTAATCACTGTCAAGACTGACTCTCAATCATACTTAGAACATTTTTTTTTTTTATCTTAAGTCCTAATTGCCCTGAACAATTTCGACCATTACTGGTTCGATCCATACTTTCTCGTGGTTTAACACGTGCCTCACTTGGCATCATTATAATTACGTCATATTTCCTTTATCCACATTTCTATTCTTGAGAATTTTGAATATTACCTTTTTCCTTATAAAACCTCTAAGGTTATCCTTCAATCGTTCCTCCTGTATTCCCTAGATACAGGGCATATCACAATACCATTTACTAATAGTAGAACCATTGTCTATATACTTCTGCAAAATTTCTCCACTGATTCTTAAAGGTTGTTGTTACCTTAACCCTTTCCCAATCATACTGTCAAAACTCATACTGTCCCTATTAAGGGTGACATGCCAACCTTTATGCAGTCCCCTAGGATTCATTTTAAGTTACCAATGTTCTATCCTTAATTCCACCTTTAAAAGGTACCTGCATCCTTCCACGAATAAATCAAGTCATATTTCCTTGATAGATTATCATATTCATCATTCCCACCTCGATAGTCTATACCTAACTTCATAATAGCATCCTTATTCAAATTGAGGTCAATCCATATGGCCTCCAAAAGATAACAACGGTTATCCGCTTGTCTTGCCTAATTTGGTAACGATAACAAGGATGTTCTGGAAGATATTGGTCGTGTTCAACGTGAACTTCTTCTTAATAATTCCTTATTTACTTTTGTTGTTTATCTCAACAGTCATCTCAATGTTGGGATATCTTTCATACCTGGCGTCTCCCTTTCTGGGTATCAAGCCACCGGTCTTACACTTCACATTCTTGAAGGTCACTTCCTTCATCCAATTTTCCTACTTTCTTACTTTCTTGTCTCTTTAGTCTATCCGCGTCTTATTATTTATCCTTCGAACTATCTAAAGGTTTCCTTGAATCCTCCCAACTTAAAGGGGATAAAATGTACATAACTCGTATGCCTTCAACCCTCAACTTTAACTCATGGTGAATCACTCTCATCCGGACGATTACCTACTTTTCTATTTCTATTTCTACGAGTCTTTAGGGTTTCCTCATACCCAACTCCCTTATCATTCCTCAAACTCTCTTGCCTTTATATTCCTTTCTCTTATCGTTATTTCATGAACCAACACAACATAAGCATTGATTTCAAACATCCCGTCATTCTGGATTCGTGTCCTCAGAACGAATCTTGACAACTTTTACAACTTAGATTCATAATTCATCATACTCGTCCGCCTTTGTTCTGGCTCTAAAGCTTTTACACTATCTCCTTATCTTTGGGAATTACTTTCCCGAAAACAATTGACTGAACTTAAATCAGTTTATTCTAACCTCTGGCTCCGTGCCTTTCTTGGTCTTTCACCAGCAGGTCGCCTCTCTCTTAGGAGGGTAAGTGACAAAAATAGTCTTTTGAGATTCGTCAATCATTTAGAATCTCAAATGATTCCTATATTTCCTTTAGCCAGGCTCTTGCCTCGACTGGTCAACCTGTTCCTTGGAACTCTGAGAGCTTAGAGACTTACAGGTCCTGAAAGAATTTCCTATCGCATTGTTTCCTCAAGGTGGTGGTTGGGGATAATAGTCTAAGTTCTGTCTAGACAGGTCCATGAATTGCCGTATAGGAGTACCGTCTCGGGTCTCCTTTCCTTACTCGACTTTCTGTTTCCTTAGTATAAAATGTTTCATCCTACTCCCCATAATTGGGGTCATCTTTTAATTTAAAATCCTCATTTTCCACTCCATTATGTCATGGGTTCCTTCTATCTTGATGGCGACCTCCCTGACTATCACGTTCAGGGTTTGCTCTAAATCTTATTCCTCAAACTATGGCTCTCATCTAAGTTCTCATCCTTACGCTCTTGAACTTTCGAAACCCAAATTCTATAGGAATACCTCATTATTCCCTTATCCTCTTTCTCGGTATTAATCTCATATTTATTTGTTGGCTCTCTGCCTTCATTCATCACCTTTCTCTGGCACAATATGCTCTTTTCCGATAATTCGGACTGTATTGCAATCTCAAACAGCTTTTCGGTACCGGCTCCGGTTACCTTCATATCTATTTCCATTTTTTTTTTTCAAAATCTCTTATCAACTTTCCCAAAGACATTAACCTCTTGAGTCTCTCCTTCTTACTAAGGGCATCAGCCACCACATTGGCTTTCCCCGAATGATAAAGAATCTCCTTTTCCATCCGGCAACGCCAGCATAGGGGCCATCACCAATCTTTGTTTCAGTTCTTGAAAGCTGTTCTCGCATTTCTCTGTCCATTCAAACTTCTCAGTCTTACGAGTAAGCCGCGTTAAAGGGGCTACTATCTTTACAACTTGAACGAACCTCCGGTAGTGACCGGCCAATCCTACCTCTGGTAGTCGACCAAACCATGGTCATCAATTCATCAGTGGTCCTTTATCCAATCCTGTCAGGATCCTCCATGGGATCCTCCTCAACAACTATCCCTTCTAGGACAACATCCTCAACCGCTAAATCCTCAATATCAACATCATCCGGTCCTGCATTAGGACACTCTATCGGATCCACAATCCGATCTCCAATTAGTAATAAAATATCATCGCGATGTTGCTCCTCAACATCAGGGTTCGGAGTCCCGCTACCATATACGATAACGAACTACGCTCATATCACGATATTTATAAGGGTTCCCATAAGGGTTTTAACTGTCAGTACTACGTTAGGTAGCCCGACTATGAACTTGGCAAGAGTTCTTATTATCTTAGTGAACTTATTATCTTAACGTCCCATCATCTCTGAGGTTTATAACGCTTAGCTCTGATACCATTTCTGTAACACCCCCAGATCCGGGGTCGGGGATCCGAGTCGTCACGGTCTTTCTTTCCACAATATCACTTCACTTAATTAATAAATAACCTTATGCTGTGACCCCACACTAACACACACCACAACCCGTTATAGTCTCAGAGATGAAATTTAAATAAGTACAAGTCTTTGAATCCACAATTTAAAAGTTATTACAACCCAAAATGATTACTTGATAAATTTACAGTTAATTGCCATTATCTGCCACAAGTTATAATTATACATAATTGATTCTCAAAAGTAGATGGTCTGATCTACAATAGATCTACCTCTGCAGCTATAGCAGCTACAACATCAACGGGAAGACACAGGACGCTTCCCACGCGCTTGCGCTGGGTCTGCTGGAGTCTGGCCATCTTTCCTAACTGTTGTTGTGTGATGAAGAAATAAAGCAAGGGTGAGCAGCAAGCCCACCAAAATAATATGTATAATGATTTACAATATATGAGCCTACTCATAATACTCATGAAAGTCTTGGTCAAAAGAAATGAACCAAGTTTGATATCTTAATGCGATAAAGTCGCAAAATATTCAGTATATATACATATATACTTTTCAAAATATTGGAAGTCCTCTTCCATGCATAATACACACAGAATTCCAGTGTATAACTGTATAAAAATATCGTTGCAAGGTGATCTCATATATCTAACCTTGTCTCAACGTTTTTCTGAAAATCTTTGTCATGCATAAGATAATCATTTACTAGATATAAGTTTAAAAGATGAAGTTACAAAATACTCCAATATACTTATATCTTTTCCAAATACTACTTGAACTACCACCATTCAAGTTATAATTAGTTTCCAAAGTTCATCACATAGACGAGACTACAAGATAATACTTGAATAGATTCAACCTTTAAAATATCATCAAAATAAAATGAAGTTATGAGATACTTCATTTGATGCAAACATTATTTTGAAAACTTGACCCTGCCAACACTCAACAATCGCCCAACCGTAGCCTTTCTATCGAAGTGCTTTGGGTAGTGTTGCAGAAATATCCAATTGGATGATGAACTCATTACGGGAGTTTACCGCGCCAGGAAGACCACTTACGATGATCAGTCGTAGTAGTACAACCCCACCATTTTCTACATGTAGAGGAGAACCTGTCGGATTTACTTGTCAACCGAACACTGAACTCCTAAGGAATGGACCGCCTTAGCGGAACTTCCAGGCCATTTGGGCCAATATAATAAGGCTGGGCCGGCGCTACTCGACCACTTACGCCACTCCTAGTTCAGATGAAATCCATGACTCTGAAACATAAAGCTCGTTTCCCCCTTTCCCCAAGTAGAAACTTGTTGATACGGCTCCACCAAGAAGTCGTACCTAGTTGGAAAGGAAAACTCACCGATATTTCCCAGGCGATGCCTGTTAATGGATTAACTTGTTCCAAGAATTTTACTTCCCGAATATTGGGTAAGTAATCAAAAACTTCTTTTACCAAGACAGCAACCTTGTTGCGAATATAAAACACACCACCGAGCCGGATCCCCCATGTTTTGAGCGAGTATTTAAATCCCCTTTTTAAAAGGAAGATCTTAAATATAAAAATAGTTTTGGGATCCGCTCTAACTTTTGAAAATTATTTTAAAGACTCGAAAACACTTTAAAGAGTGTTTGGAGTAAAACTGATTTAATGAAGTAAATCAGTCCCCAGAATATTTAGAAAATGACTGAATATTAATATTTAAATAATATTCCCATAAAGAATAATCTTTATAAAAATAATTGAAGTAGAAGTATTAAAACTTATACTTGAAACGAGTACTAAATAATCAAAGATATACTTATATGAAAGTATTATCTTTAGTTGAATAATCGAAAATAAGTTTGATTATTGACACCTTATTCTTTAATAAAATAAAGAATATACCTCAGCAAATACTCGGAGTCATAGATCCTCAAATGAATATTCAAATAATATTCAATAAATAAAATAAGCTGAGTAATAAGCCCTCAAATGAATATTCGAAATAATATTCATTAAATAATAAGCCGAGTCATAATACCTCGAATGAATATTATAAATAATATTCATTAAATAAAATAAAGGAGTCATACATCCTCAAATGAATATCCAAGTAATATTCAATAAATAATATAAAGGAGTCATAAGTCCTCGAATGAATATTCAAGATAATATTCATTAATAAAATAAAGTTATCGAATAAACCTTATTCGATTAATAGTTTGGAAACTATAACCATATATATATATATATATGTATATCCATATCCATATATATAAAATTACTCGGGATCCTCGACTCCCGGTTTTAGAAAATATTTTCACCTTTGGGTCCCTATACTAAGGGTATATGCAAGTTACCGCTATCCTCTAGCATAGGTATTATCAACTGAACCAACAGATATATATTCCAAGAATATGAAACAGGCATGCATATATACCATATCACATGCTACAATATATCGCATCATTTGCTAATTATCCAACATGCATCTATCGCAAGATAATGCAAATACATATATTCATCACAACAACAGTATAACGGATAGAATACTTGCCTGAGCGACTTGGGGGTGAGAAAGGCTCGGGACGAGTCTGGTAACCTATAAACAACAAGTAAGTTGGAATTAAACCAAAATCACTTGTAAATCTATACTTTAACTAACTTAGACTCTAACGCTTGTTTTGCGCTCACCGATTCGCTTAAGTCACTCGGGTACCCTCGGCTCCACCATTTTTAATAATTTAACCTTTACGAGTTTTAAAGCGATTCCTTCGCGAGTGTCTTACCAACTGCCTAACACACTTACCATAAATGTTTCATACATTAATTAACCCTTTTTGGTCTTTAACCTATGTTTCAAAGTAAGGCGAGGGAAAAAGTTTCGTTCGCGAAACGCCGTTACTTGAAACGGTCGTTTCTCCTAAACCGTGCATCGGAATCGAACGAACTACATATCAAAACGAAGCTCGTAATATGAGCTATCTAAACATGGCAGTGGTCATAATCTAGCAGGGGGTTCTCGGGTCCTAATGCTATGCACAAAAACAGTCCAAAGAAAATCGGACGTTACGACGGCTATGTTTACGCGATTTCCAAATTTTAAACCATACAAAACCAACCACAAACCAACCTCAAATCCAACACACAACAAACATCCATCCTTATCACATCATAACAACCCCAACCAATTCAATTTAATCATTCATACTTATGCTTAAACTTAACTTTAATCATACTTAAGTTCCTTTAAATCAAAACCACAACAATTACCATTCCATTTCACTACCATTCCAAATCCCAAACTCTAAATCATAACAACAAACTACAATATCAACCCACTAATCAAAATCATCTTATAATATATAGGAATCTAGGGTTTGGAGATGGTATACCTTCCTTGAAGTGGTGGGTGGAGCTAGGAAGCCTTAAGAAGCTTTGAGAAGTCTTAAGAATGCTTGGATCTTCAAGAAAAACAAGAAAAAGTTCAAGTTAAAAACTTGAAAACACTATTCATTGTCTTCTTCTTTGATTAAATGAAGAAGATAGAGAAAGAATTAATGGCTTAAACTCATGATATAGTCCTAACTAAGCATGAAGATGATTAGGGAATTATCTTACCAATTTAGGAAGCTTGGATCTTGGATTTTGAATTTCTCTTGCCTTTTGAATAGTGAAAAGCCGTGAGCAATGAAGAACAAAGCCTTGGTTGCTTTTGATTTTTGATGAAAATGATTTTACTTGGCTTGGTTGATTGGTTTTTGTGCTTGCTTTAGTCAATTACCTTCTTGCCCTTGGATTTGTGTGGTTACAAAGCTACCACACCTCCTTCCTTCCCATGTCATGCTTATGTCATCCTCATGATGTCATCCTCCCTTCCTTGTCCTCTTTCTATTGGTTGGATGACATCATTCCCCCTAATCCCTTTGATTAGCTTTTAATTGTTTGCCTAATGACCGCTGATCTGTTATACGGTTCGCTTAACTTTCGTTCTCGTTTATCGTTTGAAGGATCATACCCGGGATCTTATTACTTAGGTTCCCTTAACCTTTCTCAATACATTATATTCCTTTTTATGATCCTCTATTATAATCCTTTAATTTAAATCCTTTTTATCCTGTTACCTTATACTCAATTCTCTCCGTATCTTGTGGATTTCCGGGAAAAATCAAAGTGTTCGGAATTGGATTCTGACGATCTTTACATACACTTATATACCACATAGAGTACTAATAATATCCCATAAGATCAATAACAGAACCCCTACATAGCGTGGCATGAACAGTTTTCTCATTCAGCAAAAACACTATTCATAAGGGTTTCAAAAATTTCTCAAAAATTGGGGTTATTACAGAAAATATAAGGACGACGAGCTGATAAAATGGTATTCGCATACTTGTCATTGTTTGTGTACTTGAAAGTTTTGAATCATTCGGAGAGTATTATTGTGTTAGAAAGAAGGACGAAAATCCTTATGTCTATATTCAGTTGTCGGATTGATTATAGAATTAACATTAAGCATATTTGCTTCTGACGTACAAAGTTATGAATTAATGTCAAGTTGGTGTTGTGATATCAGTTAAGAACTAGAACGGAAAATTGTTTATTTGTAAATTAGCATGCAATCTAATCAAATTTAGTCATTATTGAAGTCCGGGTCTCAGACTTGGTGAATCAACTTAAAGCATGGATCTGTTATTTTATAGCTCTAGAATTAATGTTTTTTCTTAATTTTTTAATGTTCTTTTTTATCTAAACAGGATAACAATGAAAATTAGGAAATAATGATAAAAAAGCCGAATGTCAGATTTGCAACAAAGAAAAATACAAAATTTCAGACTGAGGTAACATATCATATTCTTGTTTGTATGTGTAACAAAGCATATATAATTATAATCTCCTGAATAATTCATAACATATTTTTTTTTTGAAATTGATCAAGGAAATTGAACCTGCCAAACATATTAACAAACCGAAACAAGAAATAAAAATCAAAAATTCTCCTAGGTTGTTGAGTGAAATGCTTTATTATCTTACACAAGATCAGACGAATTGGGTTGAAGATTCTGGATTTCAACCACTCCTAGATTTCTGTTTGGAGATGATTCCGTCGAAGTTGGCTTATAACATCTTTCAAATTTTTGACGCCAACAGTGTATGTCTAAAACTGAAACACAAGGATATCCAGATCACAGAAGAAGATGTTTTTGATGTATTTGGCCTGCCATTTGGTGGAGAGTCAATAATGTTAGGAACAATTGACATGTACAAAAATAGAATAGATGAATGGTTACAGCAATTCTCAGTTGACAAACGGGAGCAGATTACAACTGGAATGGTGGTGCAGGTTATAAAGGGTTAAGGATTGACCACGAATTTTAAACTCAATTTCTTAATTGTGTTGTCAAATGTTCTTTGTGGAACACCCACCAACTCCTACGTTGACAGGCAACTACTTAGATTACATGGTAATCTTGATGAATGCTACAAATATAATTGGGAAGAGTATCTGTTAAACTACCTAGTAGTTGCAACCGACAGTTGGAATAACACAACATCAGTTTTCTTCAGAGGCTCGTTGATCTTTCTTGTTGTAAGTAAACTCCATTCAATTACTTTAAAATTCATAAATTGTTACTTTTCTTTTTTGCAGATCTACTACAAAAATAAGTTATTAATTAAATTCTCGTGTCACTTATATGCAGATGTTATATGTTGATCGAGTCCAACACAAAGGAATTAAATTGGTAGATAGAAAGTTTCCATCTTACAAGGGTTGGAGTGAAGATATTTTAAAACAAAGACAAACAATTGAAGTGTCAAATGGATTTTTTGGAGTTGGTGCTGTTCAAATGCCACTAAGAGATTATTTGTTGTTAGGGCGAAAACACGCGCTAATATTCACGCAAGTATACGCGTTCGCAAGTAATATAGAATACTTTCTAGTTCGTTCCCACAGAGACTCGGACTAATTATTGTCTAATTAAACTCACGCACCAATGTATGATTACTTCTCAATGTTAAGACACTAACACTTAGAATTGTTGACTAAATATTAACTACAATTAATTACTTAATTAATCACTTAATTAACACTTCAAATTAACAATATTAAAACACTCATGAGATCACAATTTCATTACTACTTCCTCCAATAGTTATTGTTATTACCTTTAGCATGTGACAATGATGATATTAATCGAATAACACGAAACTGATAAAAGCCAACTTTCATTGTACTAATACCATTCTACCAAGCATCCACAATTAAGATAGAAGTTGAATAGGCATCAATTATGTTGATTTCCTATATGTCTACAGAAATTGACAACACAACGATTTAAGCACAAGTTATTCCTTTTGATTACACAGGGCAAATAAAACTGTTAGAGTTACCCACTAATCATGCACACCGTACATGCACCTATGCTAGCATGGCAAGTTCTAAATCTCAAGATCCACCGTCGCTTCACAAGAGATTAACACCCTATCTTATATGTTCGCGACGCACATAAGACGAATACGCACAACTAATACTAGATATCATACAATCATCACACACTAAAGTATTAAACAATTAACTAAAGAATTCCATAGTAAATCCATTTCAACCCCATGATCACGATTAGCCCATAATAGCACTTATCGTCATCATGGGTTCATATGAAATCATGATAAACAAACAAAAGAAAATAATAACTAAACTAATTATATTAAACCAGAGTACGTCACAAGAGTAAATAGGTTCAAAGTAAGAAAACTAGCATCCAACGTTACAATGAAACAAGAGTCACAAGAAAATATGCTTCCTCTTCATTGCTGTGTGCTAAAACGGTCTTCTTCCTTATCTCCTTCGCTCCTTGCTTAATACCACGATCCAACCTCGTGAAAAACGTCTCCAAATCTACTTATATACTAGTCCCATAAAACTCAGATTACATAGAAGTTGGAAGCCAAACAGAAGTAGAAGTCTAAAAATAATTATTTAATTTCCCGACCCTGCGCGGCCGCTCAGCATAGCTGAGCGGGCGCTCAGGACCCTACTGAAAAATTCCTGAGTTTGCTCCGTTTCTTCGCCGTAATCTGCCCCTTTCTTTCCTCTCTCAATGGTGAACACATGCCAAGGCTTATTCTTGATGATTACTCCTCTGAAATGCAACTAATACCCTGAAATGCATAAACACTAGAAAAACGAATCAAATACACAAAATACTTGATTTCAAGGCACCAATTTAAGCCATTTTAAGATGTTCTAAGTGGTATAAAATGCCACTTATCACACCCCCAAACTTAATTCGATGCTTGTCCTCAAGCGTCACAGACTCAAAAACAAATAAAAAAAAATGCATGAATGCAATCTATATGAAAATGCAGCGATCCCCCTTACTACGAACAAACCAACCAAATTGCAACATCTCAACAAATGCAGTTAGGCGACTAAAGATCAATAAACTCATGCAAACGAACATACAGCCAGAAACGTGGTGTGTGCAAATGCTTAACAGATATGCTTCGGAACTAGACCAGTTATTATGACTCAACTATTATCAAGGCAATCACATGATTATACAAAGAATAAAAATTCTAGGCACAAAGTGACATATAACACTACAAGAATTTTGGAGCTTATTACGGAATCATGCTTTTTATTCACGACAACAATGCTTATTTGACCGTGCAATGAGTGAGGTCCACAAAAGACTTATACAATGGTATCCATGTAACGAGCGTTAGGTTAGCGGATCCCAGACTCTAAAATCCTTAGGTCACTAGGCACAAAGTCCCCTAAGAACTTAATAACTCGAATACCAAAGAGCCCACTCGTGATCAATTATGCATAAACACCATAATTTTTTTTTCTTTTCTTTTCTTTTTTTTTTTAAATTTCTGAGCAAGTGCGTTTCACTCCATCTTGCTCAACCCTAGACTACTCGCACAACATGCGAGCCGACTACTAGCCATTTGACTCCTAGCCACAACTAGCAACAAATTCCATTTTTACTCCATTTTTTTTTCTTTTTCATGCCTTTATCACTAAGAACCTATTATCGAATTCTAAGCATAATAAATAGATTAACCTCGAAAACAATCAGATCAAAACAACAATCTAGCCCTTAAGCATTCTCTAAGACTTAGTGAAACTACAAGTGCTTCTAGCATGCATATCAACCTACATGACTCAATATCACTTTAATGCTATCACTACACTCGCATCAATATCACAATTTAGTCGATAAATCATCGCAAAAGGGATCATGGCATATGCATGAGCTACATGACATGATAAACAAATAATAAAATAAAAAAAACTATATGGCACAAATTATGCAACTATATGAACTAAACTATCATGAATATGCAGCTATATGACACACACAAAATATTCCTTAACTACCACCCCCAAACTTAAAATCTTCTCTGTCCCCAGTGAAGGTAGTAGAAAGGAACACAGGGTATACCTACTCGGAGTCATCATCATCATCATCACCCTCAGTGGGTGGAGTATCAGGCGGCGGGTATGTAGAGTCCTCACCAAAAACTGGCCACTGGATATCAGCTCCAAGGCCCCGAAAAGCAGTCCCTAACGCAAGGGTGAGCTCCTGAGCAAACCTGCTCTGCGTCTCGTACATGGCATCCATCCGCCGTGAAAGCCTCCTATACTGGGTATCAGCCATCCCAGCACCCTCCTGAGCTCACGAAGAACCAGCCTCATCACGCTTAGGCCTAGCCATAGTAGCACCTCTTGCTGGACGCCCTCCTGGAAGACGATAACCCAGCCCATGCTCCTCGGGCTCACCACCGGTCCACTCCTGCATCCCATTCAGAGTCCCAGAATCAATCAGAACGGCCGGCAACTGCAACTGCTCATGAGCCGGCCAGTTCACTCCCACTGCTCGGCAAAGCTTCGTAACCGTGGATGTATAAGGGATGTTCATATGCTTAGCTCCCCTCAAAAACTTCAGAATTCCTTGGTAGATAAACTCACCAAGGTCCACATAGTACTCCTCATTAAGAATTCCCCACAACAACTGTGCTCTCTCAACTGTGACCTCGTGTGCATGCGAAGAAGGCAAAATATTAGCACAAATAAATATATTCCATGCACGGGCATACCTGTTCATAGCGATCGCCGGGAAGTGACGATACTCATTAGTGCCGGTCTTGAAGGTCCAAACTGTGCCCGGCCTACAGAGAGTAGCACAAATCAAATCCAAGTCAAAATCCTTAGCAGTCTTCTCATTCCAGTTCTCCTCCTCGGGCTTTCTCTCTCACTTCCCAATCACACGGCGAATCGCCGCTGGGTGATAATCAACCGTCAACCCTCGGACCACAGAAAACCCATTCTTTTCGGCCTTTGCGTTCGCATAGAACTCGCGAACCACGCTCATCGGCACTGCTTCGGGCGACTCACAAAAAGCTATCCACCCCTTCTCTGCAATCATGGGTAGCAACTCACCATCCCTCCCCGATGGTAAAAACCCTCTCTTCTTCAGAATCGGCTTCCCCAAAAGCCTAGTGTACTCCTCCTCCGCAGCTCTGTCATTCGAACGAGGCCTTGCAGCAGTACCCCTCGATGAATCAGCAGTAGGGACTATGCTGCTGCTATCAATAGTTCGTGCTCTCTTGGGTGCCATTGAATCTTGAATAAAAGTGTTTAAGAACTGAGTTTTTGTGTTTGGGAGAGAGTTTAAGTGTAGAAAGTTTATGGGAGATATGTAGGATAGGTGTATGTATATATAGGGTGTGGATTAGGTTAAATTAGATTAGGAGTGGGGTTGAGGGATAAAATGATGGGGTAGTAGGAACAAATCGTGGGTTTATGGGCTGTGTTGGGTTTTTTAAATTTCTGATTTTTTTTGTATTTTTATGAACTGTAAAAAAAATTCTGGCAGCCGACCCTTGAGCGGTCGCTCAGCAGAGCTGAGCGGGCGCTCAGGGGGTCACTGGAAAAAAAAAATTCAGTCTCGTTTTTCTGATTTTTTTGTGTTTTTGGATAGGTTATTAACATCTAAGGGTTCCTGTAACAACAAATCATGGGTTGCCTCCCACGCAGCGCTTCTTTTTCGTCATTAGCTTGACGTTGCGTACCTTTCTCAAGTAGTCAATAAAATGGCACTAACCACTTCTCGGTTTTCCATGTCCCCATAGTAGTGCTTCAAACGCTGACCATTAACCTTGAATGTTTGGTCCGAATCATTCTCAAAAATTTCCACCGCTCCATGTGGAAACACAGTTTTGACAATAAAAGGTCCAGACCACCTTGATTTCAACTTCCCAGGAAAAAGTCGGAGACGAGAGTTGAATAAGAGAACTTGTTGCCCCGGCACGAATAACTTAGGATGTAGCTTCCTATCGTGCCACCTCTTCACCTTTTCCTTGTACATTTTGTTATTCTCGTACGCTTGAAGTCGAAATTCATCTAGTTCATTAAGCTGAAGCATTCTTTTCTTACCAGCTGCATCTAAATCCAGGTTCAACTTTTTCAACGCCCAGTAGGCCTTATGCTCAACCTCCGCAGGTAAATGACATCCCTTACCGTATACCAACTGAAACGGGGACATACCAAGTAGAGTTTTGTATGCTGTTCTGTAAGCCCAAACAGCTTCATCGAGCTTTAAGGACCAATCTTTCCTTGATGGACAAACAACCTTCTCTAGAATGCGCTTTATCTCTCTGTTAGACACTTCCGCTTGACCATTTGTTTGCGGATGATAGGCAATAGCAACTCGATGATTCACATTATAACGCTGCATCATAGAAGTGAACTTACGGTTGCAGAAATGCGACCCTTCATCACTTATGATTACCCGAGGTGTTCCAAACCTTGTGAAAATCTGTTTATGAAGAAAATTCAGCACTGCCTTTGCATCATTTGTCGGTAAAGCTTTGACTTCTACCCATTTTGAGACATAATCGACTGCCAGTAAGATGTACTGATTATTGCAGGATGAGACAAAAGGCCCCATAAAATCGATTCCCCAAACATCAAAGACCTCGACTTCAAGCATCACATTTAACGGCATCTCATCCTTTCTCGTCAAATTTCCCACTCTTTGGCAACGATCACACCTTAAAACAAACTGATGAGCATCCTTAAACAAAGTAGGCCAGAAAAAACCTGCTTGCAGAATACGAGCTTCCGTCTTCTCACCACCATAGTGTCCACCATAAATCGTGGAGTGGCAGTCCCGTAATATCCCATCCGTCTCACAGAACGGGATACATCTCCTGATGATCTGGTCAGCTCCTTGTCTCAACAAATATGGTTCATCCCACATATACCACTTCACCTCATGCAGAAACTTCTTCTTTTGAGCTGAGGTCTAATTAGGAGGCATTATATTGCTGACAAGATAGTTTACAATATCTGCAAACCATGGCTCTTCCTCCTGAACTGCGAACAACTGCTCATCCGGAAAAGATTCATTGATTAATGTCCTTATTGTGAAGCAGACTCGGGATTCTCCAACCTAGAGAGATGGTCAGCTACTTGATTCTCAGTACCTTTTCGATCCTTGATCTCTAACTCAAATTCCTGAAGTAAGAGCACCCAACGAATGAGTTTCGGCTTCGAATCCTTCTTGGAAACCAAATAGCGAATGGTCGCATGATCAGTGAATACTGTTATTTTAGTCCCAAGAAGATAAGATCGAAATTTCTCAAAACCAAAGACTATAGCCAAGAGCTCCTTCTCCGTAGTGGTGTAGTTCATTTGGGCCCCATTTAAGGTCTTACTCGCATAATAGACCACATGAAAGAGATTATTCTTGCGCTGCCCCAGAACTGCACCTACCACATAATCACTCGCATCACACATCATTTCAAACGGCTCTGTCCAATCTGGTGCTGTAATAACTGGTGCAGTGATCAAACTCTTCTTGAGAGTCTCGAATGCCGCCAAACATTCATCATCAAATTTGAAAGGCACATCTTTCTCGAGCAAATTGCACAACGGCTTAGATATCTTTGAAAAGTCCTTGATGAATCGCCGATAAAAACCCGCATGACCAAGAAAACTACGGATTCCCTTCACAGAAATAGGTGGTGGAAGATTTTCAATGACTCCCACCTTGGCCTTGTCCACCTCCAGACCTTTGCTAGAGACCTTATGCCCAAGAATAATGCCTTCACGCACCATGAAATGACATTTCTCCCAATTGAGCACCAAATTAGTTTCCACGCACCTTTTGAGTACGGCACGAAGATTATTCAAACATTCATCAGACGAATGTCCAAAGATGGAGAAGTCGTCCATGAACACCTCGACATTATTTCCAATCATGTCAGAGAATATAGCCATCATACATCTCTGAAAAGTGGCCGGGGCACCACATAACCCAAACGAAACTCTGCGAAAAGCAAATGTGCCAAATGGACAAGTGAATGTAGTCTTTTCCTGATCCTCTGGTGCAATACAAATCTGATTATACCCTGAATAGCCATCCAGAAGACAATAATACTCATGACCAGCCAACCTGTCAAGTATCTGATCAATGAATGGAAGAGGGAAGTGATCCTTCCTCGTGGCTTTGTTCAACTTTCGATAATCCATGCATACTCTCCATCCTGTAACTGTTCGAGTGGGGATGAGCTCATTCTTCTCATTTGCTACCACAGTGATACCTCATTTCTTAGGTACACATTATACGGGGCTCACCCAAGAACTGTCAGAAATAGGATAAATGATGCCTGCATCTAGCCATTTCAGAATTTCTTTCTTCACCACCTCCTTCATGATAGGATTAAGTCTGCGCTGTTGTTCAACAGTCGGCTTACTACCTTCCTCTAGCAGAATTTTATGCATACAATATGAAGGGTTGATCCTCTTGATATCTGCTATGGTCCATCCAATAGCCGATTTGAATTCTCTCAAAATCCTTAAGAGTTTGTCTTCCTCACTACCTAAAAGGTCAGATGCAATAATAACAGGTAAAGTAAATGCATCACCTAAAAAAGCATACCTCAAGTGTTCAGGTAATGGCTTGAGCTCCAAGGTAGGTGCTTCCTCTATTGATGGTTTGAGCTTTCCTTCAGCATTCTTGAGGTCAGAAGTACCAAGAGATTCAAACGGCATGTCTAGCTTTCGCTTCCAGGGAGAAGCATTTAGATATTGTAATTGCTCATTGCCATTTTCATCATCACTGTCAAAATCCCCCACTAAGGCCTTTTCCAATGCATCAGACATTAGCATGCGATCGAGTTCCGAAGTAACCGTAGAATCAATCACATCCACTTTTAAGCACTCCTCATCTTCTGTAGGAAATTTCATTGCCTTGAAGACGTTGAAGGTCACATCCTGATCTTGTACCCGCATAGTAAGTTCACCTTTCTGCACATCTATCAAGGTACGGCCAATAGCCAAGAAAGGTCTTCCCAAGATTATGGGAATCTTCTTATCTTCCTCAAAATCCAGAATAATAAAATCTGCAGGAAAGAAGAGTTTATCCACCTTGACTAGCACATCCTCCACTATGCCCATTGGGTAAGTAATAGAACGATCAGCCAATTGTAGAGACATGTATGTGGGTTTTGGATCAGGCAAATCCAACTTTTTAAAGATCGACAACGGCATCAGATTGATGTTTGCTCCCAAATCACAAAGGCACTTGTCAAAAGTCAACTTGTCAATGGTGCAAGGAATGGTGAAGCTACCTGGATCTTTAAGCTTTGGAGGTAACTTTTGCTGCAGAACAGCGCTGCATTCTTCCGTGAGAACAACGGTCTCAAGGTCATCCAGTTTCACCTTCCTTGAAAGAATACTCTTCATAAACTTCGCATAACTAGGCATTTGCTCCAGAGCCTCAGCGAAAGGTATATTGATGTGAAATTTCTTGAACACCTCCAGAAACTTACTGAACTGTTTATCCAGCTTTTGTTGCTGCAATCTTTTAGGAAAAGGTGGTGGAGGATAGAGCTGTTTTTCCCCTGTATTACCCTCAGGCAGAGTGTATTCAACAATAGTCTTCCTTGGTTCCGCCGCTTTCTCCTTTTGCTTAGCTTCTTCATCTCTAATTTTAGCTTCTCCTTCTTTTGGCTTTTCAGCATCAGCAACTTTCCCAGACCTTAAGGTAATAGCCTTGACTTGCTCTTTAGCTTCCTTCCTGCCTGGTACTTCCGTGTCACTGGGAAGTGTGCCAGGTAGACGATTGGGCACTGCATTGGCTATTTGACCGATTTGATTTTCCAAGGTCTTGATAGAAACCGCCTGACTCTTGCATAATAGCTTAAGTTCCTCAAAATTAGCACTAGTAGGTGCAGCTGCACTTCCCTGTTGAGGATATGATTGCCTTTGAGCATACTGCTGTGTTTGCTGGAATCCAGGTGGATTAAACTATTTACTCACACCTTGCTGATATGGTGGCTGAATAGCATTCTGATTATTACCCCAGCTGAAATTTGGATGATTTCTGTTATTAGGATGATAAGTAGCTGGCACAGGCTGCTGTTGTCGCTGATAATTATTCACATACTGAACAGATTCGTTGACAAGAGAATACTGATCCGTAGCATGAGAACCTGCACAAAGCTCACAAACCATAGCTATTTGATTAACTCCATATGTAGCCAGAGAATCAACCTTCATTGACAGCGCTTGAAGCTGCGCTGCAATAGCGGTGGCTGCATCAACTTCCAGAATACCCGCTACCTTCCCAGGCATCATCCTCTGAGTTGGGTTTTGATGCTCATTTGCAGCCATAGTCTCGATAAGATTATAAGCCTCAGTATAGCTTTTAGCCCATAAGGCGCCTCCAGCTGCTGCATCGAGCATGGGCCGAGATTGGGCCCCCTAACCATTATAGAACCCAGTGATCACCATCCAATCGGGCATTCCATGATGTGGATACTTCCTCAACATTTCCTTGTAGCGTTCCCAAGCTTCGCACATAGATTCTGAAGGTTGCTGCGCAAACTGAGTAAGAGCACTCCTCATAGCAGCAGTCTTTGCCATCGGATAAAACTTCACCAGAAACTTTTGCGCAAGATCTTGCCAAGTAGTGATGGACCCAGCTGGTTCAGAATGTAACCAGTCCTTAGCTTTGTCCCTCAGTGAGAATGGGAAAAGCCTCAGCTTGATAGCCTCATCAGTCATGCCATTATACTTGAAAGTGCTGCAGATCTCGACAAAATTCCTTATGTGCATGTTGGGGTCTTCAGTCGCAGCTCCTCCAAAAGAAACAGAATTCTGCACCATCTGAATAGTGCCCGGCTTGATTTCAAAGGTGTTAGCTTGAATAGCCGGATGAAGAATACTTGACTGAATGTCATCAATTTTTGGCCGAGAAAAATCCATAAGAGCTGGATCAGCCTGAATAATACGATCACCCATGATTACTGGTTCTTTCCGCTCAGTTCCTGAATCCGAATCTTCAAAATCTAACTTCTCCGGAATATCAAGAACTTCGTCTGTCTCCTCAGCTGTATCTAAAGTCCTCTTGCGAGTACGAGAACGAGTTTGCATAAACGCTCGCTAAAATACCTGAAACACAACCGGAAACAATAAGTAACAACTACGTCCTAATCACTGAGTCCTATGACCAATGATGGTAAGTACATAAAATAAACAAATACGCCGAGTCCCCGTCAGCGGCGCCAAAAACTTGTTAGGGCGAAAACACGCGCTAATATTCACGCAAGTATACGCATTCACAAGTAATATAGAATACTTTCTAGTTCGTTCCCACAGAGACTCAGACTAATTATTGTCTAATTAAACTCACGCACCAATGTATGATTACTTCTCAATGTTAAGACACTAACACTTAGAATTGTTGACTAAATATTAACTACAATTAATTACTTAATTAATCACTTAATTAACACTTCAAATTAACAATATTAAAACACTCATGAGATCACAATTTCATTACTACTTCCTCCAATAGTTATTGTTATTACCTTTAGCATGTGACAGTGATGATATTAATCGAATAACACGAAACTGATAAAAGCCAACTTTCATTGTACTAATACCATTCTACCAAGCATCCACAATTAAGATAGAAGTTGAATAGGCATCAATTATGTTGAGTTCCTATATGTCTACAGAAATTGACAACACAATGATTTAAGCACAAGTTATTCCTTTTGATTACACAGGGCAAATAAAACTGTTAGAGTTACCCACTAATCATGCACACCGTACATGAACCTATGCTAGCATGGCAAGTTCTAAATCTCAAGATCCACCGTCGCTTCACAAGAGATTAACACCCTATCTTATATGTTCGCGACGCACATAAGACGAATACGCACAACCAATACTAGATATCATACAATCATCACACACTAAAGTATTAAACAATTAACTAAAGAATTCCATAGTAAATCCATTGCAACCCCATGATCACGATTAGCCCATAATAGCACTTATCGTCATCATGGGTTCATATGAAATCATGATAAACAAACACAAGAAAATAATAACTAAACTAATTATATTAAACCAGAGTACGTCACAAGAGTAAATAGGTTCAAAGTAAGAAAACTAGCATCCAACGTTACAACGAAACAAGAATCACAAGAAAATA